>NW_027467782.1:49494561-49690940 GCF_004210375.1 Tachypleus tridentatus
TGTAACACTTGAAGTACAGATAAGATGAAACCTTGTAACACTTGAAGTACAGATAAGATGAAACCTTGTAACACTTGAAGTACAGATAAGATGAAACCTTGTAACACGTGAAGTACACAGATAAGATGAAACCTTGTAACACTTGAAGTACAGATAACATGAAACCTTGTAACATGTGAAGTAAGATAAGATGAAACCTTGTAACACTTGAAGTACAGATAACATGAAACCTTGCAAAATGTAAAGTAAGATAAGATAAAACATTGTAACACTTGAAGTACAGATAAGATGAAACCTTGTAACACTTGAAGTACAGATAAGATGAAACCTTGTAACTTGAAGTACAGATAACATGAAACCTTTGTAACACTTGAAGTACAGATAAGATGAAACCTTGTAACACTTGAAGTACAGATAAGATGAAACCTTGTAACACTTGAAGTACAGATAAGATGAAACCTTGTAAACACTTGAAGTACAGATAAGATGAAACCTTGTAATACTTGAAGTACAGATAAGATAAAACCTTGTAACACGTGAAGATAAGATGAAACCTTGTAACACTGGAAGTACAGACAAGATGAAACCTTGTAACACTTGAAGTACAGATAAGATGAAACCTTGTAACACTTGAAGTACAGATAAGATGAAACCTTGTAACACGTGAAGTACAGATAAGATGAAACCTTGTAACACTTGAAGTACAGATAACATGAAACCTTGTAACACTTGAAGTACAGATAAGATGAAACCTTGTAACACTTGAAGTACAGATAAGATGAAACCTTGTAACACTTGAAGTACAGATAAGATGAAACCTTGTAACACTTGAAGAAACCTTGTAACAGATAAGATGAAACCTTGTAACACTTGAAGTACAGATAACATGAAACCTTGTAACATGTGAAGTACAGATAAGATGAAACCTTGTAACACTTGAAGTACAGATAAGATGAAACCTTGTAACACGTGAAGAAGATAAGATGAAACCTGTAACACTTGAAAACAGATTGAAGTACAGATAAGATGAAACCTTGTAACACTTGAAGTACAGATAAGATGAAACCTTGTAACACGTGAAGTAAGATAAGATGAAACCTTGTAACACTTGAAGTACAGATAAGATGAAACCTTGTAACACGTGAAGTACAGATAAGATGAAACCTTGTAACACTTGAAGTACAGATAAGATGAAACCTTGTAACACTTGAAGTACAGATAAGATGAAACCTTGTAACACTTGAAGTACAGATAAGATGAAACCTTGTAACACTTGAAGTACAGATAAGATGAAACCTTGTAACACTTGAAGTACAGATAAGATGAAACCTTGTAACACGTGAAGTAAGATAAGATGAAACCTTGTAACACTTGAAGTACAGATAACATGAAACCTTGTAACACTTGAAGTACAGATAAGATGAAACCTTGTAACACTTGAAGTACAGATAAGATGAAACCTTGTAACACTTGAAGTACAGATAAGATGAAACCTTGTAACACGTGAAGTAAGATAAGATGAAACCTTGTAACACTTGAAGTACAGATAAGATGAAACCTTGTAACACTTGAAGTACAGATAAGATGAAACCTTGTAACACTTGAAGTACAGATAAGATGAAACCTTGTAACACTTGAAGTACAGATAAGATGAAACCTTGTAACACTTGAAGTACAGATAAGATGAAACCTTGTAACACTTGAAGTACAGATAAGATGAAACCTTGTAACACTTGAAGTACAGATAAGATGAAACCTTGTAACACTTGAAGTACAGATAAGATGAAACCTTGTAACACTTGAAGTACAGATAAGATGAAACCTTGTAACACAGATTGAAGTACAGATAAGATGAAACCTTGTAACACGTGAAGTAAGATAAGATGAAACCTTGTAACACTTGAAGTACAGATAACATGAAACCTTGTAACACTTGAAGTACAGATAAGATGAAACCTTGTAACACTTGAAGTACAGATAAGATGAAACCTTGTAACACGTGAAGTACAGATAAGATGAAACCTTGTAACACTTGAAGTACAGATAAGATGAAACCTTGTAACACTTGAAGTACAGATAAGATGAAACCTTGTAACACTTGAAGTAACAGATAAGATATGAAACCTTGTAACACTTGAAGTACAGATAAGATGAAACCTTGTAACACTTGAAGTACAGATAAGATGAAACCTTGTAACACTTGAAGATAAGATAAACCTTGACACTTGAAACCTTAAGATGAAACTTGTAACACGTACAGATAACATGAAACCTTGTAACACTTGAAGTACAGATAAGATGAAACCTTGTAACACTTGAAGTACAGATAAGATGAAACCTTGTAACACTTGAAGTACAGATAAGATGAAACCTTGTAACACTTGAAGTACAGATAAGATGAAACCTTGTAACACTTGAAGTACAGATAAGATGAAACCTTGTAACACTTGAAGTACAGATAAGATGAAACCTTGTAACACTTGAAGTACAGATAAGATGAAACCTTGTAACACTTGAAGTACAGATAAGATGAAACCTTGTAACACTTGAAGTACAGATAAGATGAAACCTTGTAACACTTGAAGTACAGATAAGATGAAACCTTGTAACACTTGAAGTACAGATAAGATGAAACCTTGTAACACTTGAAGTACAGATAAGATGAAACCTTGTAACACTTGAAGTACAGATAAGATGAAACCTTGTAACACTTGAAGTACAGATAAGATGAAACCTTGTAACACTTGAAGTACAGATAAGATGAAACCTTGTAAGTACAGATAAGATGAAAGTAACAGATAAGATAAGAAACCTTGTAACACGTGAAGTACAGATAAGATGAAACCTTGTAACACTTGAAGTACAGATAAGATGAAACCTTGTAACACTTGAAGTACAGATAAGATGAAACCTTGTAACACTTGAAGTACAGATAAGATGAAACCTTGTAACACGTGAAGTACAGAGAGAATGAAACCTTGTAACACTTAAAGTACAGATAACATGAAACTTTGTAACGCTTGAAGTACAGAAAGCATGAAACCTTGAAACACTTGAAGTACAGATAAAATGAAACCTTGTAAACACTTGAAGTACAGATAAGATGAAACCTTGTAACACTTGAAGTACAGATAAGATGAAACCTTGTAACACTTGAAGTACAGATAAGATGAAACCTTGTAACACTTGAAGTACAGATAAGATGAAACCTTGTAACACTTGAAGTACAGATAAGATGAAACCTTGTAACACGTGAAGTACAGATAAGATGAAACAGATAAGATGAAACTTTGTAACACGTGAAGATAAGATGAAACCTTGTAACACTTGAAGTACAGAAAAGATGAAACCTTGTAACACTTGAAGTACAGATAAGATGAAACCTTGTAACACGTGAAGATAAGATGAAACCTTGTAACACTTGAAGTACAGATAAGATGAAACCTTGTAACACTTGAAGTACAGATAAGATGAAACCTTGTAACACTTGAAGTACAGATAAGATGAAACCTTGTAACACTTGAAGTACAGATAAGATGAAACCTTGTAACACGTGAAGTAAGATAAGATGAAACCTTGTAACACTTGAAGTACAGATAACATGAAACCTTGTAACACTTGAAGTACAGATAAGATGAAACCTTGTAACACTTGAAGTACAGATAAGATGAAACCTTGTAACACGTGAAGTACAGATAAGATGAAACCTTGTAACACTTGAAGTACAGATAAGATGAAACCTTGTAACACTTGAAGTACAGATAAGATGAAACCTTGTAACACGTGAAGTACAGATAAGATGAAACCTTGTAACACTTGAAGTACAGATAAGATGAAACCTTGTAACACTTGAAGTACAGATAACATGAAACCTTGTAACATTAGAAGTACAGATAAGATGAAACCTTGTAACACTTGAAGTACAGATAAGATGAAACCTTGTAACACTTGAAGTACAGAGATAAGATGAAAACCTTGTAACACTTGAAGTACAGATAAGATGAAACCTTGTAACACTTGAAGTACAGATAAGATGAAACCTTGTAACACTTGAAGTACAGATAAGATGAAACCTTGTAACACTTCAAGTACAGATAAGATGAAACCTTGTAACACTTGAAGTACAGATAACATGAAACCTTGTAACACTTGAAGTACAGATAAGATGAAACCTTGTAACACTTGAAGTACAGATAAGATGAAACCTTGTAACACTTGAAGTACAGATAAGATGAAACCTTGTAACACTTGAAGTACAGATAAGATGAAACCTTGTAACACGTGAAGTACAGATAAGATGAAACCTTGTAACACTTGAAGTACAGATAAGATGAAACCTTGTAACACGTGAAGTACAGATAAGATGAAACCTTGTAACACTTGAAGTACAGATAACATGAAACCTTGTAACACTTGAAGTACAGATAACATGAAACCTTGTAACACTTGAAGTACAGATAAGATGAAACCTTGTAACACTTGAAGTACAGATAAGATGAAACCTTCTAACACTTGAAGTACAGATAAGATGAAACCTTGTAACACTTGAAGTACAGATAAGATGAAACCTTGTAACACTTGAAGTACAGATAAGATGAAACCTTGTAACACTTGAAGTACAGATAAGATGAAACCTTGTAACACTTGAAGTACAGATAAGATGAAACCTTGTAACACTTGAAGTACAGATAAGATGAAACCTTGTAACACTTGAAGTACAGATAAGATGAAACCTTGTAACACGTGAAGTACAGATAAGATGAAACCTTGTAACACGTGAAGTACAGATAAGATGAAACCTTGTAACACTTGAAGTACAGATAACATGAAACCTTGTAACACTTGAAGTACAGATAAGATGAAACCTTGTAACACTTGAAGTACAGATAAGATGAAACCTTGTAACACTTGAAGTACAGATAAGATGAAACCTTGTAACACTTGAAGTACAGATAAGATGAAACCTTGTAACACTTGAAGTACAGATAAGATGAAACCTTGTAACACTTGAAGTACAGATAAGATGAAACCTTGTAACACTTGAAGTACAGATAAGATGAAACCTTGTAACACTTGAAGTACAGATAAGATGAAACCTTGTAACACTTGAAGTACAGATAAGATGAAACCTTGTAACACTTGAAGTACAGATAAGATGAAACCTTGTAACACTTGAAGTACAGATAAGATGAAACCTTGTAACACTTGAAGTACAGATAAGATGAAACCTTGTAACACTTGAAGTACAGATAAGATGAAACCTTGTAACACTTGAAGTACAGATAAGATGAAACCTTGTAACACTTAAAGTACAGATAAGATGAAACCTTGTAACACTTGAAGTACAGATAAGATGAAACCTTGTAACACGTGAAGATAAGATAAAACCTTGTAACACTTGAAGTACAGACAACATGAAACCTTGTAACACTTAAAGTACAGATAACATGAAACTTTGTAACACTTGAAGTACAGAAAGCATGAAACCTTGAAACACTTAAAGTACAGATAAGATGAAACCTTGTAACACTTGAAGTACAGATAAGATGAAACCTTGTAACACTTGAAGTACAGATAAGATGAAACCTTGTAACACTTGAAGTACAGATAAGATGAAACCTTGTAACACTTGAAGTACAGATAAGATAAACCTTGTAACACTTAACATGAATGAAACCTTGTAACACTTGAAGTACAGATAAGATGAAACCTTGTAACACTTGAAGTACAGATAAGATGAAACCTTGTAACACTTGAAGTACAGATAAGATGAAACCTTGTAACACTTGAAGTACAGATAAGATGAAACCTTGTAACACTTGAAGTACAGATAAGATGAAACCTTGTAACACTTGAAGTACAGATAAGATGAAAACTTCTAATACGTCAAGTACAGATAAGATGAAACCTCGTAACACTTGAAGTACAGATAATATGAAACCTTGTAAAACTTGAAGTACAGATAATATGAAACCTTGTAACACTTGAAGTACAGATAAGATGAAACCTTGTAACACGTGAAGTAAACCTTGTAACACTTGATAAGATGAAACCTTGTAACACTTGAAGTACAGATAAGATGAAACCTTGTAACACTTGAAGTACAGATAAGATGAAACCTTGTAACACTTGAAGTACAGATAAGATGAAACCTTGTAACACTTGAAGTACAGATAAGATGAAACCTTGTAACACTTGAAGTACAGATAAGATGAAACCTTGTAACACTTGAAGTACAGATAAGATGAAACCTTGTAACACTTGAAGTACAGATAAGATGAAACCTTGTAACACTTGAAGTACAGATAAGATGAAACCTTGTAACACTTGAAGTACAGATAAGATGAAACCTTGTAACACTTGAAGTACAGATAACATGAAACCTTGTAACACTTGAAGTACAGATAAGATGAAACCTTGTAACACTTGAAGTACAGATAAGATGAAACCTTGTAACACGTGAAGTACAGAAGTACAGATAAGATGAAACCTTGTAACACTTGAAGTACAGATAAGATGAAACCTTGTAACACTTGAAGTACAGATAAGATGAAACCTTGTAACACTTGAAGTACAGATAAGATGAAACCTTGTAACACTTGAAGTACAGATAAGATGAAACCTTGTAACACGTGAAGTACAGATAAGATGAAACCTTGTAACACTTGAAGTACAGATAAGATGAAACCTTGTAACACTTGAAGTACAGATAAGATGAAACCTTGTAACACTTGAAGTACAGATAAGATGAAACCTTGTAACACTTGAAGTACAGATAAGATGAAACCTTGTAACACTTGAAGTACAGATAAGATGAAACCTTGTAACACTTGAAGTACAGATAAGATGAAACCTTGTAACACTTGAAGTACAGATAAGATGAAACCTTGTAACACTTGAAGTACAGATAAGATGAAACCTTGTAACACTTGAAGTACAGATAAGATGAAACCTTGTAACACTTGAAGTACAGATAAGATGAAACCTTGTAACACTTGAAGTACAGATAAGATGAAACCTTGTAACACTTGAAGTACAGATAAGATGAAACCTTGTAACACTTGAAGTACAGATAAGATGAAACCTTGTAACACTTGAAGTACAGATAAGATGAAACCTTGTAACACTTGAAGTACAGATAAGATGAAACCTTGTAACACTTGAAGTACAGATAAGATGAAACCTTGTAACACTTGAAGTACAGATAAGATGAAACCTTGTAACACACTTGAAGTACAGATAAGATGAAACCTTGTAACACTTGAAGTACAGATAAGATGAAACCTTGTAACACTTGAAGTACAGATAAGATGAAACCTTGTAACACTTGAAGTACAGATAAGATGAAACCTTGTAACACTTGAAGTACAGATAAGATGAAACCTTGTAACACTTGAAGTACAGATAAGATGAAACCTTGTAACACTTGAAGTACAGATAAGATGAAACCTTGTAACACTTGAAGTACAGATAAGATGAAACCTTGTAACACTTGAAGTACAGATAAGATGAAACCTTCTAACACGTGAAGTACAGATAAGATGAAACCTTGTAACACTTGAAGTACAGATAAGATGAAACCTTGTAACACGTGAAGTAAGATAAGATGAAACCTTTTAACACTTGAAGTACAGATAAGATGAAACCTTCTAACACTTGAAGTACAGATAAGATGAAACCTTGTAACACTTGAAGTACAGAGAACATGAAACCTTGTAACACTTGAAGTACAGATAAGATGAAACCTTGTAACACGTGAAGTACAGATAAGATGAAACCTTGTAACACTTGAAGTACAGATAAGATGAAACCTTGTAACACTTGAAGTACAGATAAGATGAAACCTTGTAACACTTGAAGTACAGATAAGATGAAACCTTGTAACACTTGAAGTACAGATAAGATGAAACCTTGTAACACTTGAAGAACAGATAACATGAAACCTTGTAACACTTGAAGTACAGATAACATGAAACCTTGTAACACTTGAAGTAAGATAAGATGAAACCTTGTAACACTTGAAGTACAGATAACATGAAACCTTGTAACACTTGAAGTACAGATAAAATGAAACCTTGTAACACTTGAAGTACAGATAAGATGAAACCTTGTAACACTTGAAGTACAGATAAGATGAAACCTCGTAACACTTGAAGTACAGATAATATGAAACCTTGTAACACTTGAAGTACAGATAAGATGAAACCTTGTAACACTTGAAGTACAGATAAGATGAAACCTTGTAACACTTGAAGTACAGATAAGATGAAACCTTGTAACACTTGAAGTACAGATAAGATGAAACCTTGTAACACGTGAAGTACAGATAAGATGAAACCTTGTAACACTTGAAGTACAGATAAGATGAAACCTTGTAACACTTGAAGTACAGATAAGATGAAACCTTGTAACACTTGAAGTACAGATAAGATGAAACCTTGTAACACGTGAAGATAAGATAAAACCTTGTAACACTTGAAGTACAGATAACATGAAACCTTGTAACACTTGAAGTACAGATAAGATGAAACCTTGTAACACTTGAAGTACAGATAAGATGAAACCTTGTAACACCTGAAGTACAGATAAGATGAAACCTTGTAACACGTGAAGTACAGATAAGATGAAACCTTGTAACACTTGAAGTACAGATAAGATGAAACCTTGTAACACGTGAAGTACAGATAAGATGAAACCTTGTAACACTTGAAGTACAGATAAGATGAAACCTTGTAACACTTGAAGTACAGATAAGATGAAACCTTGTAACACTTGAAGTACAGATAAGATGAAACCTTGTAACACTTGAAGTACAGATAAGATGAAACCTTGTAACACTTGAAGTACAGATAAGATGAAACCTTGTAACACGTGAAGTACAGATAAGATGAAACCTTGTAACACTTGAAGTACAGATAAGATGAAACCTTGTAACACTTGAAGTACAGATAAGATGAAACCTTGTAACACTTGAAGTACAGATAAGATGAAACCTTGTAACACTTGAAGTACAGATAAGATGAAACCTTGTAACACTTGAAGTACAGATAAGATGAAACCTTGTAACACTTGAAGTACAGATAAGATGAAACCTTGTAACACGTGAAGTACAGATAAGATGAAACCTTGTAACACTTGAAGTACAGATAAGATGAAACCTTGTAACACTTGAAGTACAGATAAGAAACCTTGAAGTACAGATAAGATGAAACCTTGTAACACGTGAAGTACAGATAAGATGAAACCTTGTAACACTTGAAGTACAGATAAGATGAAACCTTGTAACACTTGAAGTACAGATAAGATGAAACCTTGTAACACTTGAAGTACAGATAAGATGAAACCTTGTAACACTTGAAGTACAGATAAGATGAAACCTTGTAACACTTGAAGTACAGATAAGATGAAACCTTGTAACACTTGAAGTACAGATAAGATGAAACCTTGTAACACTTGAAGTACAGATAAGATGAAACCTTGTAACACTTGAAGTACAGATAAGATGAAACCTTGTAACACTTGAAGTACAGATAAGATGAAACCTTGTAACACTTGAAGTACAGATAAGATGAAACCTTGTAACACTTGAAGTACAGATAACATGAAACCTTGTAACACTTGAAGTACAGATAAGATGAAACCTTGTAACACTTGAAGTACAGATAAGATGAAACCTTGTAACACTTGAAGTACAGATAAGATGAAACCTTGTAACACTTGAAGTACAGATAAGATGAAACCTTGTAACACTTGAAGTACAGATAAGATGAAACCTTGTAACACTTGAAGTACAGATAAGATGAAACCTTGTAACACTTGAAGTACAGATAAGATGAAACCTTGTAACACTTGAAGTACAGATAAGATGAAACCTTGTAACACGTGAAGTACAGATAAGATGAAACCTTGTAACACTTGAAGTACAGATAAGATGAAACCTTGTAACACTTGAAGTACAGATAAGATGAAACCTTGTAACACGTGAAGTACAGATAAGATGAAACCTTGTAACACTTGAAGTACAGATAAGATGAAACCTTGTAACACTTGAAGTACAGATAAGATGAAACCTTGTAACACTTGAAGTACAGATAAGATGAAACCTTGTAACACTTGAAGTAAGATAAGATGAAACCTTGTAACACTTGAAGTACAGATAAGATGAAACCTTGTAACACTTGAAGTACAGATAAGATGAAACCTTGTAACACTTGAAGTACAGATAAGATGAAACCTTGTAACACTTGAAGTACAGATAAGATGAAACCTTGTAACACTTGAAGTACAGATAAGATGAAACCTTGTAAACCTTGTAACACTTGAAATACAGATAAGATGAAACCTTGTAACACGTGAAGTAAGATAAGATGAAACCTTGTAACACTTGAAGTACAGATAAGATGAAACCTTGTAACACTTGAAGTACAGATAAGATGAAACCTTGTAACACTTGAAGTACAGATAAGATGAAACCTTGTAACACGTGAAGTACAGATAAGATGAAACCTTGTAACACTTGAAGTACAGATAAGATGAAACCTTGTAACACTTGAAGTACAGATAAGATGAAACCTTGTAACACTTGAAGTACAGATAAGATGAAACCTTGTAACACTTGAAGTACAGATAAGATGAAACCTTGTAACACTTGAAGTACAGATAAGATGAAACCTTGTAACACTTGAAGTACAGATAAGATGAAACCTTGTAACACTTGAAGTACAGATAAGATGAAACCTTGTAACACTTGAAGTACAGATAAGATGAAACCTTGTAACACGTGAAGTAAGATAAGATGAAACCTTGTAACACTTGAAGTACAGATAAGATGAAACCTTGTAACACTTGAAGTACAGATAAGATGAAACCTTGTAACACTTAAAGTACAGATAAGATGAAACCTTGTAACACTTGAAGTACAGATAAGATGAAACCTTGTAACACTTGAAGTACAGATAAGATGAAACCTTGTAACACTTGAAGTACAGATAAGATGAAACCTTGTAACACGTGAAGTACAGATAAGATGAAACCTTGTAACACTTGAAGTACAGATAACATGAAACCTTGTAACACTTGAAGTACAGATAACATGAAACCTTGTAACACTTGAAGTACAGATAAGATGAAACCTTGTAACACTTGAAGTACAGATAAGATGAAACCTTGTAACACTTGAAGTACAGATAAGATGAAACCTTGTAACACTTGAAGTACAGATAAGATGAAACCTTGTAACACTTGAAGTACAGATAAGATGAAACCTTGTAACACTTGAAGTACAGATAAGATGAAACCTTGTAACACTTGAAGTACAGATAAGATGAAACCTTGTAACACTTGAAGTACAGATAACATGAAACCTTGTAACACTTGAAGTACAGATAAGATGAAACCTTGTAACACTTGAAGTACAGATAAGATGAAACCTTGTAACACTTGAAGTACAGATAAGATGAAACCTTGTAACACTTGAAGTACAGATAAGATGAAACCTTGTAACACTTGAAGTAAGATAAGATGAAACCTTGTAACACTTGAAGTACAGATAAGATGAAACCTTGTAACACTTGAAGTACAGATAAGATGAAACCTTGTAACACTTGAGTACAGATAAGATGAAACCTTGTAACACTTGAAGTACAGATAAGATGAAACCTTGTAACACTTGAAGTACAGATAACATGAAACCTTGTAACACTTGAAGTACAGATAAGATGAAACCTTGTAACACTTGAAGTACAGATAAGATGAAACCTTGTAACACTTGAAGTACAGATAAGATGAAACCTTGTAACACTTGAAGTACAGATAAGATGAAACCTTGTAACACTTGAAGTACAGATAAGATGAAACCTTGTAACACGTGAAGTACAGATAAGATGAAACCTTGTAACACTTGAAGTACAGATAACATGAAACCTTGTAACACTTGAAGTACAGATAAGATGAAACCTTGTAACACGTGAAGTACAGATAAGATGAAACCTTGTAACACTTGAAGTACAGATAAGATGAAACCTTGTAACACTTGAAGTACAGATAAGATGAAACCTTGTAACACTTGAAGTACAGATAAGATGAAACCTTGTAACACTTGAAGTACAGATAAGATGAAACCTTGTAACACTTGAAGTACAGATAAGATGAAACCTTGTAACACTTGAAGTACAGATAAGATGAAACCTTGTAACACTTGAAGTACAGATAAGATGAAACCTTGTAACACTTGAAGTACAGATAAGATGAAACCTTGTAACACTTGAAGTACAGATAAGATGAAACCTTGTAACACTTGAAGTACAGATAAGATGAAACCTTGTAACACTTGAAGTACAGATAACATGAAACCTTGTAACACTTGAAGTACAGATAAGATGAAACCTTGTAACACTTGAAGTACAGATAAGATGAAACCTTGTAACACTTGAAGTACAGATAAGATGAAACCTTGTAACACTTGAAGTACAGATAAGATGAAACCTTGTAACACTTGAAGTACAGATAAGATGAAACCTTGTAACACTTGAAGTACAGATAAGATGAAACCTTGTAACACTTGAAGTACAGATAAGATGAAACCTTGTAACACTTGAAGTACAGATAAGATGAAACCTTGTAACACGTGAAGTACAGATAAGATGAAACCTTGTAACACTTGAAGTACAGATAAGATGAAACCTTGTAACACTTGAAGTACAGATAAGATGAAACCTTGTAACACTTGAAGTACAGATAAGATGAAACCTTGTAACACTTGAAGTACAGATAAGATGAAACCTTGTAACACTTGAAGTACAGATAAGATGAAACCTTGTAACACTTGAAGTACAGATAAGATGAAACCTTGTAACACTTGAAGTACAGATAAGATGAAACCTTGTAACACTTGAAGTACAGATAAGATGAAACCTTGTAACACTTGAAGTACAGATAAGATGAAACCTTGTAACACTTGAAGTACAGATAAGATGAAACCTTGTAACACTTGAAGTACAGATAAGATGAAACCTTGTAACACTACAGATAAGATGAAACCTTGAACACTTGAAGTACAGATAAGATGAAACCTTGTAACACTTGAAGTACAGATAAGATGAAACCTTGTAACACTTGAAGTACAGATAAGATGAAACCTTGTAACACTTGAAGTACAGATAAGATGAAACCTTGTAACACTTGAAGTACAGATAAGATGAAACCTTGTAACACTTGAAGTACAGATAAGATGAAACCTTGTAACACTTGAAGTACAGATAAGATGAAACCTTGTAACACTTGAAGTACAGATAAGATGAAACCTTGTAACACTTGAAGTACAGATAAGATGAAACCTTGTAACACTGAAACCTGAAGTACAGATAAGATGAAACCTTGTAACACTTGAAGTACAGATAAGATGAAACCTTGTAACACTTGAAGTACAGATAAGATGAAACCTTGTAACACTTGAAGTACAGATAAGATGAAACCTTGTAACACTTGAAGTACAGATAACATGAAACCTTGTAACACTTGAAGTACAGATAAGATGAAACCTTGTAACACTTGAAGTACAGATAAGATGAAACCTTGTAACACTTGAAGTACAGATAAACATGAAACCTTGTAACACTTGAAGTACAGATAAGATGAAACCTTGTAACACTTGAAGTACAGATAAGATGAAACCTTGTAACACTTGAAGTACAGATAAGATGAAACCTTGTAACACTTGAAGTACAGATAAGATGAAACCTTGTAACACTTGAAGTACAGATAAGATGAAACCTTGTAACACTTGAAGTACAGATAAGATGAAACCTTGTAACACGTGAAGTACAGATAAGATGAAACCTTGTAACACTTGAAGTACAGATAAGATGAAACCTTGTAACACTTGAAGTACAGATAAGATGAAACCTTGTAACACTTGAAGTACAGATAAGATGAAACCTTGTAACACTTGAAGTACAGATAAGATGAAACCTTGTAACACTTGAAGTACAGATAAGATGAAACCTTGTAACACTTGAAGTACAGAAGTAACACGTGAAGTAAGATGAAACCTTGTAACACTTGAAGTACAGATAAGATGAAACCTTGTAACACTTGAAGTACAGATAAGATGAAACCTTGTAACACTTGAAGTACAGATAAGATGAAACCTTGTAACACTTGAAGTACAGATAAGATGAAACCTTGTAACACGTGAAGTACAGATAAGATGAAACCTTGTAACACTTGAAGTACAGATAAGATGAAACCTTGTAACACTTGAAGTACAGATAAGATGAAACCTTGTAACACTTGAAGTACAGATAAGATGAAACCTTGTAACACTTGAAGTACAGATAAGATGAAACCTTGTAACACTTGAAGTACAGATAAGATGAAACCTTGTAACACTTGAAGTACAGATAAGATGAAACCTTGTAACACTTGAAGTACAGATAAGATGAAACCTTGTAACACTTGAAGTACAGATAAGATGAATGAAACCTTGTAACACTTGAAGTAAGATAAGATGAAACCTTGTAACACTTGAAGTACAGATAAGATGAAACCTTGTAACACTTGAAGTACAGATAAGATGAAACCTTGTAACACTTGAAGTACAGATAAGATGAAACCTTGTAACACTTGAAGTACAGATAAGATGAAACCTTGTAACACTTGAAGTACAGATAAGATGAAACCTTGTAACACTTGAAGTACAGATAAGATGAAACCTTGTAACACTTGAAGTACAGATAAGATGAAACCTTGTAACACTTGAAGTACAGATAAGATGAAACCTTGTAACACTTGAAGTACAGATAAGATGAAACCTTGTAACACTTGAAGTACAGATAAGATGAAACCTTGTAACACTTGAAGTACAGATAAGATGAAACCTTGTAACACTTGAAGTACAGATAAGATGAAACCTTGTAACACTTGAAGTACAGATAAGATGAAACCTTGTAACACTTGAAGTACAGATAAGATGAAACCTTGTAACACTTGAAGTACAGATAAGATGAAACCTTGTAACACTTGAAGTACAGATAAGATGAAACCTTGTAACACTTGAAGTACAGATAAGATGAAACCTTGTAACACTTGAAGTACAGATAAGATGAAACCTTGTAACACTTGAAGATAAGATGAAACCTTGTAACACTTGAAGTACAGACAACATGAAACCTTGTAACACTTGAAGTACAGATAACATGAAACCTTGTAACACTTGAAGTACAGATAATATGAAACCTTGTAACACTTGAAGTACAGATAAAATGAAAACTTGTAACGCTTGAAGTAAAGATAAGATGAAACCTTGTAACACTTGAAGTACAGATAAGATGAAACCTTGTAACACTTGAAGTACAGATAAGATGAAACCTTGTAACACGTGAAGTACAGATAAGATGAAACCTTGTAACACGTGAAGTACAGATAAGATGAAACCTTGTAACACTTGAAGTACAGATAAGATGAAACCTTGTAACACTTGAAGTACAGATAAGATGAAACCTTGTAACACGTGAAGTACAGATAAGATGAAACCTTGTAACACTTGAAGTACAGATAAGATGAAACCTTGTAACACTTGAAGTACAGATAAGATGAAACCTTGTAACACGTGAAGTACAGATAAGATGAAACCTTGTAACACTTGAAGTACAGATAAGATGAAACCTTGTAACACTTGAAGTACAGATAAGATGAAACCTTGTAACACTTGAAGTACAGATAAGATGAAACCTTGTAACACTTGAAGTACAGATAACATGAAACCTTGTAACACTTGAAGTACAGATAAGATGAAACCTTGTAACACTTGAAGTACAGATAAGATGAAACCTTGTAACACTTGAAGTACAGATAAGATGAAACCTTGTAACACTTGAAGTACAGATAAGATGAAACCTTGTAACACTTGAAGTACAGATAAGATGAAACCTTGTAACACTTGAAGTACAGATAAGATGAAACCTTGTAACACTTGAAGTACAGATAAGATGAAACCTTGTAACACTTGAAGTACAGATAAGATGAAACCTTGTAACACTTGAAGTACAGATAAGATGAAACCTTGTAACACTTGAAGTACAGATAAGATGAAACCTTGTAACACTTGAAGTACAGATAAGATGAAACCTTGTAACACTTGTGAAGTACAGATAAGATGAAACCTTGTAACACTTGAAGTACAGATAAGATGAAACCTTGTAACACTTGAAGTACAGATAAGATGAAACCTTGTAACACTTGAAGTACAGATAAGATGAAACCTTGTAACACTTGAAGTACAGATAAGATGAAACCTTGTAACACTTGAAGTACAGATAACATGAAACCTTGTAACACTTGAAGTACAGATAAGATGAAACCTTGTAACACTTGAAGTACAGATAAGATGAAACCTTGTAACACTTGAAGTAAACAGATAAGATGAAACCTTGTAACACTTGAAGTACAGATAAGATGAAACCTTGTAACACTTGAAGTACAGATAAGATGAAACCTTGTAACACGTGAAGTACAGATAAGATGAAACCTTGTAACACTTGAAGTACAGATAAGATGAAACCTTGTAACACTTGAAGTACAGATAAGATGAAACCTTGTAACACTTGAAGTACAGATAAGATGAAACCTTGTAACACTTGAAGTACAGATAAGATGAAACCTTGTAACACTTGAAGTACAGATAAGATGAAACCTTGTAACACTTGAAACAGATAAGATGAAACCTTGTAACACTTGAAGTACAGATAAGATGAAACCTTGTAACACTTGAAGTACAGATAAGATGAAACCTTGTAACACTTGAAGTACAGATAAGATGAAACCTTGTAACACTTGAAGTACAGATAAGATGAAACCTTGTAACACTTGAAGTACAGATAAGATGAAACCTTGTAACACTTGAAGTACAGATAAGATGAAACCTTGTAACACTTGAAGTACAGATAAGATGAAACCTTGTAACACTTGAAGTACAGATAAGATGAAACCTTGTAACACTTGAAGTACAGATAAGATGAAACCTTGTAACACTTGAAGTACAGATAAGATGAAACCTTGTAACACTTGAAGTACAGATAAGATGAAACCTTGTAACACTTGAAGTACAGATAAGATGAAACCTTGTAACACTTGAAGTACAGATAAGATGAAACCTTGTAACACTTGAAGTACAGATAAGATGAAACCTTGTAACACTTGAAGTACAGATAAGATGAAACCTTGTAACACTTGAAGTACAGATAACATGAAACCTTGTAACACTTGAAGTACAGATAAGATGAAACCTTGTAACACTTGAAGTACAGATAAGATGAAACCTTGTAACACTTGAAGTACAGATAAGATGAAACCTTGTAACACTTGAAGTACAGATAAGATGAAACCTTGTAACACTTGAAGTACAGATAAGATGAAACCTTGTAACACTTGAAGTACAGATAAGATGAAACCTTGTAACACTTGAAGTACAGATAAGATGAAACCTTGTAACACTTGAAGTACAGATAAGATGAAACCTTGTAACACTTGAAGTACAGATAAGATGAAACCTTGTAACACTTGAAGTACAGATAAGATGAAACCTTGTAACACTTGAAGTACAGATAAGATGAAACCTTGTAACACTTGAAGTACAGATAAGATGAAACCTTGTAACACTTGAAGTACAGATAAGATGAAACCTTGTAACACTTGAAGTACAGATAAGATGAAACCTTGTAACACTTGAAGTACAGATAAGATGAAACCTTGTAACACTTGAAGTACAGATAAGATGAAACCTTGTAACACTTGAAGTACAGATAAGATGAAACCTTGTAACACTTGAAGTACAGATAAGATGAAACCTTGTAACACTTGAAGTACAGATAAGATGAAACCTTGTAACACTTGAAGTACAGATAAGATGAAACCTTGTAACACTTGAAGTACAGATAAGATGAAACCTTGTAACACTTGAAGTACAGATAAGATGAAACCTTGTAACACTTGAAGTACAGATAACATGAAACCTTGTAACACTTGAAGTACAGATAAGATGAAACCTTGTAACACTTGAAGTACAGATAAGATGAAACCTTGTAACACTTGAAGTACAGATAAGATGAAACCTTGTAACACTTGAAGTACAGATAAGATGAAACCTTGTAACACTTGAAGTACAGATAAGATGAAACCTTGTAACACTTGAAGTACAGATAAGATGAAACCTTGTAACACTTGAAGTACAGATAAGATGAAACCTTGTAACACTTGAAGTACAGATAAGATGAAACCTTGTAACACTTGAAGTACAGATAAGATGAAACCTTGTAACACTTGAAGTACAGATAAGATGAAACCTTGTAACACTTGAAGTACAGATAAGATGAAACCTTGTAACACTTGAAGTACAGATAAGATGAAACCTTGTAACACTTGAAGTACAGATAAGATGAAACCTTGTAACACTTGAAGTACAGATAAGATGAAACCTTGTAACACTTGAAGTACAGATAAGATGAAACCTTGTAACACTTGAAGTACAGATAAGATGAAACCTTGTAACACGTGAAGTAAGATAAGATGAAACCTTGTAACACTTGAAGTACAGATAAGATGAAACCTTGTAACACTTGAAGTACAGATAAGATGAAACCTTGTAACACTTGAAGTACAGATAAGATGAAACCTTGTAACACTTGAAGTACAGATAAGATGAAACCTTGTAACACTTGAAGTACAGATAAGATGAAACCTTGTAACACTTGAAGTACAGATAAGATGAAACCTTGTAACACTTGAAGTACAGATAAGATGAAACCTTGTAACACTTGAAGTACAGATAAGATGAAACCTTGTAACACTTGAAGTACAGATAAGATGAAACCTTGTAACACTTGAAGTACAGATAAGATGAAACCTTGTAACACTTGAAGTACAGATAAGATGAAACCTTGTAACACTTGAAGTACAGATAAGATGAAACCTTGTAACACTTGAACAGATAAGATGAAACCTTGTAACACTTGAAGTACAGATAAGATGAAACCTTGTAACACTTGAAGTACAGATAAGATGAAACCTTGTAACACTTGAAGTACAGATAAGATGAAACCTTGTAACACTTGAAGTACAGATAAGATGAAACCTTGTAACACTTGAAGTACAGATAAGATGAAACCTTGTAACACTTGAAGTACAGATAATGAAACCTTGTAACACTTGAAGTACAGATAAGATGAAACCTTGTAACACTTGAAGTACAGATAAGATGAAACCTTGTAACACTTGAAGTACAGATAAGATGAAACCTTGTAACACTTGAAGTACAGATAAGATGAAACCTTGTAACACTTGAATGAAACCTTGTAACAGAAGTACAGATAAGATGAAACCTTGTAACACTTGAAGTACAGATAAGATGAAACCTTGTAACACTTGAAGTACAGATAAGATGAAACCTTGTAACACTTGAAGTACAGATAAGATGAAACCTTGTAACACTTGAAGTACAGATAAGATGAAACCTTGTAACACTTGAAGTACAGATAAGATGAAACCTTGTAACACGAAGTACAGATAAGATGAAACCTTGTAACACTTGAAGTAAGATAAGATGAAACCTTGTAACACTTGAAGTACAGATAAGATGAAACCTTGTAACACTTAAAGTACAGATAAGATGAAACTTGTAACACTTGAAGATAAGATGAAACCTTGTAACACGTGAAGTAAGATAAGATGAAACCTTGTAACACTTGAAGTACAGATAAGATGAAACCTTGTAACACTTGAAGTACAGATAAGATGAAACCTTGTAACACTTGAAGTACAGATAAGATGAAACCTTGTAACACTTGAAGTACAGATAAGATGAAACCTTGTAACACTTGAAGTACAGATAACATGAAACCTTGTAACACTTGAAGTACAGATAAGATGAAACCTTGTAACACTTGAAGTACAGATAACATGAAACCTTGTAACACTTGAAGTACAGATAAGATGAAACCTTGTAACACTTGAAGTACAGATAAGATGAAACCTTGTAACACTTGAAGTAAGATAAGATGAAACCTTGTAACACTTGAAGTACAGATAAGATGAAACCTTGTAACACTTGAAGTACAGATAAGATGAAACCTTGTAACACTTGAAGTACAGATAAGATGAAACCTTGTAACACTTGAAGTACAGATAAGATGAAACCTTGTAACACTTGAAGTACAGATAAGATGAAACCTTGTAACACTTGAAGTACAGATAACATGAAACCTTGTAACACTTGAAGTACAGATAAGATGAAACCTTGTAACACTTGAAGTACAGATAAGATGAAACCTTGTAACACTTGAAGTACAGATAACATGAAACCTTGTAACACTTGAAGTACAGATAACATGAAACCTTGTAACACTTGAAGTACAGATAAGATGAAACCTTGTAACACTTGAAGTACAGATAAGATGAAACCTTGTAACACTTGAAGTACAGATAAGATGAAACCTTGTAACACTTGAAGTACAGATAAGATGAAACCTTGTAACACTTGAAGTACAGATAAGATGAAACCTTGTAACACTTGAAGTACAGATAAGATGAAACCTTGTAACACTTGAAGTACAGATAAGATGAAACCTTGTAACACTTGAAGTACAGATAAGATGAAACCTTGTAACACTTGAAGTACAGATAAGATGAAACCTTGTAACACTTGAAGTACAGATAAGATGAAACCTTGTAACACTTGAAGTACAGATAAGATGAAACCTTGTAACACTTGAAGTACAGATAAGATGAAACCTTGTAACACTTGAAGTACAGATAAGATGAAACCTTGTAACACGTGAAGTACAGATAAGATGAAACCTTGTAACACTTGAAGTACAGATAAGATGAAACCTTGTAACACTTGAAGTACAGATAAGATGAAACCTTGTAACACTTGAAGTACAGATAAGATGAAACCTTGTAACACGTGAAGTACAGATAAGATGAAACCTTGTAACACTTGAAGTACAGATAAGATGAAACCTTGTAACACTTGAAGTACAGATAAGATGAAACCTTGTAACACTTGAAGTACAGATAAGATGAAACCTTGTAACACTTGAAGTACAGATAAGATGAAACCTTGTAACACTTGAAGTACAGATAAGATGAAACCTTGTAACACTTGAAGTACAGATAAGATGAAACCTTGTAACACTTGAAGTACAGATAAGATGAAACCTTGTAACACTTGAAGTACAGATAAGATGAAACCTTGTAACACTTGAAGTACAGATAAGATGAAACCTTGTAACACTTGAAGTACAGATAAGATGAAACCTTGTAACACTTGAAGTACAGATAAGATGAAACCTTGTAACACTTGAAGTACAGATAAGATGAAACCTTGTAACACTTGAAGTACAGATAAGATGAAACCTTGTAACACTTGAAGTACAGATAAGATGAAACCTTGTAACACTTGAAGTACAGATAAGATGAAACCTTGTAACACTTGAAGTACAGATAAGATGAAACCTTGTAACACTTGAAGTACAGATAAGATGAAACCTTGTAACACTTGAAGTACAGATAAGATGAAACCTTGTAACACTTGAAGTACAGATAAGATGAAACCTTGTAACACTTGAAGTACAGATAAAATGAAACCTTACAACACTTGAAGTACAGATAACATGAAAATTGTAACACTTGAAGTACAGATAAGATGGAACCTTCTAACACTTAAGTACAGATAAGATGAAACCTTGTAACACGTGAAGTACAGATAAGATGAAACCTTGTAACACTTGAAGTACAGATAAGATGAAACCTTGTAACACTTGAAGTACAGATAAGATGAAACCTTGTAACACTTGAAGTACAGATAAGATGAAACCTTGTAACACGTGAAGTACAGAACAACATGAAACCTTGTAACACTTGAAGTACAGATAAGATGAAACCTTGTAACACTTGAAGTACAGATAAGATGAAACCTTGTAACACGTGAAGTACAGATAAGATGAAACCTTGTAACACTTGAAGTACAGATAACATGAAACCTTGTAACACTTGAAGTACAGATAAGATGAAACCTTGTAACACTTGAAGTACAGATAAGATGAAACCTTGTAACACGTGAAGTACAGATAAGATGAAACCTTGTAACACTTGAAGTACAGATAAGATGAAACCTTGTAACACTTGAAGTACAGATAAGATGAAACCTTGTAACACGTGAAGTACAGATAAGATGAAACCTTGTAACACTTGAAGTACAGATAACATGAAACCTTGTAACACTTGAAGTACAGATAATATGAAACCTTGTAACACTTGAAGTACAGATAAGATGAAACCTTGTAACACTTGAAGTACAGATAAGATGAAACCTTGTAACACTTGAAGTACAGATAAGATGAAACCTTGTAACACTTGAAGTACAGATAAGATGAAACCTTGTAACACTTGAAGTACAGATAAGATGAAACCTTGTAACACTTGAAGTACAGATAAGATGAAACCTTGTAACACTTGAAGTACAGATAAGATGAAACCTTGTAACACTTGAAGTACAGATAAGATGAAACCTTGTAACACTTGAAGTACAGATAAGATGAAACCTTGTAACACTTGAAGTACAGATAAGATGAAACCTTGTAACACTTGAAGTACAGATAAGATGAAACCTTGTAACACTTGAAGTACAGATAAGATGAAACCTTGTAACACGTGAAGTACAGATAAGATGAAACCTTGTAACACTTGAAGTACAGATAAGATGAAACCTTGTAACACTTGAAGTACAGATAAGATGAAACCTTGTAACACTTGAAGTACAGATAAGATGAAACCTTGTAACACGTGAAGTACAGATAAGATGAAACCTTGTAACACTTGAAGTACAGATAAGATGAAACCTTGTAACACTTGAAGTACAGATAAGATGAAACCTTGTAACACTTGAAGTACAGATAAGATGAAACCTTGTAACACTTGAAGTACAGATAAGATGAAACCTTGTAACACTTGAAGTACAGATAAGATGAAACCTTGTAACACTTGAAGTACAGATAAGATGAAACCTTGTAACACTTGAAGTACAGATAAGATGAAACCTTGTAACACTTGAAGTACAGATAAGATGAAACCTTGTAACACTTGAAGTACAGATAAGATGAAACCTTGTAACACTTGAAGTACAGATAAGATGAAACCTTGTAACACTTGAAGTACAGATAAGATGAAACCTTGTAACACTTGAAGTACAGATAAGATGAAACCTTGTAACACTTGAAGTACAGATAAGATGAAACCTTGTAACACTTGAAGTACAGATAAGATGAAACCTTGTAACACTTGAAGTACAGATAAGATGAAACCTTGTAACACTTGAAGTACAGATAAGATGAAACCTTGTAACACTTGAAGTACAGATAAGATGAAACCTTGTAACACTTGAAGTACAGATAAGATGAAACCTTGTAACACTTGAAGTACAGATAAGATGAAACCTTGTAACACTTGAAGTACAGATAACATGAAACATTGTAACACTTGAAGTAAGATAAGATGAAACCTTCTAACACTTGAAGTACAGATAACATGAAACCTTGTAACACGTGAAGTACAGATAAGATGAAACCTTGTAACACTTGAAGTACAGATAAGATGAAACCTTGTAACACTTGAAGTACAGATAAGATGAAACCTTGTAACACTTGAAGTACAGATAAGATGAAACCTTGTAACACTTGAAGTACAGATAAGATGAAACCTTGTAACACTTGAAGTACAGATAAGATGAAACCTTGTAACACTTGAAGTACAGATAAGATGAAACCTTGTAACACTTGAAGTACAGATAAGATGAAACCTTGTAACACTTGAAGTACAGATAAGATGAAACCTTGTAACACTTGAAGTACAGATAAGATGAAACCTTGTAACACTTGAAGTACAGATAAGATGAAACCTTGTAAAACTTGAAGTACAGACAACATGAAACCTTGTAACACTTGAAGTACAGACAACATGAAACCTTGTAACATTTGAAGTACAGATAAGATGAAACCTTGTAACACTTGAAGTACAGATAAGATGAAACCTTGTAACACTTGAAGTACAGATAAGATGAAACCTTGTAACACTTGAAGTACAGATAAGATGAAACCTTGTAACACTTGAAGTACAGATAAGATGAAACCTTGTAACACTTGAAGTACAGATAAGATGAAACCTTGTAACACTTGAAGTACAGATAAGATGAAACCTTGTAACACTTGAAGTACAGATAAGATGAAACCTTGTAACACTTGAAGTACAGATAAGATGAAACCTTGTAACACTTGAAGTACAGATAAGATGAAACCTTGTAACACTTGAAGTACAGATAAGATGAAACCTTGTAACACTTGAAGTACAGATAAGATGAAACCTTGTAACACTTGAAGTACAGATAAGATGAAACCTTGTAACACTTGAAGTACAGATAAGATGAAACCTTGTAACACTTGAAGTAAGATAAGATGAAACCTTGTAACACTTGAAGTACAGATAAGATGAAACCTTGTAACACTTGAAGTACAGATAAGATGAAACCTTGTAACACTTGAAGTACAGATAAGATGAAACCTTGTAACACTTGAAGTACAGATAAGATGAAACCTTGTAACACTTGAAGTACAGATAAGATGAAACCTTGTAACACTTGAAGTACAGATAAGATGAAACCTTGTAACACTTGAAGTACAGATAAGATGAAACCTTGTAACACTTGAAGTACAGATAAGATGAAACCTTGTAACACTTGAAGTACAGATAAGATGAAACCTTGTAACACTTGAAGTACAGATAAGATGAAACCTTGTAACACTTGAAGTACAGATAAGATGAAACCTTGTAACACTTGAAGTACAGATAAGATGAAACCTTGTAACACTTGAAGTACAGATAAGATGAAACCTTGTAACACTTGAAGAAACAGATAAGATGAAACCTTGTAACACTTGAAGTACAGATAAGATGAAACCTTGTAACACTTGAAGTACAGATAAGATGAAACCTTGTAACACTTGAAGTACAGATAAGATGAAACCTTGTAACACTTGAAGTACAGATAAGATGAAACCTTGTAACACTTGAAGTACAGATAAGATGAAACCTTGTAACACTTGAAGTACAGATAAGATGAAACCTTGTAACACTTGAAGTACAGATAACATGAAACCTTGTAACACTTGAAGTACAGATAATATGAAACCTTGTAACACTTGAAGTACAGATAAGATGAAACCTTGTAACACTTGAAGTACAGATAAGATGAAACCTTGTAACACTTGAAGTACAGATAAGATGAAACCTTGTAACACTTGAAGTACAGATAAGATGAAACCTTGTAACACGTGAAGTACAGATAAGATGAAACCTTGTAACACTTGAAGTACAGATAAGATGAAACCTTGTAACACTTGAAGTACAGATAAGATGAAACCTTGTAACACTTGAAGTACAGATAAGATGAAACCTTGTAACACTTGAAGTACAGATAAGATGAAACCTTGTAACACTTGAAGTACAGATAAGATGAAACCTTGTAACACGTGAAGTACAGATAAGATGAAACCTTGTAACACTTGAAGTACAGATAACATGAAACCTTGTAACACTTGAAGTACAGATAAGATGAAACCTTGTAACACTTGAAGTACAGATAAGATGAAACCTTGTAACACTTGAAGTACAGATAAGATGAAACCTTGTAACACTTGAAGTACAGATAAGATGAAACCTTGTAACACTTGAAGTACAGATAAGATGAAACCTTGTAACACTTGAAGTACAAATAATATGAAACCTTGTAACACTTGAAGTACAGATAAGATGAAACCTTGTAACACTTGAAGTACAGATAAGATGAAACCTTGTAACACTTGAAGTACAGATAAGATGAAACCTTGTAACACGTGAAGTAAGATAAGATGAAACCTTGTAACACTTGAAGTACAGATAAGATGAAACCTTGTAACACGTGAAGTACAGATAAGATGAAACCTTGTAACACGTGAAGTACAGATAAGATGAAACCTTGTAACACTTGAAGTACAGATAAGATGAAACCTTGTAACACTTGAAGTACAGATAAGATGAAACCTTGTAACACTTGAAGTACAGATAAGATGAAACCTTGTAACACTTGAAGTACAGATAAGATGAAACCTTGTAACACTTAAGATGAGTACAGATAAGATGAAAACCTTGTAACACTTGAAGTACAGATAAGATGAAACCTTGTAACACTTGAAGTACAGATAAGATGAAACCTTGTAACACTTGAAGTACAGATAAGATGAAACCTTGTAACACTTGAAGTACAGATAAGATGAAACCTTGTAACACTTGAAGTACAGATAAGATGAAACCTTGTAACACTTGAAGTACAGATAAGATGAAACCTTGTAACACTTGAAGTACAGATAAGATGAAACCTTGTAACACTTGAAGTACAGATAAGATGAAACCTTGTAACACTTGAAGTACAGATAAGATGAAACCTTGTAACACTTGAAGTACAGATAAGATGAAACCTTGTAACACTTGAAGTACAGATAAGATGAAACCTTGTAACACTTGAAGTACAGATAAGATGAAACCTTGTAACACTTGAAGTACAGATAAGATGAAACCTTGTAACACTTGAAGTACAGATAAGATGAAACCTTGTAACACTTGAAGTACAGATAAGATGAAACCTTGTAACACTTGAAGTACAGATAAGATGAAACCTTGTAACACTTGAAGTACAGATAAGATGAAACCTTGTAACACGTGAAGTACAGATAAGATGAAACCTTGTAACACTTGAAGTACAGATAAGATGAAACCTTGTAACACTTGAAGTACAGATAAGATGAAACCTTGTAACACTTGAAGTACAGATAAGATGAAACCTTGTAACACTTGAAGTACAGATAAGATGAAACCTTGTAACACTTGAAGTACAGATAAGATGAAACCTTGTAACACTTGAAGTACAGATAAGATGAAACCTTGTAACACGTGAAGTACAGATAAGATGAAACCTTGTAACACTTGAAGTACAGATAAGATGAAACCTTGTAACACTTGAAGTACAGATAAGATGAAACCTTGTAACACTTGAAGTACAGATAAGATGAAACCTTGTAACACTTGAAGTACAGATAAGATGAAACCTTGTAACACTTGAAGTACAGATAAGATGAAACCTTGTAACACTTGAAGTACAGATAAGATGAAACCTTGTAACACTTGAAGTACAGATAAGATGAAACCTTGTAACACTTGAAGTACAGATAAGATGAAACCTTGTAACACGTGAAGTACAGATAAGATGAAACCTTGTAACACTTGAAGTACAGATAACATGAAACCTTGTAACACTTGAAGTACAGATAAGATGAAACCTTGTAACACTTGAAGTACAGATAAGATGAAACCTTGTAACACGTGAAGTACAGATAAGATGAAACCTTGTAACACTTGAAGTACAGATAAGATGAAACCTTGTAACACTTGAAGTACAGATAAGATGAAACCTTGTAACACGTGAAGTAAGATAAGATGAAACCTTGTAACACTTGAAGTACAGATAAGATGAAACCTTGTAACACTTGAAGTACAGATAAGATGAAACCTTGTAACACTTGAAGTACAGATAAGATGAAACCTTGTAACACGTGAAGTGATGAAACCTTGTAACACGAAGTAAAATAAGATGAAACCTTGTAACACTTGAAGTACAGATAAGATGAAACCTTGTAACACTTGAAGTACAGATAAGATGAAACCTTGTAACACTTGAAGTACAGATAAGATGAAACCTTGTAACACTTGAAGTACAGATAAGATGAAACCTTGTAACACTTGAAGTACAGATAAGATGAAACCTTGTAACACTTGAAGTACAGATAAGATGAAACAACACGAAGTAAGATGAAACCTTGTAACACTTGAAGTACAGATAAGATGAAACCTTGTAACACTTGAAGTACAGATAAGATGAAACCTTGTAACACTTGAAGTACAGATAAGATGAAACCTTGTAACACGTGAAGTAAGATAAGATGAAACCTTGTAACACTTGAAGTACAGATAAGATGAAACCTTGTAACACCTGAAGTACAGATAAACCTGAAACCTTGTAAAACTTGAAGTACAGATAAGATGAAACCTTGTAACACTTGAAGTACAGATAAGATGAAACCTTGTAACACGTGAAGTAAGATAAGATGAAACCTTGTAACACTTGAAGTACAGATAAGATGAAACCTTGTAACACTTGAAGTACAGATAAGATGAAACCTTGTAACACTTGAAGTACAGATAAGATGAAACCTTGTAACACTTGAAGTACAGATAAGATGAAACCTTGTAACACTTGAAGTACAGATAACATGAAACCTTGTAACACTTGAAGTACAGATAAGATGAAACCTTGTAACACGTGAAGTACAGATAAGATGAAACCTTGTAACACTTGAAGTACAGATAACATGAAACCTTGTAACACTTGAAGTACAGATAAGATGAAACCTTGTAACACTTGAAGTACAGATAAGATGAAACCTTGTAACACTTGAAGTACAGATAAGATGAAACCTTGTAACACTTGAAGTACAGATAAGATGAAACCTTGTAACACTTGAAGTACAGATAAGATGAAACCTTGTAACACTTGAAGTACAGATAAGATGAAACCTTGTAACACTTGAAGTACAGATAAGATGAAACCTTGTAACACTTGAAGTACAGATAAGATGAAACCTTGTAACACTTGAAGTACAGATAAGATGAAACCTTGTAACACTTGAAGTACAGATAAGATGAAACCTTGTAACACTTGAAGTACAGATAAGATGAAACCTTGTAACACTTGAAGTACAGATAAGATGAAACCTTGTAACACTTGAAGTAAGATAAGATGAAACCTTGTAACACTTGAAGTACAGATAAGATGAAACCTTGTAACACTTGAAGTACAGATAAGATGAAACCTTGTAACACGTGAAGTACAGATAAGATGAAACCTTGTAACACTTGAAGTACAGATAAGATGAAACCTTGTAACACTTGAAGTACAGATAAGATAAGATGAAACCTTGTAACACTTGAAGTACAGATAAGATGAAACCTTGTAACACTTGAAGTACAGATAAGATGAAACCTTGTAACACTTGAAGTACAGATAAGATGAAACCTTGTAACACTTGAAGTACAGATAAGATGAAACCTTGTAACACTTGAAGTACAGATAAGATGAAACCTTGTAACACTTGAAGTACAGATAAGATGAAACCTTGTAACACTTGAAGTACAGATAAGATGAAACCTTGTAACACTTGAAGTACAGATAAGATGAAACCTTGTAACACTTGAAGTACAGATAACATGAAACCTTGTAACACTTGAAGTACAGATAAGATGAAACCTTGTAACACTTGAAGTACAGATAAGATGAAACCTTGTAACACTTGAAGTACAGATAAGATGAAACCTTGTAACACTTGAAGTACAGATAAGATGAAACCTTGTAACACTTGAAGTACAGATAAGATGAAACCTTGTAACACTTGAAGTACAGATAAGATGAAACCTTGTAACACTTGAAGTACAGATAAGATGAAACCTTGTAACACGTGAAGTACAGATAAGATGAAACCTTGTAACACTTGAAGTACAGATAAGATGAAACCTTGTAACACTTGAAGTACAGATAAGATGAAACCTTGTAACACTTGAAGTACAGATAAGATGAAACCTTGTAACACTTCAAGTACAGATAAGATGAAACCTTGTAACACTTGAAGTACAGATAACATGAAACCTTGTAACGCTTGAAGTACAGATAATATGAAACCTTGTAACACTTGAAGTACAGATAATATGAAACCTTGTAACACGTGTAGTACAGATAAGATAAACCTTGTAACACGTGAAGTACAGATAAGATGAAACCTTGTAACACTTGAAGTACAGATAAGATGAAACCTTGTAACACTTGAAGTACAGATAAGATGAAACCTTGTAACACTTGAAGTACAGATAAGATGAAACCTTGTAACACGTGAAGTACAGATAAGATGAAACCTTGTAACACTGGGAAGTAAGATAAGATGAAACCTTGTAACACTTGAAGTACAGATAAGATGAAACCTTGTAACACTTGAAGTACAGATAAGATGAAACCTTGTAACACTTGAAGTACAGATAAGATGAAACCTTGTAACACTTGAAGTACAGATAAGATGAAACCTTGTAACACTTGAAGTACAGATAAGATGAAACCTTGTAACACTTGAAGTACAGATAAGATGAAACCTTGTAACACTTGAAGTACAGATAAGATGAAACCTTGTAACACTTGAAGTACAGATAAGATGAAACCTTGTAACACTTGAAGTACAGATAAGATGAAACCTTGTAACACTTGAAGTACAGATAAGATGAAACCTTGTAACACTTGAAGTACAGATAAGATGAAACCTTGTAACACGTGAAGTAAGATAAGATGAAACCTTGTAACACTTGAAGTACAGATAAGATGAAACCTTGTAACACTTGAAGTACAGATAAGATGAAACCTTGTAACACTTGAAGTACAGATAAGATGAAACCTTGTAACACTTGAAGTACAGATAAGATGAAACCTTGTAACACTTGAAGTACAGATAAGATGAAACCTTGTAACACGTGAAGTACAGATAAGATGAAACCTTGTAACACTTGAAGTACAGATAAGATGAAACCTTGTAACACTTGAAGTACAGATAAGATGAAACCTTGTAACACTTGAAGTACAGATAAGATGAAACCTTGTAACACTTGAAGTACAGATAAGATGAAACCTTGTAACACTTGAAGTACAGATAAGATGAAACCTTGTAACACTTGAAGTACAGATAAGATGAAACCTTGTAACACTTGAAGTACAGAAAGATAAAACCTTGTAACACTTGAAGTACAGATAAGATGAAACCTTGTAACACTTGAAGTACAGATAAGATGAAACCTTGTAACACTTGAAGTACAGATAAGATGAAACCTTGTAACACTTGAAGTACAGATAAGATGAAACCTTGTAACACTTGAAGTACAGATAAGATGAAACCTTGTAACACGTGAAGTACAGATAAGATGAAACCTTGTAACACTTGAAGTACAGATAAGATGAAACCTTGTAACACTTGAAGTACAGATAAGATGAAACCTTGTAACACTTGAAGTACAGATAAGATGAAACCTTGTAACACTTGAAGTACAGATAAGATGAAACCTTGTAACACTTGAAGTACAGATAAGATGAAACCTTGTAACAGATAAGATGAAACCTTGTAACACTTGAAGTACAGATAAGATGAAACCTTGTAACACGTGAAGTAAGATAAGATGAAACCTTGTAACACTTGAAGTACAGATAAGATGAAACCTTGTAACACTTGAAGTACAGATAAGATGAAACCTTGTAACACTTGAAGTACAGATAAGATGAAACCTTGTAACACTTGAAGTACAGATAAGATGAAACCTTGTAACACTTGAAGTACAGATAAGATGAAACCTTGTAACACTTGAAGTACAGATAAGATGAAACCTTGTAACACGTGAAGTACAGATAAGATGAAACCTTGTAACACTTGAAGTACAGATAAGATGAAACCTTGTAACACTTGAAGTACAGATAAGATGAAACCTTGTAACACTTGAAGTACAGATAAGATGAAACCTTGTAACACGTGAAGTAAGATAAGATGAAACCTTGTAACACTTGAAGTACAGATAAGATGAAACCTTGTAACACTTGAAGTACAGATAAGATGAAACCTTGTAACACTTGAAGTACAGATAAGATGAAAAGTACAGATAAGATGAAACAACACTTGAAGTACAGATAAGATGAAACCTTGTAACACTTGAAGTACAGATAAGATGAAACCTTGTAACACTTGAAGTACAGATAAGATGAAACCTTGTAACACGTGAAGTAAGATAAGATGAAACCTTGTAACACTTGAAGTACAGATAACATGAAACCTTGTAACACTTGAAGTACAGATAAGATGAAACCTTGTAACACGTGAAGTACAGATAAGATGAAACCTTGTAACACTTGAAGTACAGATAAGATGAAACCTTGTAACACTTGAAGTACAGATAAGATGAAACCTTGTAACACTTGAAGTACAGATAAGATGAAACCTTGTAACACTTGAAGTACAGATAAGATGAAACCTTGTAACACTTGAAGTACAGATAAGATGAAACCTTGTAACACGTGAAGTACAGATAAGATGAAACCTTGTAACACTTGAAGTACAGATAAGATGAAACCTTGTAACACTTGAAGTACAGATAAGATGAAACCTTGTAACACTTGAAGTACAGATAAGATGAAACCTGAAACCTTGTAACACTTGAAGTACAGATAAGATGAAACCTTGTAACACTTGAAGTACAGATAAGATGAAACCTTGTAACACGTGAAGTACAGATAAGATGAAACCTTGTAACACTTGAAGTACAGATAAGATGAAACCTTGTAACACTTGAAGTACAGATAAGATGAAACCTTGTAACACGTGAAGTACAGATAAGATGAAACCTTGTAACACTTGAAGTACAGATAAGATGAAACCTTGTAACACTTGAAGTACAGATAAGATGAAACCTTGTAACACTTGAAGTACAGATAAGATGAAACCTTGTAACACTTGAAGTACAGATAAGATGAAACCTTGTAACACTTGAAAGTACAGATAAGATGAAACCTTGTAACACTTGAAGTACAGATAAGATGAAACCTTGTAACACTTGAAGTACAGATAAGATGAAACCTTGTAACACTTGAAGTACAGATAAGATGAAACCTTGTAACACTTGAAGTACAGATAAGATGAAACCTTGTAACACTTGAAGTACAGATAAGATGAAACCTTGTAACACTTGAAGTACAGATAAGATGAAACCTTGTAACACTTGAAGTACAGATAAGATGAAACCTTGTAACACTTGAAGTACAGATAAGATGAAACCTTGTAACACTTGAAGTACAGATAAGATGAAACCTTGTAACACTTGAAGTACAGATAAGATGAAACCTTGTAACACTTGAAGTACAGATAAGATGAAACCTGAAACCTTGTAAACCTTGTAACACTTGAAGTACAGATAAGATGAAACCTTGTAACACTTGAAGTACAGATAAGATGAAACCTTGTAACACTTGAAGTACAGATAAGATGAAACCTTGTAACACTTGAAGTACAGATAAGATGAAACCTTGTAACACTTGAAGTACAGATAAGATGAAACCTTGTAACACTTGAAGTACAGATAAGATGAAACCTTGTAACACTTGAAGTACAGATAAGATGAAACCTTGTAACACTTGAAGTACAGATAAGATGAAACCTTGTAACACTTGAAGTACAGATAAGATGAAACCTTGTAACACTTGAAGTACAGATAAGATGAAACCTTGTAACACTTGAAGTACAGATAAGATGAAACCTTGTAACACTTGAAGTACAGATAAGATGAAACCTTGTAACACTTGAAGTACAGATAAGATGAAACCTTGTAACACGTGAAGTACAGATAAGATGAAACCTTGTAACACTTGAAGTACAGATAAGATGAAACCTTGTAACACTTGAAGTACAGATAAGATGAAACCTTGTAACACTTGAAGTAAACAACACTTGATAAGATAAGATGAAACCTTGTAACACTTGAAGTACAGATAAGATGAAACCTTGTAACACTTGAAGTACAGATAAGATGAAACCTTGTAACACTTGAAGTACAGATAAGATGAAACCTTGTAACACTTGAAGTACAGATAAGATGAAACCTTGTAACACTTGAAGTACAGATAAGATGAAACCTTGTAACACTTGAAGTACAGATAAGATGAAACCTTGTAACACTTGAAGTACAGATAAGATGAAACCTTGTAACACTTGAAGTACAGATAAGATGAAACCTTGTAACACTTGAAGTACAGATAAGATGAAACCTTGTAACACTTGAAGTACAGATAAGATGAAACCTTGTAACACGTTGAAGTACAGATAAGATGAAACCTTGTAACACTTGAAGTACAGATAACATGAAACCTTGTAACACTTGAAGTACAGATAAGATGAAACCTTGTAACACTTGAAGTACAGATAAGATGAAACCTTGTAACACGTGAAGTACAGATAAGATGAAACCTTGTAACACTTGAAGTACAGATAAGATGAAACCTTGTAACACTTGAAGTACAGATAAGATGAAACCTTGTAACACTTGAAGTACAGATAAGATGAAACCTTGTAACACTTGAAGTACAGATAAGATGAAACCTTGTAACACTTGAAGTACAAACCTAACACTTGAAGATGAAAACCTTGTAACACTTGAAGTACAGATAAGATGAAACCTTGTAACACTTGAAGTACAGATAAGATGAAACCTTGTAACACTTGAAGTACAGATAAGATGAAACCTTGTAACACTTGAAGTACAGATAAGATGAAACCTTGTAACACTTGAAGTACAGATAAGATGAAACCTTGTAACACTTGAAGTACAGATAAGATGAAACCTTGTAACACTTGAAGTACAGATAAGATGAAACCTTGTAACACTTGAAGTACAGATAAGATGAAACCTTGTAACACTTGAAGTACAGATAAGATGAAACCTTGTAACACTTGAAGTACAGATAAGATGAAACCTTGTAACACTTGAAGTACAGATAAGATGAAACCTTGTAACACTTGAAGTACAGATAAGATGAAACCTTGTAACACTTGAAGTACAGATAAGATGAAACCTTGTAACACTTTACAGTAACATGAAACCTTGTAACACTTGAAGTACAGATAAGATGAAACCTTGTAACACTTGAAGTACAGATAAGATGAAACCTTGTAACACTTGAAGTACAGATAAGATGAAACCTTGTAACACTTGAAGTACAGATAAGATGAAACCTTGTAACACTTGAAGTACAGATAAGATGAAACCTTGTAACACTTGAAGTACAGATAAGATGAAACCTTGTAACACTTGAAGTACAGATAAGATGAAACCTTGTAACACTTGAAGTACAGATAAGATGAAACCTTGTAACACTTGAAGTACAGATAAGATGAAACCTTGTAACACTTGAAGTACAGATAAGATGAAACCTTGTAACACTTGAAGTACAGATAAGATGAAACCTTGTAACACTTGAAGTACAGATAAGATGAAACCTTGTAACACGTGAAGTACAGATAAGATGAAACCTTGTAACACTTGAAGTACAGATAAGATGAAACCTTGTAACACTTGAAGTACAGATAAGATGAAACCTTGTAACACTTGAAGTACAGATAAGATGAAACCTTGTAACACTTGAAGTACAGATAAGATGAAACCTTGTAACACTTGAAGTACAGATAAGATGAAACCTTGTAACACTTGAAGTACAGATAAGATGAAACCTTGTAACACTTGAAGTAACAGATAAGATGAAACCTTGTAACACTTGAAGTACAGATAAGATGAAACCTTGTAACACTTGAAGTACAGATAAGATGAAACCTTGTAACACTTGAAGTACAGATAAGATGAAACCTTGTAACACTTGAAGTACAGATAAGATGAAACCTTGTAACACTTGAAGTACAGATAAGATGAAACCTTGTAACACTTGAAGTACAGATAAGATGAAACCTTGTAACACTTGAAGTACAGATAAGATGAAACCTTGTAACACTTGAAGTACAGATAAGATGAAACCTTGTAACACTTGAAGTACAGATAAGATGAAACCTTGTAACACTTGAAGTACAGATAAGATGAAACCTTGTAACACTTGAAGTACAGATAAGATGAAACCTTGTAACACTTGAAGTACAGATAAGATGAAACCTTGTAACACTTGAAGTACAGATAAGATGAAACCTTGTAACACTTGAAGTACAGATAAGATGAAACCTTGTAACACTTGAAGTACAGATAAGATGAAACCTTGTAACACTTGAAGTACAGATAAGATGAAACCTTGTAACACTTGAAGTACAGATAAGATGAAACCTTGTAACACTTGAAGTACAGATAAGATGAAACCTTGTAACACTTGAAGTACAGATAAGATGAAACCTTGTAACACTTGAAGTACAGATAAGATGAAACCTTGTAACACTTGAAGTACAGATAAGATGAAACCTTGTAACACTTGAAGTACAGATAAGATGAAACCTTGTAACACTTGAAGTACAGATAAGATGAAACCTTGTAACACTTGAAGTACAGATAAGATGAAACCTTGTAACACTTGAAGTACAGATAAGATGAAACCTTGTAACACTTGAAGTACAGATAAGATGAAACCTTGTAACACTTGAAGTACAGATAAGATGAAACCTTGTAACACTTGAAGTACAGATAAGATGAAACCTTGTAACACTTGAAGTACAGATAAGATGAAACCTTGTAACACTTGAAGTACAGATAAGATGAAACCTTGTAACACTTGAAGTACAGATAAGATGAAACCTTGTAACACTTGAAGTACAGATAAGATGAAACCTTGTAACACTTGAAGTACAGATAAGATGAAACCTTGTAACACTTGAAGTACAGATAAGATGAAACCTTGTAACACTTGAAGTACAGATAAGATGAAACCTTGTAACACGTGAAGTACAGATAAGATGAAACCTTGTAACACTTGAAGTACAGATAAGATGAAACCTTGTAACACAGATAAGATGAAGTAACACTTGAAGATAAGATGAAACCTTGTAACACTTGAAGTACAGATAAGATGAAACCTTGTAACACTTGAAGTACAGATAAGATGAAACCTTGTAACACTTGAAGTACAGATAAGATGAAACCTTGTAACACTGAAGTACAGATAAGATGAAACCTTGTAACACTTGAAGTACAGAAAAGATAAACCTTGTAACACTTGAAGTACAGAAAGATGAAACTTTGTAACACTTGAAGTACAGATAACATGAAACCTTGTAACACTTGAAGTACAGATAAGATGAAACCTTGTAACACTTGAAGTACAGATAAGATGAAACCTTGTAACACTTGAAGTACAGATAACATGAAACCTTGTAACACTTGAAGTACAGATAAGATGAAACCTTGTAACACTTGAAGTAAGATAAGATGAAACCTTGTAACACTTGAAGTACAGATAAGATGAAACCTTGTAACACTTGAAGTACAGATAAGATGAAACCTTGTAACACTTGAAGTACAGATAAGATGAAACCTTGTAACACTTGAAGTACAGATAAGATGAAACCTTGTAACACTTGAAGTACAGATAAGATGAAACCTTGTAACACTTGAAGTACAGATAAGATGAAACCTTGTAACACGTGAAGTAAGATAAGATGAAACCTTGTAACACTTGAAGTACAGATAACATGAAACCTTGTAACACTTGAAGTACAGATAAGATGAAACCTTGTAACACTTGAAGTACAGATAAGATGAAACCTTGTAACACGTGAAGTAAGATAAGATGAAACCTTGTAACACTTGAAGTACAGATAACATGAAACCTTGTAACACTTGAAGTACAGATAAGATGAAACCTTGTAACACTTGAAGTACAGATAAGATGAAACCTTGTAACACTTGAAGTACAGATAAGATGAAACCTTGTAACACTTGAAGTACAGATAAGATGAAACCTTGTAACACTTGAAGTACAGATAAGATGAAACCTTGTAACACTTGAAGTACAGATAACATGAAACCTTGTAACACTTGAAGTACAGATAAGATGAAACCTTGTAACACTTGAAGTACAGATAAGATGAAACCTTGTAACACTTGAAGTACAGATAACATGAAACCTTGTAACACTTGAAGTACAGATAAGATGAAACCTTGTAACACTTGAAGTACAGATAAGATGAAACCTTGTAACACGTGAAGTAAGATAAGATGAAACCTTGTAACACTTGAAGTACAGATAACATGAAACCTTGTAACACTTGAAGTACAGATAAGATGAAACCTTGTAACACTTGAAGTACAGATAAGATGAAACCTTGTAACACGTGAAGTAAGATAAGATGAAACCTTGTAACACTTGAAGTACAGATAAGATGAAACCTTGTAACACTTGAAGTACAGATAAGATGAAACCTTGTAACACTTGAAGTACAGATAAGATGAAACCTTGTAACACGTGAAGTACAGATAAGATGAAACCTTGTAACACTTGAAGTACAGATAAGATGAAACCTTGTAACACTTGAAGTACAGATAAGATGAAACCTTGTAACACGTGAAGTAAGATAAGATGAAACCTTGTAACACTTGAAGTACAGATAAGATGAAACCTTGTAACACTTGAAGTACAGATAAGATGAAACCTTGTAACACTTGAAGTACAGATAAGATGAAACCTTGTAACACGTGAAGTAAGATAAGATGAAACAACACTTGTAAGTACAAATAACATGAAACCTTGTAACACTTGAAGTGAAGTACAGATAAGATGAAACCTTGTAACACTTGAAGTACAGATAAGATGAAACCTTGTAACACGTGAAGTAAGATAAGATGAAACCTTGTAACACTTGAAGTACAAACAACATGAAACCTTGTAACACTTGAAGTACAGATGAGATGAAACCTTGTAACACGAGAAGTACAGACAAGATGAAACCTTGTAACACTTGAAGTACAGATAAGATGAAACCTTGTAACACCTGAAGTAAGATAAGATGAAACCTTGTAACACGTGAAGTACAAACAACATGAAACCTTGTAACACTTGAAGTACAGATAAGATGAAACCTTGTAAAATTTGAAGAACAGATAGGATGAAACCTTGTAACACGTGAAGTAAGATAAGATGAAACCTTGTAACACTTGAAGTACAGATGAAATGAAACATTGTAACACTTGAAGTAGAGATAAGATGAAACCTTGTAACACGTCAAGAAAGATAAGATGAAAACTTGTAACACTTGAAGTACAAACAACATGAAACCTTGTAACACTTGAAGTATAGATGAGATGAAACCTTGTAATGCGAGAAGTACAGACAAGATGAAACCTTGTAACACTTGAAGTACAAGTAAGATTAAACCTTGTAACTCCTGAAGTAAGATAAGATGAAACCTTGTAACACGTGAAGTACAAACAACATGAAACCTTGTAACACTTGAAGTAGAGATAAGATGAAACCTTGTAAAATTTGAAGAACAGATAGGATGAAACCTTGTAACACGTGAAGTACAGATGAGATGAAACCTTGTAATACGAAAAGTACAGACAAGATGAAACCTTGTAACACTTAAAGTACAGACAAGATGAAACCTTGTAACACTTGAAGTACAAACAACATGAAACCTTGTAACACTTGAAGTACAGAAAAGGTGAAACCTTGTAAAACTTGAAGTACAGATAGGATGAAACCTTCTAACACGTGAAGTAAGATAAGACGAAACCTTGTAACACTTGAAGTACAGATAGCATGAAACCTTGTAACACTTAAAGTACAGATAAGATGAAACCTTGTAACACGTGAAGTAAGATAAGATGAAACCTTGTAACACTTGAAGTACATGAAACCTTGTAACACTTGAAGTACAAACAACATGAAACCTTGTAACACTTGAAGTACAGATGAGATGAAACATTGTAACACTTGAACTACAGACAAAATGAAACCTTGTAACACTTGAAGTACAGATGACATGAAACTTTGTAAAATGTAAACTAAGATAAGATAAAACCTTCTAACACTTCAAGTACAGAAAGCATGAAACTTTGTAACACGTGAAGTACAGACAACATGAAACCTTGTAACACTTTAAGTATAGATAAGATAAAAACTTCTAACACGTCAAGTACAGAAAAGATGAAACCTTGTAACACTTGAAGTACAGATGAAACCTTGTAGCACTTGAAGTACAGACAACATGAAACCTTGTAACACTTGAAGTACAGATAAGATGAACACTTGTAACATTTGAAATACAGATAAGATGAAACTTTGTCACACTAAAAGTATAGATAGCATGAAACCTTGTAAAAATTGAAGTACAGATAACATGAAACCTTGTAACGCTTGAAGTACATATAATATGAAACCTTGTAACACTTGAAGTACAGATAACATGAAACCTTGTAACACTTGAAGTACATATGAGATGAAACAATGTAACACGTGAAGTACAGATAAGATGAAACCTTGTAACACTTGAAGTACAGAGAGCATGAAACCTTGTAACACGTGAAGTACAGATAAGATGAAACTTTGTAACACGTGAAGTACAGACAACATGAAACCTTCTAACACTTTAAGTACAGATAAGATAAAAACCTCTAATACGTTAAGTACAGAAAAGATGAAACCTTGTAACACTTGAAGTACAGATAACATGAAACCTTGTAACACTTGAAGTAAGATAAGATGAAACCTTGTAACACTTGAAGTACAAACAACATGAAACCTTGTAACACTTGAAGTACAGATAAGATGAAACCTTGTAACACTTGAAGTACAGATAAGATGAAACCTTGTAACACTTGAGTACAGATAAGATGAAACCTTGTAACACTTGAAGTACAGATAAGATGAAACCTTGTAACACTTGAAGTACAGATAACATGAAACCTTGTAACACGTGAAGTACAGATAAGATGAAACCTTGTTACACGTGAAGTAAGATAAGATGAAACCTTGTAACACTTAAAGTAGAAACAACATGAAACATTGTAACACTTGAAGTACAGATGAGATGAAACCTTGTAATACGAGAAGTACAGACAAGATGAAACCTTGTAACACTTAAAGTACAGATAAGATGAAACCTTGTAACACGTGAAGTACAGATAAGATGAAACCTTGTAACACTTGAAGTACAAACAACATGAAACCTTGTAACACTTGAAGTACAGATAAGATGAAACCTTGTAAAACTTGAAGTACAGATAAGATGAAACCTTGTAACACTTGAAGTACAGATAAGATGAAACCTTGTAACACTTGAAGTACAGATAAGATGAAACCTTGTAACACTTGAAGTACAGATAAGATGAAACCTTGTAACACTTGAAGTACAGATAACATGAAACCTTGTAACACTTGAAGTACAGATAAGATGAAACCTTGTAACACTTGAAGTACAGATAAGATGAAACCTTGTAACACGTGAAGTAAGATAAGATGAAACCTTGTAACACTTGAAGTACAGATAAGATGAAACCTTGTAACACTTGAAGTACAGATAAGATGAAACCTTGTAACACGTGAAGTAAGATAAGATGAAACCTTGTAACACTTGAAGTACAGATAAGATGAAACCTTGTAACACTTGAAGTACAGATAAGATGAAACCTTGTAACACTTGAAGTACAGATAAGATGAAACCTTGTAACACTTGAAGTACAGATAAGATGAAACCTTGTAACACTTGAAGTACAGATAAGTAAACCTTGTAACACTTGAAGTACAGATAAGATGAAACCTTGTAACACTTGAAGTACAGATAAGATGAAACCTTGTAACACTTGAAGTACAGATAAGATGAAACCTTGTAACACTTGAAGTACAGATAAGATGAAACCTTGTAACACTTGAAGTACAGATAAGATGAAACCTTGTAACACTTGAAGTACAGATAAGATGAAACCTTGTAACACTTGAAGTACAGATAAGATGAAACCTTGTAACACTTGAAGTACAGATAAGATGAAACCTTGTAACACTTGAAGTACAGATAAGATGAAACCTTGTAACACGTGAAGTACAGATAAGATGAAACCTTGTAACACTTGAAGTACAGATAAGATGAAACCTTGTAACACTTGAAGTACAGATAAGATGAAACCTTGTAACACTTGAAGTACAGATAAGATGAAACCTTGTAACACTTGAAGTACAGATAAGATGAAACCTTGTAACACTTGAAGTACAGATAAGATGAAACCTTGTAACACTTGAAGTACAGATAAGATGAAACCTTGTAACACTTGAAGTACAGATAAGATGAAACCTTGTAACACTTGAAGTAAGATAAGATGAAACCTTGTAACACTTGAAGTACAGATAAGATGAAACCTTGTAACACTTGAAGTACAGATAAGATGAAACCTTGTAACACTTGAAGTACAGATAAGATGAAACCTTGTAACACTTGAAGTACAGATAAGATGAAACCTTGTAACACTTGAAGTACAGATAAGATGAAACCTTGTAACACTTGAAGTACAGATAAGATGAAACCTTGTAACACTTGAAGTACAGATAAGATGAAACCTTGTAACACTTGAAGTACAGATAAGATGAAACCTTGTAACACTTGAAGTACAGATAAGATGAAACCTTGTAACACTTGAAGTACAGATAAGATTAAACCTTGTAACAGCTGAAGTAAGATAAGATGAACCCTTGTAACACTTGAAGTACAGATAACATGAAACCTTGTAACACGTGAAGTACAAATAAGATGAAACCTTGTAACACTTGAAGTACAGATAAGATGAAACCTTGTAACACTTGAAGTACAGATAAGATGAAACCTTGTAACACTTGAAGTACAGATAAGATGAAACCTTGTAACACGTGAAGTAAGATAAGATGAAACCTTGTAACACTTGAAGTAAGATAAGATGAAACCTTGTAACACTTGAAGTACAGATAAATGAAACCTTGTAACACTTGAAGTACAGATAAGATGAAACCTTGTAACACTTGAAGTACAGATAAGATGAAACCTTGTAACACTTGAAGTACAGATAAGATGAAACCTTGTAACACGTGAAGTACAGATAAGATGAAACCTTGTAACACTTGAAGTACAAACAACATGAAACCTTGTAACACTTGAAGTACAGATAAGATGAAACCTTGTAACACTTGAAGTACAGATAAGATGAAACCTTGTAACACTTGAAGTACGGAGAGCATAAAACCTTGTAAAATTGAAGTACAGATAACATCAAACTTTGTAACACTTGAAGTACAGAAAACATGAAACCTTGTAACACTTGAAGTACAGATAAGATGAAACCTTGTAACACGTCAAGTACAGATAAGATGAAACCTTGTAACACTTGAAGTACAGATAAGATGAAACCTTGTAACACTTGAAGTACAGATAAGATGAAACCTTGTAACACTTGAAGTACAGATAAGATGAAACCTTGTAACACTTGAAGTACAGATAAGATGAAACCTTGTAACACTTGAAGTACAGATAAGATGAAACCTTGTAACACTTGAAGTACAGATAAGATGAAACCTTGTAACACGTGAAGTAAGATAAGATGAAACCTTGTAACACTTGAAGTACAAAAACATGAAACCTTGTAACACTTGAAGTACAGATAAGATGAAACCTTGTAACACGTGAAGTAAGATAAGATGAAACCTTGTAACACTTGAAGTACAGATAACATGAAACCTTGTAACACTTGAAGTACAGATAAGATGAAACCTTGTAACACTTGAAGTACAGATAACATGAAACCTTGTAACACTTGAAGTACAGATAAGATGAAACCTTGTAACACTTGAAGTACAGATAAGATGAAACCTTGTAACACTTGAAGTACAGATAAGATGAAACCTTGTAACACTTGAAGTACAGATAAGATGAAACCTTGTAACACTTGAAAGTACAGATAAGATGAAACCTTGTAACACTTGAAGTACAGATAAGATGAAACCTTGTAACACGTGAAGTACAAATAACATGAAACCTTGTAACACTTGAAGTACAGATAAGATGAAACCTTGTAACACTGAAGTACAGATAAGATGAAACCTTGTAACACGTGAAGTACAGATAAGATGAAACCTTGTAACACTTGAAGTACAGATAACATGAAACCTTGTAACACTTGAAGTACAGATAACATGAAACCTTGTAACACTTGAAGTACAGATAAGATGAAACCTTGTAACACTGTGAAGTACAGATAAGATGAAACCTTGTAACACGTGAAGTAAAATAAGATGAAACATTGTAACACTTGAAGTACAGAATAAGATGAAACCTTGTAACACCCTTGTAACACTTGAAGTACAGATAAGATGAAACCTTGTAACACTTGAAGTACAGATAACATGAAACCTTGTAACACTTGAAGTACAGATAAGATGAAACCTTGTAACACTGAAGTACAGATGAGATGAAACCTTGTAACACTTGAAGTACAGATAAGATGAAACCTTGTAACACTTGAAGTACAGATAAGATGAAACCTTGTAACACGTGAAGTAAGATAAGATGAAACCTTGTAACACTTGAAGTACAAACAACATGAAACCTTGTAACACTTGAAGTACAGATAAGATGAAACCTTGTAACACTTGAAGTACAGATAAGATGAAACCTTGTAACACGTGAAGTAAGATAAGATGAAACCTTGTAACACTTGAAGTACAAACAACATGAAACCTTGTAACACTTGAAGTACAGATGAGATGAAACCTTGTAACACGAGAAGTACAGATAAGATGAAACCTTGTAACACTTGAAGTACAGATAAGATGAAACCTTGTAACACTTGAAGTACAGATGAGATGAAACCTTGTAATACGAGAAGTACAGACAAGATGAAACCTTGTAACACTTGAAGTACAGATAAGATTAAACCTTGTAACTCCTGAAGTAAGATAAGATGAAACCTTGTAACACGTGAAGTACAAACAACATGAAACCTTGTAACACTTGAAGTACAGATAAGATGAAACCTTGTAAAATTTGAAGAACAGATAGGATGAAACCTTGTAACACGTGAAGTACAGATAAGATGAAACCTTGTAACACTTGAAGTACAGATAAGATGAAACCTTGTAACACTTGAAGTACAGATAAGATGAAACCTTGTAACACTTGAAGTACAGATAACATGAAACCTTGTAACACGTGAAGTAAGATAAGATGAAACCTTGTAACACTTGAAGTACAGATAAGATGAAACCTTGTAACACTTGAAGTACAGATAAGATGAAACCTTGTAACACTTGAAGTACAGATAAGATGAAACCTTGTAACACTTGAAGTACAGATAAGATGAAACCTTGTAACACTTGAAGTACAGATAAGATGAAACCTTGTAACACTTGAAGTACAGATAAGATGAAACCTTGTAACACTTGAAGTACAGATAAGATGAAACCTTGTAACACGTGAAGTACAGATAAGATGAAACCTTGTAACACTTGAAGTAAGATAAGATGAAACCTTGTAACACTTGAAGTACAGATAAAATGAAACCTTGTAACACTTGAAGTACAGATAAGATGAAACCTTGTAACACTTGAAGTACAGATAAGATGAAACCTTGTAACACTTGAAGTACAGATAAGATGAAAACTTCAAATACGTCAAGTACAGAAAAGATGAAACCTTGTAACACTTGAAGTACAGATAAGATAAACCTTGTAACACGTGAAGATAAGATAAAACCTTGTAACACTTGAAGTACAAAAGATGAAACCTTGTAACACTTGAAGTACAGATAAGATGAAACCTTGTAACACTTTAAGTACAGATAAGATAAAAACTTCTAATACGTCAAATACAGAAAGGATGAAACCTTGTAACACTTGAAGTACAGATAACATGAAACCTTGTAACACTTGAAGTACAGATAAGATGAAACCTTGTAACACGTGAAGTACAGATAAGATGAAACCTTGTAACACTTGAAGTACAAACAACATGAAACCTTGTAACACTTGAAGTACAGATAAGATGAAACCTTGTAACACTTGAAGTACAGATAAGATGAAACCTTGTAACACGTGAAGTACAGATAAGATGAAACCTTGTAACACTTGAAGTAAGAGATAAACATGAAACCTTGTAACACTTGAAGTACAGATAAGATGAAACCTTGTAACACGTGAAGTAAGATAAGATGAAACCTTGTAACACTTGAAGTACAGATAACATAAAACCTTGTAACACTTGAAGTACAGATAAGATGAAACCTTGTAACACGTGAAGTACAGATAACATGAAACCTTGTAACACTTGAAGTACAGATAAGATGAAACCTTGTAACACTGAAGTACGTAAGATGAAACCTTGTACAGATAAGATGATGAAACCTTGTAACACTTGAAGTACAGATAAGATGAAACCTTGTAACACTTGAAGTACAGATAAGATGAAACCTTGTAACACTTGAAGTACAGATAAGATGAAACCTTGTAACACTTGAAGTACAGATAAGATGAAACCTTGTAATACGAGAAGTACAGACAAGATGAAACCTTGTAACACTTAAAGTACAGATAAGATGAAACCTTGTAACACGTGAAGTAAGATAAGATGAAACCTTGTAACACTTGAAGTAGAAAAACATGAAACCTTGTAACACTCGAATTACAGATAAGATGAAACCTTGTAACACGTGAAGTAAGATAAGATGAAATCTTGTAACACTTGAAGTACAAACAAGATGAAACCTTGTAACACTTAAAGTACAGATAAGATGAAACCTTGTAACACGTCAAGTAAGATAAGATGAAACCTTGTAACATTTGAAGTACAAACAACATAAACCCTTGTAACACTTGAAGTACAGATGAGATGAAACATTGTAACACTTGAACTACAGACAAGATGAAACCTTGTAACACTTGAAGTACAGATAACATGAAACTTTGTAAAATGTAAACTAAGATAAGATAAAACCTTCTAACACTTGAAGTACAGAAAGCATGAAACTTTGTAACACGTGAAGTACAGATAAGATGAAACTTTGTGACACTTGAAGTACAGATAAGATGAAACTTTGTAACACGTGAAGTACAGACAACATGAAACCTTGTAACACTTGAAGTACAGATAAGATAAAACTTCTAATACGTCAAGTACAGAAAAGATGAAACCTTGTAACATATGAAGTAAGATAAGATGAAACCTTGTAACACTTGAAGTACAGATAAGATGAAACCTTGTAACACTTGAAGTACAGATAAGATGAAACACTTTGTTGTTTGTAACACTTGATTGTACATGATAATTTAGTTGAAACTTGCTCACTATGTAACTTTGTGTGAAGATAAGATGAAATTGTTCACTATGTAACACTTGAAGTTTAGTTGATAAGATGAAACTGAAACTTGTAACAAGTGTTTAGTTGGTAAAGAAAATGAAACCTTGTAACACTTTGTGTTTAGTTGGTAAAGTACAGATTGCTTACTATGTAACTTTGTGTTTAGTTGGTAAAGTAAAAATTGCTCACTATGTAACTTTGTGTTTAGTTGGTAAAGTAAAAATTGTTCACTATGTAACTTTGTGTTTAGTTGGTAAAGTAAAAATTGCTTACTATGTAACTTTGTGTTTAGTTGGTAAAGTACAGATTGCTTACTATGTAACTTTGTGTTTAGTTGGTAAAGTAAAGATTGCTTACTATGTAACTTTGTGTTTAGTTGGTAATGTACAAATTGCTTACTATGTAACTTTGTGCTTACCGCGAAACAAAGAAAGAAATAGTTCTTAATTTTAAACAATTAATAACACCGGTGAAATTACTACAAAAATGATCAAGTTTATTATTTTTATCGATATGTTTAAAGATTTACAGAGCTAAAATGCAACATTCGATTCTCTGTGGCGGTCACAGAAGATGGTCGGAAATGGCTTTTTACTTAATAAACAAACAAAATAATTATACTTGCCCCTACCTCCATGGAAAACACGTAAGCCACGCTCCTGTGTGTGTGTGTCTTTTCTTATAGCAAAGCCACATCGGGCTATCTGCTGAGCCCACCGAGGGGAATCGAACCACTAATTTTAGCGTTGTAAATCCGTAGTCTTACCGCTATACTAGCGAGGGGCCCACGCTCCTGTTTCATATCATAAACGTTGAAATGATGCAGTTTGTTTATAATTAAGCACAATGAACTACCTCTGCTTTGCCCATTAAGGGTATTGAAACCGGGTTCTTAACGTTGCAAGTCCGTAGACATATCGCTGTGCCACTGGAGGGCACGTTTGTAAATATTGTTATATTACGTGTGTTCTCTTTATCATTAGGTAGTCTCTCTCCTCCACCTATCTCTCCTTAAGTTACCTAGTTTAAAATAAGGTCTTTACGACAGAAAGGAACACTACAAGATTCGTGCATTACAGGACAAATGAGGAAATGGTAAAATGATATATCAGAAGAGTACAAGTGTCGGCTACTATTAGGGTTAGTTTTGGTAATATATCTTCATCAGTTAATTCTAAAACAGAAACAGTTCCATAACGTTTCCAGATATTCTGGAAAGCTTAATTCGACGTTCAAGTATCCCAAATGACGGAGTAGATTGAAAAATAAGACACATTTCGTAAAGTTTCTGACATGTTTAATTTCACATTTCAAGTGACACGGTGCTCGGTTATTTGAGAGCGGAATTATATAAAAACAAAGCTAATTTATTTGAAATCAATTAAAACTATTGATCCACCGCCAGAGAACAACGACTGACAGGCCTAGACGAAATTTAACCCGTCTGTAATTCTCCCAACGTATTGTGCCATCAGTAGTACGTGAGTCAGAGGAATTCGAAGGTTATAAATTGGGTTTCGATAACGGTGGTTGGCGGTTCTAATGCACACAGCGCCCACTAGGTAGCTTTGTGTTTTTATAACAAACACAAACTCGTTGTATTTTGTTCTTGCATGTTCAACAGTTTCCACAGTAATTTTAGTAAATTTATCTTTAAATACGTAGTTGAACGATTGAAACTAAATACATTGACGATTCGCTCTGACTATAAAGTTCAACAGTTTGTGGTGAAACGGTTTGTTCTCAAGTACTGAACTTAACACAGAATATGTGAAGATACCTAGAGTCGTCTTAAACACAAAAGGGTGTTAATTACTGTACATTAAGTTTACTTTAAAAACAAACTCAAGTTGAAAGTATATCAAAAGCTAGTTATATCAGATATCTCTTTTGGATCTGATAACTTGCTGTGGTAAATAAAAATAATTTACACCGCGTATCATAGACAATTAAGTTGAATATTCACGTGCAACTGCACGTGAAGTTAAATCATCACGACCGTGAAAAAGAAACATTTATTATTTACTTGTGTTAACAGAAGACAATACAGAGTAACAGAAAAGTTAAATTACGTCACGACGAAATTACAAAATGTCGAACACGTGAGTGGCGGTAAAAGGAACGTGAAAAGAGACACTTTAGGCCACGTGAGAAGTTTATAACTTTTCCCTCAATTTTAACCCATTGGATGAATGTTGTGTTTTTCAATTTATCATTTGTTCGCCACACGTTTTCAATCAGTTTTCTACAACAGTTGTTTACCATCTTTACCAGATCATTGAATTTGTTGAAAAACTTTAGAGTGTTTACAGAGATAAAAATAAATAGTTCAACGGTTAGCCAACAACACACAAATGTTGAGAATTCTCAGGGACATTGTCCTGCAGTTTCGATGGATAAAGCTGATTTAATTTTTGGTGTTTGTAAAAGGTTTGCGTGTGTCCTACAAAGAGTTCCTACCCACAGTACGGAACAGCTGTCTGTAGCAGCTTTAATCTATGTTACTATTTTTATATAACTTAGAAAAATAAAAACTTATAGAAGATATGCAAACCCCCACTAGCCTACGTATGTTTCTTTATAATCACCTAGGTTACAAGGTCAGGGTAAAAATTAAACTTACCTTACCTGTTTTCTTGACGAACCTGTTAATACGTGCCTAATGTTAAATTACTGGTATATCACACTTCTTTAAATAAACGATTTATTGAAATACTAGAAAACTATCCATCAATTATACTTCTGCTAACAGAAACTTGTAACAATGGAAGCTCAGCTTATCAGTGAGCTAGTGAGTAAGAGTAGCTCACGTCCAGCGGAAAGGCGTAACAACAGTATTCTGCACGCGCTGCTAGCGTGTTCATCGTTGAAACAGACTCAGCTAAAGCGACGTCACCGGCGATCGTCTTACACGGCAGTGGGGCTGTTGGCTGCGTGATCTCATAAAATGGATGTTTCAGTTAAAACGATACAGCTGACGAGGCCGTGTCGGGAACAACTTGATGAGAAAAAGTATAATACGGCTGATAAGGATACAAATTACATAGAGATACTTACAAAACAAGAGATATGAAACTGTTAGGTACCTTAGTTTTAAACCACGTCACTGTAAACACTGATTTTATCTACCATATGTAACAAACCACGTGGCACAGATGGACGGATTACAACTGTGACGAAAAAACAATTAACAAACGACGCTGTCTAGCTTCAAGAGTTACAAGTCAGGTGGTACAGTGGTACAGCTATAGTACCAACTATTGTTATGCAACAAACCAGACTGTCTAGCTTCAGGAATTACAAGTCAGGTGGTACAGTGGTACAGCTGGAGTACCAAATATTGTTATGTAACAAACCAGACTGTCTAACTTCAGGAATTACAAGACAGGTGGTACAGTGGTACAGCTGGAGTACCAACTATTGTTATGTAACAAACCAGACTGTCTAGCTTCAGGAATTACAAGTCAGGTGGTACAGTGGTACAGCTGGAGTACCAAATATTGTTATGTAACAAACCAGACTGTCTAACTTCAGGAATTACAAGACAGGTGGTACAGTGGTACAGCTGGAGTACCAACTATTGTTATGTAACAAACCAGACTGTCTAGCTTCAGGAATTACAAGTCAGGTGGTACAGTGGTACAGCTCGAGTACCAAATATTGTTATGTAACAAACCAGACTGTCTAGCTTCAGGAATTACAAGACAGGTGGTACAGTGGTACAGCTGGAGTACCAAATATTGTTATGTAACAAAGCAGACTGTCTAATTTCAGGAATTACAAGTCAGGTGGTACAGCTAGAGTACCAACTATTGTTATGTAACAAACCAGACTGTCTAGCTTCAGGAATTACAAGTCAGGTGGTACAGTGGTACAGCTAGAGCACCAAATATTGTTATGTAACAAACCACTGTCTAGCTTCAGGAATTACAAGTCAGGTGGTACAGTGGTACAGCTAGAGTACCAACTATTGTTATGTAACAAACCAGACTGTCTAGCTTCAGGAATTACAAGTCAGGTGGTACAGTGGTACAGCTACAGTACCAAATATTGTTATGTAACAAACCAGACTGTCTAGCTTCAGGAATTACAAGTCAGGTGGTACAGTGGTACAGCTGGAGTACCAACTATTGTTATGTAACAAACCAGACTGTCTAGCTTCAGGAATTACAAGTCAGGTGGTACAGTGGTACAGCTCGAGTACCAAATATTGTTATGTAACAAACCAGACTGTCTAGCTTCAGGAATTACAAGACAGGTGGTACAGTGGTACAGCTGGAGTACCAAATATTGTTATGTAACAAAGCAGACTGTCTAATTTCAGGAATTACAAGTCAGGTGGTACAGCTAGAGTACCAACTATTGTTATGTAACAAACCAGACTGTCTAGCTTCAGGAATTACAAGTCAGGTGGTACAGTGGTACAGCTAGAGCACCAAATATTGTTATGTAACAAACCACTGTCTAGCTTCAGGAATTACAAGTCAGGTGGTACAGTGGTACAGCTAGAGTACCAACTATTGTTATGTAACAAACCAGACTGTCTAGCTTCAGGAATTACAAGTCAGGTGGTACAGTGGTACAGCTAGAGTACCAAATATTGTTATGTAACAAACCAGACTGTCTAGCTTCAGGAATTACAAGTCAGGTGGTACAGTGGTACAGCTGGAGTACCAAATATTGTTATGTAACAAACCAGACTGTCTAGCTTCAGGAATTACAAGTCAGGTGGTACAGTGGTACAGCTAGAGTACCAACTATTGTTATGTAACAAACCAGACTGTCTAGCTTCAGGAATTACAAGTAAGGTGGTACAGTGGTACAGCTGGAGTACCTGTGACTTCTCCGTAACCAGCCATATGGTTATTGTAGTTAAAGGTGTTAAACCTGTGACTTTTACGTAACCAGCTACATTGTTATGGTAGTTAAAGGTGTTAAACCTGTGACTTCTAAGTAACCAGCTACATGGTTATTGTAGTTAAAGGTGTTAAACCTGTGACTTCTAAGTAACCAGCTACATTGTTATGGTAGTTAAAAGTGTTAAACCTGTGACTTCTAAGTAACCAGCTACATGGTTATGATAGTTAAAGGTGTTAAAATTTAATTTCCTCAGTCTATATCTGTCTATCTGATTGTACGTAGTTTAATTAAGTGCACACAGTTCGTAAGGTGTATGTTTTTTCCCCATATCACAGTATATTGAAGCAGAGAAGTAAACCCTGTCTCAGATAATAGGTTTCACGGGAATGAGTTGGCAACCAGCGAATATTTGAAAGAGGAACGAATGTTACAACATCACTTGGCATGTAAGCAGCAGTGTCAAGCGTTAATGTTGTCAGATAAGCTATTTCATCGAGTGAAATCAAGTTGAAAACATACGTCAGTACAAAATCTGTAAAAATATTCGGTATTTAAGGTACCTTGCTACTTGAAAGTGAAAATAAATTGTATATTGAACTACAGCACTACGTTCTAAGTGGGTCCATTATGCCATACAATAAAATGAAGTGTATGTCGAAAGAGAAACAGCATACAAATATGAATAATAATAACCATTAGATAAGCTACTTCAACGTAAAAAAATGTTTACGTGTAAATTCTGTTCGAAGCTTGATAATAAAGCACTACAGTGCTAGCAATCGTACGAAGCATAATTTCTTTATTTATGTACAAATGGAATTTAAAGACACGTGTTACACTTCTTGCTTAAAAGAAAGCTTAGGCAGAGGAAAGATACTTAAAAGGCACTGTTAATGAAGTATCTGGAAAGACGTTTGGAGCTTATTTCCCACATCTTCATCAGGTCAGATTATTAAAGTCCAACAAAACAGTGATACCGAGAGCAATCCAGGTAGCAGTTTATACTGCCTTGTGATATCTGACGCCTCTGACGTCACGCATTCCCAGTTCACCTGAATACACGCTCGGCACATTTGACCGTATGAAAAAAGTGCGTCGTATATTACTAAAAATTCTACAAATTAAGTTACTTGTGTGTTTTTTCAATGTATTGAAATTTTTCGATAATACATTTTCGATGTATTGATCACAATTAACATTTAGAACATCTTCATGATGCAATTTTACAAAACTTTGTTACAACTATTTAATTTTTATTGCAACTTAACTAACGTACATAATAAGTATCTTATTGTAAAGAAAAATAAATTAGTCCTCAAGACACTGTACATTTATCATCTCGGTGAAACCCAATTTAAGATATTTCACTAATATTATTATTATGTAATCAGAACAAAATCATTTGAATAAAACGTTAACGTTCTTGTTATTATAACAATGTCTTTCAAGATCACGCTGCCATTAAGACCAAATATTATTTGGGAGATTCAACTTTGAATATCGACATAACAAAACTGGATCACTTAATTATGCAAAAACATTATTTTACATGAAAATCACATATTATTGCAAGGAATGTACAGACTAAAATGTAAAAACAGTTTTTACATTTGATCTGATATATTTAACTGATATTTACTCCAGAAAAATATGACAAGTTAAGAAATTACAACTTATATAAACTTTCATGTGCAAATAAAATGATAAGTTTTAAATAAGTTATGGGTCTATAATTAAATATTTAAAAACCAACGACACATGTCAGTTTTCACTTCATTCCATCAGTCTGACGTTGTCTAGTTTCCATATCATAATATCTCTCTAGTATTGCTGTAAATGCCTGTCGTATTCGAAGTCTCCATCATGGATAATTCAATACGGTGCATAATGGTCCTTTTTCAACTTATATAAATTTAAAATTGTGCAATACTTTTAGTGTACAAAAATTTATAATAGCAAATCAAAACATTAAAAATCCAATTTCCCCTCAAAAGTTTTTTTTTTTTTTTCACAAAAGGCCATGTGGATAACGTATGAAATAGAATAATATCACAAATCTTACAAACATGATTAAGTAGATAAATATCAGGTCATCCTTTAAGTAACGTCCGATTTGAGGTTCAGAAAAAGAGAAAGGATTTCAAACATTTTTAATGTTATTTAATCAATAATGTATGTCACATTATTGTTAATTACTTCCTGTCAATGATTCACAAGGTTCTGAATGTCACTTGTATAAATTTCTTGGGATTTGGAGGAAAAGAATGTAGAGATGGTAGTTTTGACATCTTCATGTGTTCCAAGCACTTTTCCATCAAGATAGTTCTACAAACTTTGGAATAGATGATGATCAGATGGGGAAAGGTCTGGATAATAAGGAAGTTGTGGAAATCTTTCCAGTCTAGCTCTTTAATCTTTGCAGATGTGATCCTTGCTGTATGGGGTCGTGCATTATCCTGGTGTAACACAACACTTTTAAGACTGATCAAAGCAGGCCTCTTTTCTTTCAGTGCAACATTCAAGCTGTTGACAATAGAAGTCTGATGTAATCGTTACATTGAGTGGCAGCATCTCAAAGTGGATCACACCAACAATATCCCGCCAAACGCTTAACAAAACTTTCCAAGGGTGGAGGTCCATTTTGGGCTGTGCTTTAGCCAGTTTACCTGCACTGAGCCATTGTCTGCAGCACTTAAAGTTTTTATAAAATATCCATTTTTCATCTTCAGTCCTACTACATATTTTAGTCATTAAAGCTTTCTACAAAGACAGAAATGATGATACACTTTCTGTTTTTAATTTTCGGACATTACTTATGGGATGACTTGATAACAAGGATTTAGGCCTAACTTTTCAACTGAGTACAGTACGCTGCAGGGGATTAGTTTCAAGAACACTGCAGGATTATATTTATCAACAGTTCAATTAATAATTTTCACCATTAAATGTACAATTCATATAAACTATATATTAGTTATATTCTATTATTCCATGCGAAAATAATTTCTGCATACTTTGTTTTCTTGTGAACAGTGGACAATACACAAACCAGAAAGGCATGTACATTATGTATGCTGTAATTATATTAGATTCATTCTGTTATAAGCACTCTTATAAATATATCATAGTTACATTACTGAGTTTTGTTGTTATCGTACGTTTGTGTTCAAGCAACCCAAATATTTTGGGCCACTTACATTGCATGCTGATTATTTACAATAACCACATCGACAGCTCAAGGATTTTTACACTGAAAGGGGCCACCTATAACACTTACATTTCTCGTGTAATTCTGAGAACGAGTATACTGATAGTATTAGGCCTATATTTGAATTGTTTCACGGATAAGCCATAACGTCACTGAACAGAATAGACTTGTCTTAAAACATACAAATTAACCCAAGTTTCTTCTCTCATCCATTAATAGAAATGGTGTATTTAATAAACATCTACCTCGACACTCAGTGATAGCATCAAAAGTGAATGCACAGAGAACCCATATCTATATGCTTTGGCGGAGTCTGTAGAGCCTGGATGAACAGCAGACGACATTAGAATGTTGTGAATAATTATTTCAACTTATATAAGTACTTAACGTTGTCAGCATTAAAAACTGTCAAACTGTCATGTCGACCTGTGTAGGTTAAATGCCTTCCAAAAACGACTCGCATGTATACTTTAAACTAGGTGTAAACTTGAAACACCAGTTTGATGTCGCTATCACACCCACGATGATGTTACCCACTGTAACTTAATAAATTATCGAAATATAAAGTATTAACTTACTTGTGGAATATGACACCCTCCGCCTTTTGGTTACGGTATGGGTAACAGTTAACGCCATACGACTGTGTTCTTTACGTTCTTTCGGATTATGAGTTAAACACATAACCGCCACACTAAGCCATTTTATACCGTCTGCCAGTTTAAAAGTTAACGCAAAACAATATCTACGGCATATGCGCGAAACCATCGGTTATAAAAAGCAGTGATTGGTCAGTTTAATGTTATTTGTACCTACGGTTACCAATGTCCAAATTCAAATTCCAACACGTGGCTACAAATCGATAATTCTTTTTAACAAAAGAACATTTAAAATATCAATATTTTAGTTTTAGTTTTTTAAAAAAGCGTTAAAAAAATTACAAAAACTTTTATTCAAAGTGATGTCTCGCATATTCTAAGGGTAATAACCAATCTGGCCAGGTGCAAAAATGTTGAGTGATTTTTTGCTATTAATGGCTTTTAGTTTGTTTTGAATTTCGCGTAAAGCTATACGAGGGCTATCTGCGCTAGCCGTCCCTAATTTTGCAGTGTAGGACTAGAGGGAATGCAGCTAGTGATCACCACCCACCGCCAACACTTGAGCTACTCTTTTACCAAAGAATAGTGGGATTGTCCGTACATTATAACACCCTCATGGCTGAAAGGGCGAGTATGTTTGGTGTGATGGGGATTCGAACCCATGACCCTCTTTATACGAGTCGAGTATCTTAACCACCTGGCCATGCTGGGCCACTAATGGCTTTTAACTTGTCATTCGATATAAATTTTATTTATTTGTTCGTATTTTCGTTTTGTTTCAAATGAAACTAAAAACTTCGAATAAAGAGTAAACGTTCACAAGTCGTTTCTTAAAAAAATCACTATAACAGTTCTTTTGAGTGTTCTAACACCAACAATTTCCTTAAGTGTTTTGACACTAACAGTCTCTTGAGTGTGCTAACATTAACAATGTCTTGAATTTTCTAGCTCTAACAGATCTCTTGAGTGTTCTAACTGCGTACGTGCGTAATGATGGGTTTTTCTATACCGAATAAAACAGAAATGTGAGAACAGTTTTAGAATTCAAAAATAATTACAAACGAACAATATTATATATCGTTTTTTTCTCAAAGTGGTTTAGACCCCTACCCCATTTCATAAGAAATAATTCATTTGTCACTATAAAAACATTGTTCGAATGAAATATAGTAATGCTGACTGTAGACTTGCAACGCTAGAAACCGGGTTTCGATACTCATGGTGGGCAGAGCATCGATTGCCCATTGTGCAGCTTCGTGCTTAATTTCAAACAAACAAACAGACCTAGTTCTTTTCTGAATGCGTGCAGGAGCCTAGGACGTGACGTAATATACTTTGTAGTCGCGAATTTTCTAATACGACGGAGTTGCAGCACGTGCAGTACAGAAGTAATTCGCGTCGTGTTTACTTAGGTTCAGGGAGATACGATATTACAAACATCTTTAATTAAAGTCGATTTCTCTATAGTTTTCTGTTCGCAAACGATAGAAATAAGGTTTTGAATACTTTTCGTTTAATGAAGTTTTAGAAATGTATTCTAAACAAATTTAATAAACGAGAAGGTTTGTTTAGTTTCTTTACACTGTTATAACTTATTATTGTCTCTGTCAATTTGCACAACAAATCCCTGGGAGCTAGAAAGCAGGACGTGGTTTATACTGGATGTTAATGAGCTCAAATAAAATTTCATAATTCAAGAGCGATGGCTTATCCAAAGTTCTTTAACGGAACGTATGAAGCTTTTAAACAAATATAATATATTGCATGATTTAAATCAACATCCAGTACGTATGGAATTGAAGCTAATATTTCGGTGGAAAAAAAAATTGTTCTCTAGGGTTATTATCTCAATATGTAATAAAACAAAACAAATGATATGTGTATCTTATAATCTAGTAGTATATCAGCGATTCAGTTTGGTACGTCACTACCTTCGGAACAAAAACAAGTTACGTTGAAAGACCGTAACTAAGGAAGACAGTAACCATTTCTTTGTTAAACGGTTCAAAATAAACAAGTGTTGCTGTTAAGTTGCTTCCGTCTAGCAAATCCACCATTCGATAACTAAAAATAAACAATCCTGGAATTTGTTACAGAACTATCCAAATTGTACTTTAATCAGGACATCTTTTAAATTACCTTCTGTTCTCTCTAAATATTATTAACTGATGTCATTCTGTTTTCAAACTACAGGTGGCGGCTTAATTTTAAAATACAGTGATGATAAATGTGTATAATAGTTAGAAGTTACACTTTTATTACCATATACGAATTTTGCATTTTTTCCCCAATCACCAAAATTCGACAAAAATAGCACTATTCCAACTAGTTTATATCCCTTGTAAAATCTAGAAAAAGTAATTACTTGTATTAATTATTCAAATATTTATAAACAGTCTTCTAATGGCATAGCGGTATGACGGCAGGCTTAATAACGCTAGAAATCGGGTGGGTAGACGACCCATTGTGTATCTTTGTTCTTAACTACACACGATGAAACATTTATATGTTTATTGTAAAGAACAACAGATATAAGATACCAACAGGAAAAAAACAACAACAACTGCTTTGTTTCCAATAACCAATACAGTAGTACAGAGTCAATATTTGTTCAATGTACTAGACTTTTTTGGTCAAAAACATTTGCTTTTCGAAGAAATCACGTATATAAATCTGACAAACATGAAATGTATTTATAGTACTGAATACAAGTCAAAAATGAAATATATACATAGTACTGTATACAAGTCAAACACGAAATGTATATATATAGTACTGTATACAAGTCAAACATGAAATATATATAGTACTGTATACAAGTCAAACATGAAATATATATAGTACTGCATACAAGTCAAACATGAAATATGTATAGTACTGTATAAAAGTCAAACATAAAATATATATAGTACTGTATACCAGTCAAACATGAAATATATATAGTACTGTATACAAGTCAAACATGAGATATATATAGTACTGTATACAAGTCAAACATGAGATATATATAGTACTGTATACAAGTCAAACATGAAATATATATAGTAGTGCATACAAGTGTTAGAACAAGAGAATGTTTTATCATTCTTTCTACTTTCTAATCCTTTCATGTTAATACAAGCTGTAATATTCAGCACTATAGTAATACTCCACTGATCACTGTAATACAAGCTGTAATATTCAGCACTATAGTAATACTCCACTGATTACTGTAATACAAGCTGTAATATTCAGCATTATAGTAATACTCCACTGATCACTGTAATACAGGCTGTAATATTCAGCACTATAGTAATACTCCACTGATCACTGTAATACAGGCTGTAATATTCAGCATTATAGTAATACTCCACTGATCACTGTAATACAGGCTGTAATATTCAGCATTATAGTAATACTCCACTGATCACTGTAATACAGGCTGTAATATTCAGCATTATAGTAATACTCCACTGATCACTGTAATACAGGCTGTAATATTCAGCATTATAGTAATACTCCACTGATCACTGTAATACAAGCTGTAATATTCAGCACCATAGTAATACTCCACTGATAACTGTAATACAAGCTGTAATATTCAGCACTATAGTAATACTCTACTGATAACTGTAATACAAGCTGTAATATTCAGCACTATAGTAATACTCTACTGATCACTGTAATACAAGCTGTAATATTCAGCACCATAGTAATACTCCACTGATCACTGTAATACAAGCTGTAATATTCAGCACTGTAGTAATACTCCACTGATCACTGTAATACAAGCTGTAATATTCAGCACTATAGTAATACTCCACTGATCACTGTAATACAAGCTGTAATGTTCAGCACTATAGTAATACTCCACTGATCACTGTAATACAGGCTGTAATATTCAGCACTATAGTAATACTCCACTGATCACTGTAATACAGGCTGTAATATTCAGCACCATAGTAATACTCCACTGATCACTGTAATACAAGCTGTAATATTCAGCACCATAGTAATACTCCACTGATCACTGTAATACAGGCTGTAATATTCAGCACTATAGTAATACTCCACTGATCACTGTAATACAAGCTGTAATATTCAGCACTGTAGTAATACTCCACTGATCACTGTAATACAAGCTGTAATATTCAGCACTATAGTAATACTCCACTGATCACTGTAATACAGGCTGTAATATTCAGCACTATAGTAATACTCCACTGATCACTGTAATACAGGCTGTAATATTCAGCACCATAGTAATACTCCACTGATCACTGTAATACAAGCTGTAATATTCAGCACCATAGTAATACTCCACTGATCACTGTAATACAGGCTGTAATATTCAGCACCATAGTAATACTCTACTGATCACTGTAATACAAGCTGTAATATTCAGCACTATAGTAATACTCCACTGATCACTGTAATACAAGCTGTAATATTCAGCACTATAGTAATACTCCACTGATCACTGTAATACAGGCTGTAATATTCAGCACCATAGTAATACTCTACTGATCACTGTAATACAAGCTGTAATATTCAGCACTATAGTAATACTCCACTGATCACTGTAATACAAGCTGTAATATTCAGCACTATAGTAATACTCCACTGCTCACTGTAATACAGGCTGTAATATTCAGCATTATAGTAATACTCCACTGATCACTGTAATATAGGATGTAATATTCAGTACCATAGTAATACTCCACTGATCACTGTAATATAGGATGTAATATTCAGCACCATAGTAATACTCCACTGATCACTGTAATACAGGCTGTAATATTCAGCACCATTGTAATACTCCACTGATCACTGTAATACAGGCTGTAATATTCAGCACTATAGTAATACTCCACTGATCACTGTAATACAAGCTGTAATATTCAGCATTATAGTAATACTCCACTGATCACTGTAATACAAGCTGTAATATTCAGCACTGTAGTAATACTCCACTGATCACTGTAATACAAGCTGTAATATTCAGTACCATAGTAATACTCCACTGATCACTGTAATATAGGATGTAATATTCAGCACCATAGTAATACTCCACTGATCACTGTAATACAGGCTGTAATATTCAGCACCATTGTAATACTCCACTGATCACTGTAATACAAGCTGTAATATTCAGCACCATAGTAATACTCCACTGATCACTGTTGATAATTAATTGAGCCAGGGTGAGAATACTTATCATTATTTATAATTCCCACATACTTGTACAAAGAACATGTCACAAGAGTTCGACTTAAATGAACATACTGATCAAATTTAGGGTCTGAGATAACTGTTGTGGTACCACATGCAGTGTCTCAAGTTTATAGGAAGAGCTAACAAGGAGCTAACATATGGTACCACCTGCAGTGTCTTAACTATATAGGAAGAGCTAACAAGGAGCGAACATATGGTACCAGTATATGCTGGAAGAAATCAATTTAACAGCACTCCAAAAATTAACCTTGATAAAAACAGTGTTTAGCACTATATATTAAGTTATGGTGTCATGTCATGGCCCAAAAAGCATAGAGAATTGTCTGTAGGACAGAGAGTTCACATAAAAATTTTACGTGATACTAGTTGGACTCTCCATCAAATTACTGTAGACTTGAAATGCTCCCCTAACACTGTCTAGTACACCCTATATTGTTAAGACAGAGACAGGTTACTTTGAATATAGGAAAGTAAGAGACAGAACACCCAACCTCAGTGATACTGATGTTGAGTGTCTTTGTTTACGTAGCCTTCAGGACAGAATGAAGACTGACACTGATCTCAAGTATGAGATAAACAACCATGTACCAGATGACAGAAAACTGTCCAGATTTACAGTATTAAGAATACTTAATGTAATATTTGGTCATGTAACAGTTCGAAACCTTCACTCAGATCTACAGATATTGTCAAGAGAAGAAACTTAAAGTTTTTAAAAAGAACAAAATCTGGATTGTTGGTGATTGGAAAAGGGGAGTATGGATGGATGAGTTAAAATTTCAAATGTGGTTCAAAGTTTAGGTTGTACAGCCGTTAAAAGAAAGGTGAAAGATGCGTACCTCAATATATAGCACCTACCATGAAGCATGGTGGGGTCAGTGTGGTGGTTAAGGGTCTTTTTTCTGTTGAGGCAACAGGAGATACTTGCAATATAGATGGAATAATGGATGAGTGTAAGTACCATCAGATACTGATCCATCATGGCATACCCAGTGGTTTGCGTATTATTAATAAAGAATTAGTACCATCAGCTACTGATCCATCATGGCACACCCAGTGGTTTGTGTATTATTAATAAAGAATTAGTACCATTAGGTACTGATCCATCATGGCATACCCAGTGGTTTGTGTATTATTAATAAAGAATTAGTACCATCGGATACTGATCCATCATGGCATACCCAGTGGTTTGTGTATTATTAATAAAGAATTAGTACCATCGGATACTGATCCATCATGGCATACCCAGTGGTTTGTGTATTATTAATAAATAATTAGTACCATCAGATACTGATCCATCATGACACACCCAGTGGTTTGCGTATTATTAATAAAGAATTGTACTACCAAGAAGATAATAACCCCAAACACTCATCCAACCTATACAGAAATTGCTTAGATACGAAGAAAAACTACTGGAGTCATTCAAATGATGCAGTGGTCCCCACAGAGCCCCAGTTTCAATCCAAATGAGCAGATATGGAGTTTAATAGATAAAACAAAAATTGACAAATCGAAAGTGAATTCCAAAGAAAATATATAGGAGTGTATTAGAAATATTTTGAGTAAAATATCACAGAACACTTTGATTAAAGATGTTTCAACAATGTCTGAAAGACTGTCTGCAGTTATTAAAACAAAAGAGAACACATAAAACATTAACTGTTTGCTGAACTCAATCATTTCCACCAAATTTCTATCGTCCTAAATATAAGTTTGATGTTTTACCTTCCATCACTCTCTGAAAGTAGCCTGAAATCTCATTTTACTGTATTGTTACAGTCCAGACTGTACCATGTCGATCCGTTGTCATGTTTTACACTATTGTTACAGTCCAGGCTGTACGATGTCGATCCGTTGTCATGTTTTACGCTATTGTTACAGTTCAGACTGTACCATGTCCATCCGTTGTCATGTTTTACACTGTTGTTACATTCTAGATTCTACTACAGTATTGTAATATGAAAGATGTAATAGTTATTTATATTTCCATATCCCCCATACAAACATGTGAAAGACTTAATGGTTGTTTGTTACCTTGTAAACAAATTATTTTTCAATGTACAATGGTTGTTTGTTACCTTGTAAACATATTATTTTTCAATGTACAATGGTTGTTTGTTACCTTGTAAACATATTATTTTTCAATGTACAATGGTTGTTTGTTACCTTGTAAACATGTTATTTTTCAATGTACAATGGTTGTTTGTTACCTTGTAAACATATTATTTTTCAATGTACAATGGTTGTTTGTTACCTTGTAAACATATTATTTTTCAATGTACAATGGTTGTTTGTTACCTTGTAAACAAATTATTTTTCAATGTACAATGGTTGTTTGTTACCTTGTAAACATGTTATTTTTCAATGTACAATGGTTGTTTGTTACCTTGTAAACATGTTATAGTTTTAAAAATGCAGTCGTTGTGTATACACTTCACAACTGCGGGAAAAGTTTAATGGTTGTTTATATCTTTTGCTAACTTGGATTAACATGAAATATGTAATGGTTGTTTATATCTTCTGCTAACTTGAATCAACGTGAAATATGTAATGGTGGTTTATATCTTCTGCTAACTTGAATCAACGTGAAATATGTAATGGTTGTTTATATCTTCTGCTAACTTGAATCAACGTGAAATATGTAATGGTTGTTTATATCTTCTGCTAACTTGGATTAATGTGAAATATGTAATGGTTGTTTATATCTTCTGCCAACTTGGATTAACGTGAAATATGTAATGGTTGTTTATATCTTCTGCTAACTTGGATTAACATGAAATATGTAATGGTTGTTTATATCTTTTGCTGACTTGGATTAACGTGAAATATGTAATGGTTTATTATAACCTTTGATAACTTGGATTAACGTGAAATATGTAATGGTTTATTATAACCTTTGATAACTTGGATTAACGTGAAATATGTAATGGTTGTTTATATCTTTTGCTAACTTGGGTTAACGTGAAATATGTAATGGTTTATTATAACCTTTGATAACTTGGATTAACGTGAAATATGTAATGGTTTATTATAACCTTTGATAACTTGGATTAACGTGAAATATGTAATGGTTGTTTATATCTTTTGCTAACTTGGGTTAACGTGAAATATGTAATGGTTGTTTATATCTTCTGCTAACTTGGATTAACGTGAAATATGTAATGGTTGTTTATATCTTTTGCTAACTCGGATTAATGTGAAATATGTAATGGTTGTTTATATCTTCTGCTAACTTGGATTAACATGAAATATGTAATGGTTGTTTATATCTTTTGCTGACTTGGATTAACGTGAAATATGTAATGGTTTATTATAACCTTTGATAACTTGGATTAACGTGAAATATGTAATGGTTGTTTATATCTTTTGCTAACTTGGGTTAACGTGAAATATGTAATGGTTGTTTATATCTTCTGCTAACTTGGATTAACGTGAAATATGTAATGGTTGTTTATATCTTCTGCTAACTTGAATCAACGTAAAATATGTAATGGTTGTTTATATCTTCTGCTAACTTGGATTAACATGAAATATGTAATGGTTGTTTATATCTTTTGCTGACTTGGATTAACGTGAAATATGTAATGGTTTATTATAACCTTTGATAACTTGGATTAACGTGAAATATGTAATGGTTGTTTATATCTTTTGCTAGCTTGGATTAACGTGACATATGTAATGGTTGTTTATATCTTCCGCTAACTTGAATCAACGTGAAATATGTAATGGTTGTTTATATCTTCTGCTAACTTGGATTAATGTGAAATATGTAATGGTTGTTTATATCTTCTGCTAACTTGAATCAATGTGAAATATGTAATGGTTGTTTATATCTTCTGCTAACTTGAATTAACGTGAAATATGTAATGGTTGTTTATATCTTTTGCTGACTTGGATTAACGTGAAATATGTAATGGTTTATTATAACCTTTGATAACTTGGATTAACGTGAAATATGTAATGGTTGTTTATATCTTTTGCTAGCTTGGATTAACGTGACATATGTAATGGTTGTTTATATCTTCCGCTAACTTGAATCAACGTGAAATATGTAATGGTTGTTTATATCTTCTGCTAACTTGGATTAATGTGAAATATGTAATGGTTGTTTACATCTTCTGCTAACTTGAATCAATGTGAAATATGTAATGGTTGTTTATATCTTCTGCTAACTTGGATTAATGTGAAATATGTAATGGTTGTTTATATCTTCTGCTAACTTGGATTAATGTGAAATATGTAATGGTTGTTTATATCTTCTGCTAACTTGGATTAACATGATATATGTAATGGTTGTTTATATCTTTTGCTGACTTGGATTAACGTGAAATATGTAATGGTTTATTATAACCTTTGATAACTTGGATTAACGTGAAATATGTAATGGTTGTTTATATCTTTTGCTAGCTTGGATTAACGTGACATATGTAATGGTTGTTTATATCTTCCGCTAACTTGAATCAACGTGAAATATGTAATGGTTGTTTATATCTTCTGCTAACTTGGATTAATGTGAAATATGTAATGGTTGTTTATATCTTCTGCTAACTTGAATCAATGTGAAATATGTAATGGTTGTTTATATCTTCTGCTAACTTGGATTAACGTGAAATATGTAATGGTTGTTTATATCTTCTGCTAACTTGGATTAACATGATATATGTAATGGTTGTTTATATCTTCTGCTAACATGAAAGGTGTAATGGTAGTCAAGCAGTGTTCATAGGAGAAATAAAGAAAGTTGAATTTTGAATGGTATGATATGAGCAACTTGTAAAGTTTTTAAATAACAAGAAGTCTGTAAAAACCGAAACTAACGGTAAAACTCTTGAAACAACACTTAGGTTACCGAGTTTCAAACTAAAGATAAAACTCTTGAAACAACACTTAGATTACCGAGTTTCATTCGCTTCCCTTTGTGACAAATGATTTTATAATTAGGCTTAACTACCTACTTAACAATTAATTCATGTTCGTCAAAACAGCAAGGGAAGGGTTGCTCTGAACAACGTTAGCAAATTGCCAGAGTAAAAGTGTTTAGTATAAAACAGTCAGTGACGTTGTTATGAGTACTGAAGTTCATGCATTCTACACTTTCCAAGAATTCCAGTCAAGTACTCGAGACACTATTATATAGAAGTTTATAATACAGAAACGTTCTGTTTAGATGTTTGTTAACAGATTCAGTGAAAAACATATTATGGTAAAATGTAGAGAAAGAAAATAATATAACTTGGTAACGAAACTTGCTGGATATCTGAAGAAACGTCAATGAATTAGGATAGATTTATCATTTCATTTAACAATACTAATTACCAGATACTGTGTGTATTTACAGCAAAGTTACATCGGGCTATCTACTGAGCCATTGTTTCATTTAACAATACAAGTTTCCAGATACTGTCTGTGTTTACAGCAAAGTTACATCGGGCTATCTACTGAGCCACTGTTTCATTTAACAATATTAGTTACCAGATACTGTGTGTGTTTACAGCGAAGTTACATCGGGCTATCTACTGAGCCATTGTTTCATTTAACAATACTAGTTACCAGATACTGTGTGTGTTTACAGCAAAGTTACATCAAGCTATCTACTGAACCATTGTTTCATTTAACAATACTAGTTACCAGATACTGTGTGTATTTACAGCAAAGTTACATCGGGCTATCTACTGAGCCACTGTTTCATTTAACAATATTAGTTACCAGATACTGTGTGTGTTTACAGCAAAGTTACATCGGGCTATCTAAATCCGTACACTTACCGCTGTACTGGCGTGGCGCTTTCCAGATACTAACCAATAATTTATAACATCTTCTCCACGTAACTTAACAATGGAAGTTACCATATACTAATTAATAATTTATAATAGATTTTTCGTGTCACTTAACAATGCTAGTTGTCAGATGTTAACCGGGTAACAAGGTTAGCTACAATATAATAGAATATTTACAAAAATAGATTAGAATTTAAAGTGAAGTGATAAAAACATTTAACTAAACACCGAACATGACAGCGTTTTAGAAACCAAAAAATGGCACCTAAAGAAAGTACAATAAAAAACAACTAACGCATTTAAACTTGCCATTCTCGGTTCTCAAAATGACAGAGATGGTACATTTTGGGAAGCAAGTAGGATAAAGACAGAGATCTTCGAGCTTCTACTGGCGTGTACAAATGATATGAATGTTTCAGTGTGTGGCAGAGATAAACGAGAAAGATGAAAACCCCATATCCTGGTTGTAAGATAAATGACTGATGAATGAAGTGTGGGAGGTAGCTTAACCTCTTTTTATATACGTTTCTTATGATCATCCTCTTAACTACTATTTTTAATGTATCAATCCGCGTCTTGAAGATACTTAGTACCAATTTAAGTTCCTGAAAAGTCTTCGCACCGAATCTTGACCAAACCTTTATTGACTCGTTAAAAATTTAGCGGTCAATATTGTTTTATCTCTTAAATTTCGGATGTACGAAGCTTCTTTAACAATATTTTCCTTCTAAACCAGTGTAAAGTTCCATTCTTCATCACTTCGTGTTTTGTATACTTCACTGCTACACACTACATAATTACTTCGTTTCATATGTTTCGCTTAGCATAAGTAAATTTATTTTAGCGCACGGTTTATAAGATTGGTTCTGTTTAGCTTAACATCATTTTAAAATCTGTAGGCGATAAAAACATGTTTGATTTGAATTTCGTGCAAAGCTACTCGAGGGCTATCTGCGCTAGCCTTCCCTAATTTAGTGGTGTAAGATTAGAGGGAAGGCAGCTAGTCATCACCACCCACCGCCAACTCTTGGGCTACTCTTTTACCAACGAATAGTGGGATTGACTGTAACATTCTAACGCCCCCATGGCTGAAAGGGCGAGCATGTTTGGTGCAACGGAGATTCGAACCCGCACCCTCACATTACGAGTCGAACGCCTTAACCCTCCTGGCCATGCCGGGCCCGAAAAACATGTTATATTGATTAATATGAAGCTATATAAATAACATAAGAAAAATATGGAATTAATTTTAAGTGTATATATATATATATTAAAAGACTTAACATAAACCTTCCAACACTTGTTTTCAGGTTTTGTTTGTATGTAATTAAGCACAAAGTTACACAATGTTCTCCTCACTACGGGTATCAAAACTCGGTTTTTTTAGTTGTAAGTCCACAGACATACTGACGTGCCATTAGAGGAGGGTTATTCATTAACAAAAATATAAGAAAACTGATCGATTACGATCAAGACAAAGAGAGAAAACTAGCTTAAAGAACGGTAAGAGAAACAACACTTATTATGTTTAGCCTACAACCGTACTGTCTTTGCTACTAGTATATCATGATTGAGTTTATTCGAACATTCACGTGCAGTAGTATTTTAGTTGTTGACCTCTTGGAGATAATACGTTGATTTGTTTGTACTTCCTGGAGAGTTCTGTGACGTACAAACATGAATAACATGTTGGTTTGTTATTGGATCCTAAATGTTCTAAACAAACATAAACCAATGTTATATGCACGCTACAAAAATAAGTGCTTGTGTCAGTCCAATCAACCTGAAGATTTTCTAAAACCAAGGTTGAAACAGAACCAAGCCTCGGATCCTTTCTCACGCAAAGAAGTGATCGGTCAGGTAAAAACTGTTATCGTACGTTGAATCATGTAGACAGCGTCGGGAACATCCCGTCCAACTATTTATGACGTGAATAATTAATTAACCAGCGAATTATTAATCAGATTGAGATATTAATGTTCATTTCCGGAGAAATGTTTCTTTTTTAAGCTCTGTTTTATGACGTGATATTTGATATAGTTGCTTACAAAGCAGTCTGGAATAAATAACACTGTACGATGATGGTAACAGCTTTATCTGATAATTAATCAGCTTTATCAGTTAATTAATCCTGATCCGAGATATTTCACAAAATTATTTTATTGTAAGTCACTTAGAACATATAAAAATACTTATAATATATCAGTGTAGTAATAGACAAATAATAAACAAAACGTTTCTTCAATAACTCGTGTGTTAACATGTTTGACGTATTATTACCGTTTCTAACGAATTTGCACAAAATATTAATTTAAATGTGCAACATGGGCCTTCTCGTTTTTATGCGATAAAGTTTTAATGACGTTCACATTAGCGACATCTACTAGATATTTAATAATAAAAAAATTGTCAAGCTACCGTTCGTAATTCATATTATTCTCATAGTTCCCCAAATGGTGTTTTTTTTTTTAAGTAAAATTCCTCACGAATATTGGAGTGTTCACTAAAGACGGTAGGAACGTCAATAGTTTCGTAATTTATTTTTATACAGCAAACACTACGATTACTTGCCATTAAATACATAGTTTAGCTAACACTAAAGGAATCACCTTTTAAACACTAGTTATCTAATTGTGTTGTCAAATATAGGTGGAGAACAATCCACGAATACAGTTTGGTTTGCATTGAATTTCGCGGGCTATCTGCGCTAGCCGTTCCTAATTTAGCAGTGTAAGAAGGCAGCTAGTAATCAACACCCACCGCCAACTCTTGGGGAACTCTTTTACCAACTAATAGCGGGGTTGACTGTTACATTGTAAGGCCTCCACAGCTGAAAGAGCGAATATGTTTGGGGGTGACGGGGATTCGAACCCGCGACCCTAAGATTACGAGTCGATTGCCTTATCCATCTGGCCATGCCAGATACAGTTTCTATTCGTTACAGCTGTTTTGACGTCTACTGTTTATGTAATTATATTGTATACAAGAAAATTAATCATGCTTTAAATAACTGAGTGTATTTAACTGAGTGTACTAAAAGTGTATGTATTTAACTGAATGTATTTAAAGAGTATTATTAGGGGTGTTTTCTATCTGAACAGGGACTTTCGTTTATTGTAATATATTTCCCATAAAAATCTAAAACCTACACACTACTGTAACTTAATAAAATTACATTTAGGACAAGAGTAGATCCAGTTAGGATAAGAGTAGATCCAGGCCTGAAATCTACATTTTTTATTGGAAGAGTTGTTATTCTGTTCCTTTTTTATTAATGTAAGTACACGTTGTTTTAGTTACGAATATTTTTACAGTAGAATATGAAGATTTTTATAATAAAATTAGAAGTGTGTTAAATGTTCCAACGAGAGAATAAATTGAATGAATAAGGTGTTTAGAATAATTTTGTTACATTGGTTTTGGTTTGTTTAGAATTTCGCGCAAAGCTACACGAGAGCTATCCGCGCTAGTCGTCCCTACTTTTGCAGTGTAAGGCTAGAGGGAAGGCAGCTAGTCATCACCACTCGCCGCCAACTCTTCGGCTGCTCTTTTACCAACGACTAGTGGGATTGACCATCACATTATAATGTCCTCACGGGTGAAAGGGCGAGCATATTTGGTGTGACAGGGATTGGAACCCGCGACACTCAGATTACGCGTCAAGCGCCCTAACCAGCTGACCTCAAACAGTTATTTTGGATAATAGGAAAGTAGCATACAGTAAAGACAGACTATAATTACATAAAGTCAGTAAAAATATTAAGTGACGTATAATTCAGTCTTATTTTGACCAATGTTACATTTAAATGACCACGTTATTACCCGAGTTATATAATTATGTAACGTATCTGATAATGTGGCGTGGAAGACATAAAACAACAATGTAACCATCGACTAACGTGGTAGTTGAGATATGGACGGTTAACAAAAGAAAACTTATTGTTAAAGTTGATGACTTACACGTAAAGTTCTGTAAACAATGATGACTTGGTAAACATAACATTATTTCTGTGTAGTGGTGGGTTCGTTTTAGTAAGTGTGTTCGAACACAACTGAGGAATGTGTGGAAATTACGACACCGGAATTACACTTTCCAAAAGGAAATTACAAAAATTGGAAAGGATGTGGTGCGTGAACTACACGGTGAGACACTTGGTAACCTTGCTGTCGAATTTCCATCACAGAAGATCACGTTTGATAATACGATGTCGTATATTGGTATTTTCTGCTACAATAACCGAGGTAAAAAGATTTAGTTTAACTTTTAGATTAAATTGTTGATGGAGTTTTTTAAGTTATGAAGAAGAACATTCAAACAGGTTCAGAAATTCCTGAACGAGTTTCGTGCTTCACACGTTGAGCGAGATTGGTAATAACCATCTTCCGGTACGTTACTTCCGGACACGTGCCACTTTTCCGTATTAGTACTGAATTCATTATTTGTAAATCAGACACAAAACATATAGGTATCGGTATTTACTTTCTGAAAAAACGCTGATAATTTACACAAGCTAACAAAATATTAAACACAATTGACAAAAAACGGTGCTACAAACAAGCAACGTTCTTAGTGGCTCAGCGGCAAGTCTGCAGTCTTGTTACGCTAAAGTTTGAGTTTCGATGCCCGTGATAAGTAGAGTATACAGAAAACCCATAGCTTTAGGCTTAAGTACAATCGATTTGTGGTTGTTTGTGCTTATTGAACACAAAGCTATTTGTTCTGCCAACCACAAGTATCGAAACCAGAATTCTAGTGGTATAATTCCAGAGACATACCACTGGGGCGGGCAACAACAAACAAATTAACCACGCAACACATTTTATTTCTCTCATAATTATAGTGTTATATTATAGTTATATTACAGTTATATTTTAATGTTATATTATAGTTAAATTATAGTGTTATATTATAGATATTAGTGTTATATTAGTGTTATATTACAGTGTTATATTTTAATGACACTAAAACACAATATTTCTCTTTTATATGCAAAAACGGCTCGTTTGGGCTGAGAAAACACTTTACATAGAAGAGCGAACAACGTTTCGACCTTCTTCGGTCATCGTCAGGTTCACAAAGAAAGAGGTAACTGACCGGAAGCTGACTTTGTGAACCTGACGATGACCGAAGAAGGTCGAAACGTTGTTCGCTCTTCTATGTAAAGTGTTTTCTCAGCCCAAACGAGCCGTTTTTGCATATAAATTTCTCAACAAGTGGGTTTCTCGTCATCACTGATTACAATATTTCTCTTTTTCTCCTCTACTGGTCACATCCCAGTTTGTCAGACACTTATAGTGGTCACAATGAGATGAACCAAGTTTGTCAGACACTTATAGTGGTCACAATGAGATGAACCAAGTTTGTCAGACACTTATAGTGGTTACAATGAGATGAATCAAGTTTGTCAGACACTTATAGTGGTTACAATGAGAAGAACCAAGTTTGTGAGACACTTATAGTGGTTACAATGAGATGAACCAAGTTTGTCAGACACTTATAGTGGTTACAATGAGATGAACCAAGTTTGTCAGACACTTATAGTGGTTACAATGAGATGAACCAAGTTTGTCAGACACTTATAGTGGTTACAATGAGATGAACCAAGTTTGTGAGACACTTATAGTGGTTACAATGAGAAGAACCAAGTTTGTCAGACACTTATAGTGGTTACAATGAGAAGAACCAAGTTTGTCAGACACTTATAGTGGTTACAATGAGATGAACCAAGTTTGTTAGACACTTATAGTGGTTACAATGAGATGAACCAAGTTTGTGAGACACTTATAGTGGTTACAATGAGATGAACCAAGTTTGTGAGACACTTATAGTGGTTACAATGAGATGAACCAAGTTTGTCAGACACTTATAGTGGTTACAATGAGATGAACCAAGTTTGTCAGACACTTAAATGGTTACAATGAGATGAACCAAGTTTGTCAGAAATAAAGGACACTTAAATGGTTACAATGAGATGAACAAAGTTTGTCAGAGGTAAAGGACACTTAAATGGTTACAATGAGATGAACCAAGTTTGTCAGTGGTAAAGGACACTTATAGTGGTTACAATGAGATGAACCAAGTTTGTCAGACACTTAAAGTGGTTACAATGAGATGAACAAAGTTTGCCAGATGTAAAGGACACTTAAAGTGGTTACAATGAGATGAACCAAGTTTGTCAGAGGTAAAGGACACTTATAGTGGTTACAATGAGTGGTTACAAGTTTGTCAGAGGTAAAGGACACTTAAAGTGGTTACAATGAGATGAACCAAGTTTGTTAGAGGTAAAGGACACTTATAGTGGTCACAATGAGATGAACCAAGTTTGTCAAACACTTATAGTGGTCACAATGAGATGAACCAAGTTTGTCAAACACTTATAGTGGTCACAATGAGATGAACCAAGTTTGTCAGACACTTATAGTGGTCACAATGAGATGAACCAAGTTTGTCAGACACTTATAGTGGTTACAATGAGAAGAACCAAGTTTGTGAGACACTTATAGTGGTTACAATGAGATGAACCAAGTTTGTGAGACACTTATAGTGGTTACAATGAGATGAACCAAGTTTGTCAGACACTTATAGTGGTTACAATGAGATGAACCAAGTTTGTGAGACACTTATAGTGGTTACAATGAGAAGAACCAAGTTTGTCAGACACTTATAGTGGTTACAATGAGATGAACCAAGTTTGTGAGACACTTATAGTGGTTACAATGAGATGAACCAAGTTTGTTAGACACTTATAGTGGTTACAATGAGATGAACCAAGTTTGTGAGACACTTATAGTGGTTACAATGAGATGAACCAAGTTTGTGAGACACTTATAGTGGTTACAATGAGATGAACCAAGTTTGTCAGACACTTATAGTGGTTACAATGAGATGAACCAAGTTTGTCAGACACTTAAATGGTTACAATGAGATGAACCAAGTTTGTCAGAAATAAAGGACACTTAAATGGTTACAATGAGATGAACAAAGTTTGTCAGAGGTAAAGGACACTTAAATGGTTACAATGAGATGAACCAAGTTTGTCAGTGGTAGAGGACACTTATAGTGGTTACAATGAGATGAACCAAGTTTGTCAGAGGTAAAGGACACTTATAGTGGTTACAATGAGATGAACCAAGTTTGTCAGACACTTAAAGTGGTTACAATGAGATGAACAAAGTTTGTCAGATGTAAAGAACACTTAAAGTGGTTACAATGAGATGAACCAAGTTTGTCAGAGGTAAAGGACACTTATAGTGGTTACAATGAGTGGTTACAAGTTTGTCAGAGGTAAAGGACACTTAAAGTGGTTACAATGAGATGAACCAAGTTTGTCAGAGGTAAAGGACACTTAAAGTGGTTACAATGAGATGAACCAAGTTTGTCAGAGGTAAAGGACACTTAAAGTGGTTACAACGAGATGAACCAAGTTTGTCAATGGTAAAGGACACTTAAAGTGGTTACAATGAGATGAACCAAGTTTGTCAGAGGTAAAGGACACTTAAAGTGATTACAACGAGATGAACCAAGTTTGTCAATGGTAAAGGACACTTAAAGTGGTTACAATGAGATGAACCAAGTTTGTCAGAGGTAAAGGACACTTATAGTGGTTACAATGAGTGGTTACAAGTTTGTCAGAGGTAAAGGACACTTAAAGTGGTTACAATGAGATGAACCAAGTTTGTCAGAGGTAAAGGACACTTAAAGTGGTTACAATGAGATGAACCAAGTTTGTCAGAGGTAAAGGACACTTAAAGTGGTTACAACGAGATGAACCAAGTTTGTCAATGGTAAAGGACACTTAAAGTGGTTACAATGAGATGAACCAAGTTTGTCAGAGGTAAAGGACACTTAAAGTGGTTACAACGAGATGAACCAAGTTTGTCAATGGTAAAGGACACTTAAAGTGGTTACAATGAGATGAACCAAGTTTGTCAATGGTAAAGGACACTTAAAGTGGTTACAATGAGATGAACCAAGTTTGTCAGACACTTAAAGTGGTTACAATGAGATGAACAAAGTTTGTCAGAGGTAAAGGACACTTAAATGGTTACAATGAGATGAACCAAGTTTGTCAGTGGTAAAGGACACTTATAGTGGTTTCAATGAGATGAACCAAGTTTGTCAGAGGTAAAGGACACTTAAATGGTTACAATGAGATGAACCAAGTTTGTCAGACACTTAAAGTGGTTACAATGAGATGAACAAAGGTTGTCAGAGGTAAAGGACACTTAAAGTGGTTACAATGAGATGAACCAAGTTTGTCAGAGGTAAAGGACACTTAAATGGTTACAATGAGATGAACCAAGTTTGTCAGACACTTAAAGTGGTTACAATGAGATGAACAAAGTTTGTCAGAGGTAAAGGACACTTAAATGGTTACAATGAGATGAACCAAGTTTGTCAGAGGTAAAGGACACTTAAAGTGGTTACAACGAGATGAACCAAGTTTGTCAATGGTAAAGGACACTTAAAGTGGTTACAATGAGATGAACCAAGTTTGTCAGAGGTAAAGGACACTTAAAGTGGTTACAATGAGATGAACCAAGTTTGTCAGTGGTAAAGGACACTTAAAGTGGTTACAATGAGATGAACCAAGTTTGTCAGAGGTAAAGGACACTTAAAGTGGTTACAATGAGATGAACCAAGTTTGTCAGTGATAAAGGACACTTAAATTGGTTACAATGAGATGAACCAAGTTTGTCAGAGGTAAAGGACACTTATAGTGGTTACAATGAGATGAACCAAGTTTCTTCTTGTCACCATATCTCCTGCTTGTGCTCTTTTGGAGAACCTCCCTGGTGGTTTTAATTTCAATAAAAACCCTTATAACCACATTTAGAATGTTTGTTGAATTTTCACAAAGCTACACGAGGGTTAGCTAATTTTAAAGTGTAGGAAGACAGCTAGTGAACACCACTTATCACTGATTCTTGGGCTATTCTTTAACAACAATAATGGGATTAACTGTAATATTATAATTCCACCATGGCTGAAAAGGTGGGCACACTTTTGAGGTAGATTCTGAACCTGTGATACAAAGATTACAAGGCAAGTATCCCTAACCAACAGGACACATGATATTTTAAGTGTAAGTAATGTGTTTCTAGGGGGCCAGTAACAAATTTGTCACAGTTCTTCAGTAATTATATCTCATTTATTATGAGTTCATAAAGAATACACAGGATACAGAAACTTATAAGTCACATTAACAAAAAATAAACCACTCACCATAAAATATTACAAATTCTGACAGGTGGAGCTATCATTATGTAACTTTGCTTGGTATAGTTTTTTTTTTATCAGTTTAATTTATTTACCCAATTAACATACGGTTCTAAAGCAACTAATACACAACCATGAATAAAATACAGACTTTGGTTCTCTTTCGTAAGTTTCCACTAAATTCTTGTATGAAATAACTCAAGACAGAAGATAAACTACTGCATGCAATAACTGTATAAATATTTCTGTTATAAATATCTCTAATCAATCCAAAATGTGAATTGTTTTGTGGCACCATCTTTACAGAGTTTAAAATGGTCGACAGAATGTCTTCAATTTAATAAGGACACGTGATTTATCTTTCTTATTACAATGATGATTCAAAACCCTTATATCCAGACCTTAAACATTGTTTTAACAATCAATAAACCAATAAAAATAAGAATACATCCACAGTTTACGTCATAGATTACATCCACAGTTTACGTCACAGAATACATCCACAGTTTACGTCACAGAATACATCCACAGTTTACGTCACAGAATACATCCACAGTTTACGTCACAGAATACATCCACAGTTTACGTCACAGAATACATCCACAGTTTACGTCACAGAATACATCCACAGTTTACGTCACAGAATACATCCACAGTTTATGTCAGAGATTACATCCACAGCTTAAGTCACACAATACATCCACAGTTTACGTCACAGAATATATCCACAGTTTACGTCACAGAATACATCCACAGTTTACATCATAGATTACATCCACAGTTTACGTCACACAATACATTCACAGTTTACGTCACAGAATATATCCACAGTTTGCGTCACACAATACATCCACAGTTTACGTCACACGGCCCTAATTGCCTGAACTGTTAGATTACTATATTTCTAACATTGTAATATTAACTGAGTGTACATAAACCACAATAGAAATATTTCTTAAGAACTGAAGGTTAAATTTCACATTGTCACAAAGTTCAAATAATACATATAAAACAAGCAAGTACGATGCCCACAATGTTATAGTTTTGTCCACACACCATAAATACAGTACTTAGTCCTACAAGGTGTCCGTGATATTCTGGTGAAACAATTATATAACGTACTATAATGTTTACCTTGTGTACACTTTCATAGGTTTAATGTCAAATGTTTACGACGTGTCCACATCCATAGGTTTAGTGTCAGATCTTCACCATGTGTCCACATCCATAGGTTTAATGTCAAATGTTTACCATGTATACACATCCATACATTTAAGTGTCAGATGTTTACCATGTGTCCACATCCATAGGTTTAGTGTCAGATGTTTACCATGTGTCCACATCCATAGGTTTAAGTGTCAGATGTTTACCATGTGTATACATCCATAGGTTTAAGGGTCAGATGTTTACCATGTGTACACATTCATAGGTTTAAGTGCCAGATGTTTACCATTTGTCCACATCCATAGGTTTAAGTGTCAGATGTTTACCATGTGTACACATTCATAGGTTTAAGTGTCAGATGTTTACCATGTGTCCACATCCATGGGTTTAAGTGTCAGATGTTTACCATGTGTACACATTCATAGGTTTAAGTGCCAGATGTTTATCATGTGTCCACATCCATAGGTTTAGTGTCAGATGTTTACCATGTGTATACATCCATAGGTTTAAGTGTCAGATGTTTACCATGTGTACACATTCATAGGTTTAAGTGTCAGATGTTTACCATGTGTACACATTCATAGGGTTAAGTGTCAGATGTTTACCATGTGTACACATTCATAGGTTTAAGTGCCAGATGTTTACCATGTGTCCACATTCATAGGTTTAAGTGCCAGATGTTTACCATGTGTCCACATCCATAGGTTTAGTGTCGGATGTTTACCATGTGTCCACATACATAGGTTTAGTGTCGGATGTTTACCATATGTCCACATCCATAGGTTTAGTGTCGGATGTTTACCATGTGTCCACATCCATAGGTTTAGTGTCGGATGTTTAAATTAGTCCTTCTTAACTTGTAATGATTCATAACCTTTGATATCTTACAATAAAATAAGAGAATAATCTGATACTTCAATCTGTTGTGTCCCTAAACAAGTAAGAAGCAGTAGGAAGTCACTCATATTTAAATATATATATAAAACCCTTCACAAGGTTTACTTGTTTGTAGACACTTGGTTTTCATTATTGTTATAATAAACACTTATTTTTCACAACATAAAGTGACTTTAGAGATAAAATATTTTGTTCTTGTACACTTAGGTGCTTCTTTCATAGGAAAGTAAACAGGATTGATTGTTTGTACACAGGCTTTTAAATTTGATCATTGTTCTATTCAGAACTTAAAACTAGATTTTGACTTTCTTAATTTAAGACATGGTGTATCAGGAGTCTAAAATTCAATTTACTAAACAGTTAAGTGAAGAATACATAGGATACAAATATTGACACACTGCACTGAAGAAACACCTGGGCCTATCTTAGTGTGTCTTTACCCTAATTTATACACAATTCAAATGTATTTATTCCATGTTCAGTAGCAGAATTTACTTTCAAATATTCAAGGAATATAAAGCATGTGATCCTTTGAAGTGATCCTCTCTTTAGCCAATCAGAAAACAGCATCTCTAGATACCTACAAGAATGTTGGTTCAAACTGTTGGAGAAGTGTGTTACCATTGATAATAGATGTCGCTGCTATAAAGATCTGACAACCTGATGAGGTTAGAAATAATCAGTGGTTAATAATTCATTACGTCTCAGGTTACACACAATCATACAACATTTTGAATAAAAGTACATTAAAATATTGTTTACCTTTAAACCAATCCCATAAATATTAGAACTAAGAACTTATAAAATGATTCACCAACTACGGTAAACTATTAACTTATAAGGCAGATTAATCAAACAATTCTAGAAATTTAAGACACAACCAACTTGCCTTTTAATCTTCCCAACAGTCTCAGAGCTGCTATTTCAGCATAGGTCACACCTCCAAGAAAACACACCAACACAGCTTTGGATGACAGTGTATCTAGATGGCCACCTGGTGTTAATCTAGGTTCTCCTTGATATTAAAACAATAGGGTATAATATAAGTAAGAGTTTGCAATCTGAAACATATAAAGATCAAATTGACTAAGCAGCCTTAACAAACATCAAGCACTTTAAATTTAAGTTTTATTAAAAAATTTAAGACTTCAAGGAACACTTGAAAGCCTAATTCTTTTACATGCTGATATCAAAATCTGGATCAACTAAAGACTTACTCTGGTCGTGCTTCTGGATAAGTAATATTATTGGTTATTAGTTTCATGATTCATCCTTCCATAATTCCTAATAACTTTGTTTGTTTAGATAAATAAGTTTTAAAAACTGAAACTAGGTAGTAAGCAGTTGAATATTGGATAAAACTAGTGTGCAGACACACTTATACAAGTGTATTTTTGTTATAAACAAAAACAAGCTAAAATAAAAAAAAATGCTGCACTAATTGAAATGATCCCAGGTCACAAGGCAGTTAAGGGTGATATAGATGTGGGACATTGTGGGCTTTAGCATCCACATCGTGTTCTCCTAATTTCTATTTCTATATCTACTCTTTTTATTTTAATATCTGTCACTATTCCTCTTATTTATTTATGCAAGACTGGTGGAAGGAGGATAAAACTGATAGATGGTGTATCCCCACCACAATGTGGGTCCTACTTTTATAGCCACCTCCAAAACATAGGGTACATTTCATATCCCACATTACAGCATATATCCTGGGATCATTTCAATTAGAGTAGGTTTTTTAAATGTTTGTTTTGGCTATAACAAGCTAACATAATTTGCCAGACGTTTGGATTTCTTCAATGCAGTTCTTCCTTTTGGTTTTAACTTAATTATCTCTATCAGTAATAATATTCTTTAAACAAATATATCTATAAAAGTGTATATACACACATTTCATTACTTACTGGTGAGTAACACTTAAGTTCAAACTATACTCAAACAATCAACTTTGTATAATACAAAACTAAAAGTTATTTACACATAATTGACAGTCATGAAAGACATTACGTGTTTCAATGTCATTCACACCATTTTCAGGGTTTTAGTTGCATATTAAGTTGATTATTTCAGTATTTTAACCCTCTTGTGATGGGCTTGGTACGACAATCCTCTTGTGATGGGCTTGGCATGACATACAAGAGATCTCGTACGCATATTTATAACACATACTTATAACATATTTATATTTATAACTTTGATGCAGTATGTGTATCTTCAGAAAATGTGGTCGACTTTTAGTCACTATTTCGTGAAAATACCAAGCATGTTTCGCTACTAGTCCAAGTGCGAAGTGATTTTCATCTTATGACTACAAACTATTGTTTGTCCTGAAAACCTCGAATATAATTTGTGTAAATTCTAAAATATTCTAAATACATTTCAAACGTTTGTTATTATTACCTTGTCTTTCCTAATTATAGAAGTTCTGTCAATTAAATCAACCTCATAACTAACACAGAAAATTATAAAATAAATATATATTATTTTTTTATTACTAGAATGATTACAGATAACTTCACACAAACACATGTTTAGATAAAATAGCATATATCTCACATCATTAAACATTTATATACATATTACTTATTTTTATTGTACTTACCTTCCTGTCACACTTGGCTAATATTACAAAAGCTGCACTAATACAGTGCATGTGAGCTTATGTTACCGTATCAAATAACACAAAACTGACCTTTAGTCTTTGCAAAGTGACTGTTTTAGTAAACTAGTAATATTTTGTGATACATATATAGTCACATTTCAACTATTATACATTATGTATATCTATACAATTATTATTATTTATAAACAACTTATTAAACTTATTTTACTTAAAATATACAACAATAAGTAAAGAAGTAAAGCAATAATTATCTCTTCTAGTTATAGCCTTCTAATTTAGGTGCTGCTGAACATAAGTTGCTAAGCCTTTCTTCTAGTTACAGCTGTCTAATTTAGGTGCTGCTGAACATAAGTTGCTAAGCCTTTCTTCTAGTTACAGCTTTTTAATTTTGGTGCTGCTGAACATAAGTTGCTAAGCCTTTCTTCTAGTTACAGCCTTCTAATTTAGATGCTGCTGAACATAAGTTGCTAAGCCTTTCTTCTAGTTACAGCCTTCTAATTTAGGTGCTGCCGAACATAAGTTGCTAAGCCTTTTAAAATTTCACACTTGGAAGGTATGAAAAATATTTTTTAAGTTTTATATATGCAACTGAATAACCTAAAATCATACATAACTATACTGATACCACAGAATTTGTGTGGCCTTTTTACAGATTGAAATGACTGAGGAAATTACTAGGGGGCATTCTAAGCTGTTGATTGGTTATTCATATATCATATATTGAAGTAAGTGTATACAAGAGATCCTTTCCAAAAAGAGATGAACGGGGCTACTGTGTTAGATTCACTACATAAGCCATATCTCAGCAAAATAAAGATATAAAGTTATTTTATATTCCAACTTGTCAATATTAGTACTTTTGAGTTCTAATTCTTACAAAACTATAGACTTAGTATTTTGACACCACAAACATCTAATTTCAACCAGTGCTGTGTTCCACGTAACTTGCAACAACTGATATTCACCAGTGCTGTGTTCCACGTGACTTGCAACAACTGATATTCACCAGTGCTGTGTTCCACGTGACTTGCAACAACTGATATTCACCAGTGCTGTGTTCCACGTGACTTGCAACAACTGATATTCACCAGTGCTGTGTTCCACGTAACTTGCAACAACTGATATTCACCAGTGCTGTGTTCCACGTAACTTGCAACAACTGATATTCAGGTGCATTCTTTTAATACTTGCTTTTAAACCATGAAATTAACTTATGTATAATACCAAAATGTGAATTATGATATACAGTTTTATACCAAACTTATTGACACAAATTTGTAAAACTGTAGTTCAATAAATTTTTCAATGCATATCAATAAACAAGATGACATAGCCTTTGACCTGTGAGCCATTGTGATAAGATTAGTACATTTTAAATATTTATATGGGTTTCTTGAATTTCAACCTAAAATTTTGGTTATCTTTCATTGCTTAAAGATCCTAACCTTTGACTGAGCTGACCGTTGAGCCAGAGAGCAGCTTCAGTGGTTCCTCCAAACCTTTCATTCCATCTCTTTGGATAATCTGCAGTATGTAAAATTAAAAAGCTAAAACAGACCAGAGATATGGTATGTACACACACACACATATATATATATATATATATTTTCATAAAACAAGTTGTAATTTTGTCAACAAGGAACTTCATTCCACTCTACACACACAGTTTACAGCAGCCAGTAGGATAACACAAAGCGGATTACAAAACACTTAAATAATATAACACTAGACACACCTCTTCTACGAGACGACAAGTAAGAGGAACGTAAGCACCACTAAACACGTATCCCATGTCTGTAGGATTCTTCAAGTCATAGTGTTCCACAGCAGGAGGAACCTAAACAAAGTTTTACCATATCATTAACCTTCTGGCAAACATTTAAACCTGTTTTTCAGAAGCCTATCTTTTAATACTTGTGTGATTAATTGTTCAAAGAAACTACAACAGTCTGTTTTATAATACTCCAACCTGTAAGAAATGCCAACTTTGAGAAACAGAATGCTTCTCTTAAGCTACAGTGTAAAATCCAATGTCTCCTTCAGAGACCTTACGTACAGGACCTCATAGGGCAAGGTCCAAGTTACAAGGTCAATATTTCACAAACAAATAGCCCTCAGTTACAGCCTGCAATTTGACAAACATGGAATTTACATAATTATGTTGACACATTAAGTCAACTTGACAGCTGACAGTGGTACAAACTGAAAACGAGTTTTTGTACATTTTACCACGGTTTTAACCTTAGAATTGCTTGGCATGAACTCACACTTACCAAAGAAACTGTCAAGTAAAATTAAACCTTACGCTTACCAAAACACAGTGAAAAATCAGCCTAACACTTACCAAAGTAAACTACAAATTGTCACCTACCAAAGCAAACTTCCGAGTAACTATTTTGAAAGAGCTGCTACGGGGTAAAGATGCCATTGCTGCAGCCATCTTCCCAGCCATCCTGATGGCTGCAGTGCTAGCCACTGCCGACGTAGAGGGAACAACCACAGATGTTTGTTCAGTGAAGAGCCCTGCTTTCTTCAGGTTGAAAAAGGTCAATAGGTAATTATGACCATAACTCTGTGAAAAAATATACAGTGGTTAAAATATACAGTGTGGAAATATACAGTGGTTAAAATATACAGTGTGGAATCAAGAGACACATGTAAAACATAAGAATGTTAACATTCTTAGAAAGGGAAAGTAGTGTTAAAATGTGGTTAAAATATACAGTGTGGAATCAAGAGACACATGTAAAACATAAGAATGTTAACATTCTTAGAAAGGGAAAGAAGTGTTAAAATGTGGTTAAAATATACAGTGTGGAATCAAGAGACACATGTAAAACATAAGAATGTTAACATTCTTAGAAAAGGAAAGTAGTGTTAAAATGTGGTTAAAATATACAGTGTGGAATCAAGAGACACATGTAAAACATAAGAATGTTAACATTCTTAGAAAGGGAAAGTAGTGTTAAAATGTGGTTAAAATATACAGTGTGGAATCAAGAGACACATGTAAAACATAAGAATGTTAACATTCTTAGAAGGGAAAGAAGTGTTAAAATGTGGTTAAAACTATTCTGTTCTTATGACACATGCACACATCCACTATGAACATGTTAACCTTTACAATTATTGGTTTAACATATTAAAGATTAGTTAATTAAATTAGTAAATTATCTGAAGTGTTTTAGTAACAAGAGTTTGAATATCTCAGTAGTTTAAGAAATATGTTCAGAACAGGAGAAATGTGTAAACTTACTAAGGAGAAAGAAACATCCTACTAACATATACAAACAAAAAATTTAATTTTATATTAATTAAAAGTTAAACACCTTTATTTTAAATACAAATACATAGATCATAAAAAATATTACACACAAAATAGGTTAATAGAAAGAAAACATTTAAGAAAACAAAAATGAGATGACCTATGGTGTTAAATGAAATTAGCCCAAAACATAATGATATTAAGATCTCATAATAAAATTTATCCACAAGCCATTAAATGACAAAGTTGCTTACCTGAAGAAACTGGATAAGAAGAGATCGGTAATCTCTAGAAGACAAGCCATCCTGGCTGATGGAGAGCAGACAAAGTAGTCGCAGGGTGCTCCATTTTGAAAGCTAATGAAAGCAATTATAATAAGCTGGTTGCAGAAAACTGACCTGATCATAATGAACTACTGGAATGGGAGAAAGACAGCAGGTAAATATCATTCACTGCCAGTTCTTGAGTAACTGTAATCTGACCATTTATCTAAAAATGTACCCACAACTATTAGGTGCAGAGAGCAAATTCATCACATTATGCAAAACATGAACACTTGGACTCACACTAGCACACTAAACATTAGGTCAAGCCATGCAGAATAATAACTTTAATTTATTAACACGGCTATCTATTCATAGCCATCCCTAGTTTTGAACCAATAACTTGGAGAGAAAGCGCTTATATCAAGAGAGGCTACTCCAAATGAAGATCACTTGTAGTGGACCAACTGTTCAATGTTCTACTCAAATTGAGCATGACTCTTCTAGTGGACCAATTGTCCACTATGCAACTGTAATTAAACATCAATGATAATGGACCAACCATCCACTGGGCTACTCTAAATGGACATTCTTATAGTGGACCACAATTCCAAAATATGGAGTAGCATTTTGTGACAACAGATCACAATCCCTCACGTTCCCAGTATAATATTCTAATTACTGGTAATGTCCAATTCATAAAGAAAAGAATTGTGTATTTTGTGTTATAAACTCAAAATGTAAGGAAAACTGTGGTTCAGTATAAATACATATATGAATAAAATTTAAACACAAAACCACAACTAAAATGTTTGTTGGACAGTAACAAGATTTTCAGCATGTTGGTTAGTGTTGGACAGTAACAACACTGCCAGCACGTTGGTTAGTGTTGGACAGTAACAACATTGTCAGCACGTTGGTTAGTGTTGGACAGTAACAACATTGTCAGCACGCGTTGGTTAGTGTTGGACAGTAACAACACTGTCAGCACGTTGGTTAGTGTTGGACAGTAACAACACTGCCAGCACGTTGGTTAGTGTTGGACAGTAACAACACTGCCAGCACGTTGGTTAGTGTTGAACAGTAACAACATTGTCAGCACGTTGGTTAGTGTTGGACAGTAACAACATTGTCAGCACGTTGGTTAGTGTTGGACAGTAACAACATTGTCAGCACGTTGGTTAGTGTTGGACAGTAACAACACTGTCAGCACGTTGGTTAGTGTTGGACAGTAACAACACTGCCAGCACGTTGGTTAGTGTTGGACAGTAACAACACTGTCAGCACGTTGGTTAGTGTTGGACAGTAACAACACTGCCAGCACGTTGGTTAGTGTTGGACAGTAACAACATTGTCAGCACGTTGGTTAGTGTTGGACAGTAACAACATTGTCAGCACGTTGGTTAGTGTTGGACAGTAACAATGTTTTCAGCTATCAATATTGGCTGTGTTGCACAGTGACAATGTTTTCAGCTATCGATTATTGGCTGTGTTGGACAGTAACAATATTTTCAGCTATCGATTATTGTCTCTGTTGGGCAGTAACAGTTTTCAGCTATCAACATTGGCTGTGTTGGACAGTAACAATGTTTTCAGATATCGGTTATTGGCTGTGTTGGACAGTAACAATATTTTCAGCTATCGATTATTGGCTGTGTTGAACAGTAACAATATTTTCAGCTATCGATTATTGTCTGTGTTGGGCAGTAAACAGTTTTCAGCTATCGATTATTGGCTGTGTTGGACAGTCACAATATTTTCAGCTATCGGTTATTGGCTGTGTTGGACAGTAACAATATTTTCAGCTATCGATTATTGGCTGTGTTGAACAGTAACAATATTTTCAGCTATCGATTATTGTCTGTGTTGGGCAGTAAACAGTTTTCAGCTATCGATTATTGGCTGTGTTGAACAGTAACAATATTTTCAGCTATCGATTATTGTCTGTGTTGGGCAGTAAACAGTTTTCAGCTATCAACATTGGCTAGATTGCCATAATAGTGAGATCAGTAAACAAACTATGTATGCCAAATAAAAGTATATTTGCAACTGTTTGGTTGTTTTGAATTTCATGCAAAGCTGCACGAGGGCCATCTGCTCTAGCCATACCTAATTTAGCAGTGTAAAACTAGACGGAAGGCAGCTAGTCATCACCACCCACCTCCAACTCTTGGGCTACTCTTTTATATTTAGATATATATGATTTGAACAGTGTATAAATAAACATAAACACACAAGTTTTTCCTTACACTAATAAATTTAAGAATGCTTATTATCCAACATAAAAGACAATAATATTTATACCTGTCGGTTGACGGCTTCTTCTATAGAATTTATACATTCTCGTATTTCTACACCTTCCACTATATCTGCAGAAAAAATTTCAGATACAAGTGAACGACACTGTTTCCATAAACAATGCTAATACAGTTCCTAACAGACAGAAATAACTGTTTGGTAACTATTTAAGTTAAAATACATAAAAGACTGAACTATTTCTAGCTAGCTGTACCTAATTTAGCAGTGAAAGACAAGAGGGAAGGAAGCTAGTCATCATCACCAGCTCTTGGGCTTCTCTTTTACTAATGAATAGCAGAACTGACCATCACCTCATAACACCCCCACAGCTGAAAGCATATTTTGAGTAATAGGGATTTGAACCTGTGACACTCAGAATACAAGTCAAGTGCCTCCTACCCACCTGGCCATGTCAGGCACGTTTAGAGAAAGTCTGTTAATAACACTGCTTCATATTTCTTCAGTTAATTCACTTTGTACTGTTAAATATATTACCTTACATTGTGAAACATAGCTGATTGAGTAGAAAACTGGAATATTTAAGATTTTCCAACAAAGAGAAAAATCTTATAATACTATTATTTAATTCTAATTATCCAATCGTGTTTAAACACAAGTAAATCAAAATTGTTGTCATTGTTGTAGCTTCACAAACCTCAGTATTTGTTGTTTATAGTAAAATTTGATAACATTCCAAACATTCACTAGTTACTCAATATTTGTTGTTTATAGTAAAATTTGATAACATTCCAAACATAACACTAGTTACTCAATATTTGTTGTTTATGATAACATTCCAAACATTCACTAGTTACTCAATATTTGTTGTTTATAGTAAAATTTGATAACATTCCAAACATTCACTAGTTACTCAATATTTGTTGTTTATAGTAAAATTTGATAACATTCCAAACATTCACTAGTTACTCAATATTTGTTGTTTATAGTAAAATTTGAAAACATTCCAAACATTCACTACTTACTCAATATTTGTTGTTTATAGTAAAATTTGATAACATTCCAAACATTCACTACTTACTCAATATTTGTTGTTTATAGTAAAATTTCATAACATTCCAAACATTCACTAGTTACTCAATATTTGTTGTTTATAGTAAAATTTGAAAACATTCCAAACATTCACTAGTTACTCAATATTTGTTGTTTATAGTAAAATTTGATAACATTCCAAACATTCACTACTTACTCAATATTTGTTGTTTATAGTAAAATTTGATAACATTCCAAACATTTACTACTTACTCAATATTTGTTGTTTATAGTAAAATTTGATAACATTCCAAACATAACACTAGTTACTCAATATTTGTTGTTTATAGTAAAATTTGATAACATTCCAAACATTCACTACTTACTCAATATTTGTTGTTTATAGTAAAATTTGATAACATTCCAAACATTCACTAGTTACTCAATATTTGTTGTTTATAGTAAAATTTGATAACATTCCAAACATAACACTAGTTACTCAATATTTGTTGTTTATGATAACATTCCAAACATTCACTAGTTACTCAATATTTGTTGTTTATAGTAAAATTTGATAACATTCCAAACATTCACTAGTTACTCAATATTTGTTGTTTATAGTAAAATTTGATAACATTCCAAACATTCACTAGTTACTCAATATTTGTTGTTTATAGTAAAATTTGAAAACATTCCAAACATTCACTAGTTACTCAATATTTGTTGTTTATAGTAAAATTTCATAACATTCCAAACATTCACTACTTACTCAATATTTGTTGTTTATAGTAAAATTTGATAACATTCCAAACATTCACTAGTTACTCAATATTTGTTGTTCATAGTAAAATTTGATAACATTCCAATCATTCACTACTTACTCAATATTTGTTGTTTATAGTAAAATTTGATAACATTCCAAACATTCACTAGTTACTCAATATTTGTTGTTTATAGTAAAATTTGATAACATTCCAAACATTCACTAGTTACTCAATATTTGTTGTTTATAGTAAAATTTGAAAACATTCCAAACATTCACTACTTACTCAATATTTGTTGTTTATAGTAAAATTTGATAACATTCCAAACATTCACTACTTACTCAATATTTGTTGTTTATAGTAAAATTTGATAACATTCCAAACATTCACTACTTACTCAATATTTGTTGTTTATAGTAAAATTTGATAACATTCCAAACATTCACTAGTTACTCAATATTTGTTGTTTATAGTAAAATTTGATAACATTCCAAACATTCACTAGTTACTCAATATTTGTTGTTTATAGTAAAATTTGATAACATTCCAAACATAACACTAGTTACTCAATATTTGTTGTTTATAATAAAATTTGATAACATCCCAAACATTCACTAGTTACTCAATATTTGTTGTTTATAGTAAAATTTGATAACATTCCAAACATTCACTACTTACTCAATATTTGTTGTTTATAGTAAAATTTGATAACATTCCAAACATTCACTAGTTACTCAATATTTGTTGTTTATAGTAAAATTTGATAACATTCCAAACATTCACTAGTTACTCAATATTTGTTGTTTATAGTAAAATTTGATAACATTCCAAACATTCACTAGTTACTCAATATTTGTTGTTTATAGTAAAATTTGATAACATTCCAAAGATTCACTACTTACTCAATATTTGTTGTTTATAGTAAAATTTGATAACATTCCAAAGATTCACTACTTACTCAATATTTGTTGTTTATAGTAAAATTTGATAACATTCCAAACATTCACTAGTTACTCAATATGTGTTGTTTATAGTAAAATTTGATAACATTCCAAACATTCACTAGTTACTCAATATTTGTTGTTTATAGTAAAATTTGATAACATTCCAAACATAACACTAGTTACTCAATATTTGTTGTTTATAGTAAAATTTGATAACATCCCAAACATTCACTAGTTACTCAATATTTGTTGTTTATAGTAAAATTTGAAAACATTCCAAACATTCACTACTTACTCAATATTTGTTGTTTATAGTAAAATTTGATAACATTCCAAACATAACACTAGTTACTCAATATTTGTTGTTTATGATAACATTCCAAACATTCACTAGTTACTCAATATTTGTTGTTTATAGTAAAATTTGAAAACATTCCAAACATTCACTACTTACTCAATATTTGTTGTTTATAGTAAAATTTGATAACATTCCAAACATTCACTAGTTACTCAATATTTGTTGTTTATAGTAAAATTTGAAAACATTCCAAACATTCACTAGTTACTCAATATTTGTTGTTTATAGTAAAATTTGATAACATTCCAAACATAACACTAGTTACTCAATATTTGTTGTTCATGATAACATTCCATACATTCACTAGTTGTTCGATATTTGTTGTTTAAGGTAATTTAACAACATAACTTACTGTGTTCTATTAAGTAACTGGTCTTCAAAATCCTTATTCTTTTGTTTCATAATTGCCTCACAAGCACTGATATCTGGTATCCAAATAAAAATTAAAACATGTTGAATAATTTCAGAAGTAGCAATAAAAAGTAGAGACTCAGTGTTCACCCAAGTTATGAACATTCTCCACTGTGCAACATGAAGACCTTACAGTTTTACATCTTATATAAAATACATTACAAAGAAATAGCGTTGTGAAACACCAAGGTTTATCAATCATACACATTACAAGTTGTTAAACACTAACATTTTTGATTTAAACATACAATTCATTGTCAATACCAGGGTTTATGACTTAAATGTCATCCATCAGCAACTTGTAATGTAAAATTATTTATACTGGTTCACTCTGTCATTCATCAGTACTAGTAATGTAAAATTATTTATACTGGTATGCAGCAGTGTAAGGTTTTGTAGTTTGTTGTATATTGGGATTTACTGTTGTTTGTGTAGGTTTGTGTCTGTAATTTTTTCCACGGTTTTTTGAGGAAATTTGTTGATGTTGATGAAGTGTTGTTTTATTTTGTTAATTTTATCTGGTGAACAAAGTTTTGTGGCTGTGTTTATTTGGTTTCTTAATATATTGAGTTTTTGTTTTGTTTCATGTGCTGGGAATGTATAATCCAGTATGGGTGATTTTTCTGTGAATTTCTGTTTTCAATTGTGTATCACTTCTAGTGATCTTGAAGTTAGGAAATGCTATGTGTTTTTTCATGTTCACAGGTAAACATAATGTTGGGGTGTATCGTGAACACACACTTTTTTCAATTACGTTAACTTGACTACTCCTATAGCCTTTGGCTGTTTCAATATATTACCTACAAACTACAACTACAGTACAATTAATGTAAACTTACGTAGTCTTATAGACTTTGGCTGTTTCAATATATTACCTACAAACTAAAACTACAGTACTATTAATGTAAACTTACGTAGTCCTATAGCCTTTGGCTGTTTCAATATATTACCTACAAACAACAACTACAGTACTATTAATGTAAACTTACGTAGTCTTATAGACTTTGGCTGTTTCAATATATTACCTTCAAACTACAACTATAGTACTATTAATGTGTACTTATGTAGTCCTATAGACTTTGGCTGTTTCAATATATTACCTTCAAACTACAGCTATAGTGCTATTAACATGTACTTACATAGTCCTAAAAACTTATGCTGCTGTTGAAGTCCCTGTAGTTCATTATATTACCTTTAAACTTCAGCTATAGTACTATTAACATGTACTTACGTAGTCCCAAAGACTTATGCTGTTGTTGAAGTCCCTGTAATTCATTATATTACCTTCAATATATTTCAATATATTACCTTCAAACTACAACTATAGTACTATTAATGTGTACTTACGTAGTCCTATAGACTTTGGCTGTTTCAATATATTACCTTCAACCTACAGCTGTAGTACTATTAACATGTACTTACGTAGTCCTAAAGACTTATGCTGCTGTTGAAGTCCCTGTAGTTCATTATATTACCTTTAAACTTCAGCTGTAGTACTATTAACATGTACTTACATAGTCCTAAAGACTTATGCTGTTGTTGAAGTCCCTGTAATGCATTATATTACCTTCAAAATTCAGCTGTAGTACTATTAACATGTACTTACGTAGTCCTAAAGACTTATGCTGTTGTTGAAGTCCCTGTAGTTCATTTTTTACAAAATTCTTCATGTCACCTAAACTCATTCCATGCCTTTTCTGTTAAAAATAGAAAAAAAGTTAAAGAAGTAATTGATTATTTAGAACCAAACAACAATAGAACATTTATATTGTTAAATGAAACCAAATCTATCTCTTAATGATGAAGTAATAAAATATTTTAACATATATATTAAAAGAAAGCTCTGTTTGTTTTTGCTTTGAATTTCATTCAGAGCAACACAACAGCAATCTCTGTTAGCCATCCCTAAGTCAGCAGGGTACGACTACAGGGAAGGCAGGTAGTCATCGCCGACCACTGCCAACTCTTGGGCTACTCTTTTAACAATGGACTGTGTAACTGGCTGTCATGTTATGACACCCCTGTGGCTGAAAGGACAAATGTGTTTGGAGTGTTGGAGATTTGAACCTGTGACTCTCAGATTACTAGTCAAGTACCTTAACAACATGGCCATGCTGGGCCTTATAAAGAAAGTAACAGAGCATCTTCATATTAAATGAACCAAAAATTACAATATTTATAATAACAAATTAAATATTCACTTTATTTATTAATAGATATTTCTTTTTCATGATGTATACTCTATTATTAATATGTTTTAATAAAAGTAACAACTTGGATATAATAAAAAAATAAACATATCAGTTCTGGTAAAAAAACAGATGACATTGAAGTTCCCATGTTCATGATTATTTAATGTGTTAAGAGGAACAAGTAGCTACATTGTATCTTGTCTGAAGTTGGTGTGATAATAGTTAACAAGTAGCTACATTGTATCATGTCTGAAGTTGGTGTGATAATAGTTAACAAGTACCTACATTGTATCTTGTCTGAAGTTGGTGTGATAATAGTTAACAAGTACCTACATTGTATCGTGTCTGAAGTTGGTGTGATAATAGTTAACAAGTACTTACATTGTATCATGTCTGAAGTTGGTGTGATAATAGTTAACAAGTACCTACATTGTATTGTGTCTGAAGTCGGTGTGATAATAGTTAACAAGTACCTACATTGTATCTTGTCTGAAGTTGGTGTGATAATAGTTAACAAGTAGCTACATTGTATCTTGTCTGAAGTTGGTGTGATAATAGTTAACAAGTAGCTACATTGTATCTTGTCTGAAGTTGGTGTGATAATAGTTAACAAGTAGCTACATTGTATCTTGTCTGAAGTTGGTGTGATAATAGTTAACAAGTAGCTACATTGTATCTTGTCTGAAGTTGGTGTGATAATAGTTAACAAGTAGCTACATTGTATCTTGTCTGAAGTTGGTGTGATAATAGTTAACAAGTAGCTACATTGTATCTTGTCTGAAGTTGGTGTGATAATAGTTAACAAGTAGCTACATTGTATCTTGTCTGAAGTTGGTGTGATAATAGTTAACAAGTAGCTACATTGTATCATGTCTGAAGTTGGTGTGATAATAGTTAACAAGTACCTACATTGTATCATGTCTGAAGTTGGTGTGATAATAGTTAACAAGTACCTACATTGTATCATGTCTGAAGTTGGTGTGATAATAGTTAACAAGTAGCTACATTGTATCATGTCTGAAGTTGGTATGATAATATTTAACAAGTACCTACATTGTATCTTGTCTGAAGTTGGTGTGACAACAGTTAACAAGTACCTACATTGTATCTTGTTTGAAGTTGGTGTGATAATAGTTAACAAGTAGCTACATTGTATCTTGTCTGAAGTTGGTGTGATAATAGTTAACAAGTAGCTACATTGTATCTTGTCTGAAGTTGGTGTGATAATAGTTAACAAGTAGCTACATTGTATCTTGTCTGAAGTTGGTGTGATAATAGTTAACAAGTAGCTACATTGTATCTTGTCTGAAGTTGGTGTGATAATAGTTAACAAGTAGCTACATTGTATCATGTCTGAAGTTGGTGTGATAATAGTTAACAAGTACCTACATTGTATCATGTCTGAAGTTGGTGTGATAATAGTTAACAAGTACCTACATTGTATCATGTCTGAAGTTGGTGTGATAATAGTTAACAAGTAGCTACATTGTATCATGTCTGAAGTTGGTATGATAATATTTAACAAGTACCTACATTGTATCTTGTCTGAAGTTGGTGTGACAACAGTTAACAAGTACCTACATTGTATCATGTCTGAAGTTGGTGTGATAATATTTAACAAGTACCTACATTGTATCTTGTCTGAAGTTGGTGTGACAACAGTTAACAAGTACCTACATTGTATCATGTCTGAAGTTGGTGTGATAATAGTTAACAAGTACCTACATTGTATCATGTCTGAAGTTGGTGTGATAATAGTTAACAAGTACCTACATTGTATCATGTCTGAAGTTGGTGTGATAATAGTTAACAAGTACCTACATTGTATCGTGTCTGAAGTTGGTGTGATAATAGTTAATAAGTACCTACATTGTATCTTGTCTGAAGTTGGTGTGATAATAGTTAACAAGTACAAACATTGTATCATGTCTAAAGTTGGTGTGATAATAGTTAACAAGTACCTACATTGTATCAGGTGTGAAGTTGGTGTGATAATAGTTAATAAGTACCTACATTGTATCTTGTCTGAAGTTGGTGTGATAATAGTTAACAAGTACCTACATTGTATCTTGTCTGAAGTTGGTGTGATAATAGTTAACAAGTACCTACATTGTATCTTGTCTGAAGTTGGTGTGATAATAGTTAACAAGTACCTACATTGTATCTTGTCTGAAGTTGGTGTGATAATAGTTAATAAGTAGCTACATTGTATCACGTCTGAAGTTGGTGTGATAATAGTTAACAAGTACCTACATTGTATCATGTCTGAAGTTGGTGTGATAATAGTTAACAAGTACCTACATTGTATCATGTCTGAAGTTGGTGTGATAATAGTTAACAAGTACCTACATTGTATCATGTCTGAAGTTGGTGTGATAATAGTTAACAAGTACAAACATTGTATCATGTCTGAAGTTGGTGTGATAATAGTTAACAAGTAGCTACATTGTATCATGTCTGAAGTTGGTGTGATAATAGTTAACAAGTTCCTACATTGTATCTTGTCTGAAGTTGGTGTGATAATAGTTAACAAGTACCTACATTGTATCTTGTCTGAAGTTGGTGTGATAATAGTTAACAAGTTCCTACATTGTATCATGTCTGAAGTTGGTGTGATAATAGTTAACAAGTACCTACATTGTATCTTGTCTTAAGTTGGTGTGATAATAGTTAACAAGTACCTACATTGTATTGTGTCTGAAGTTGGTGTGATAATAGTTAACAAGTACCTACATTGTATCTGGTCTTAAGTTGGTGTGATAATAGTTAACAAGTACCTACATTGTATTGTGTCTGAAGTTGGTGTGATAATAGTTAACAAGTTCCTACATTGTATCATGTCTGAAGTTGGTGTGATAATAGTTAACAAGTACCTACATTGTATCTTGTCTTAAGTTGGTGTGATAATAGTTAACAAGTACCTACATTGTATTGTGTCTGAAGTTGGTGTGATAATAGTTAACAAGTACCTACATTGTATTCTGTCTGAAGTTGGTGTGATAATAGTTAACAAGTTCCTACATTGTATCAGGTGTGAAGTTGGTGTGATAATAGTTAACAAGTACCTACATTGTATCTTGTCTGAAGTTGGTGTGATAATAGTTAACAAGTACCTACATTGTATTGTGTCTGAAGTTGGTGTGATAATAGTTAACAAGTACCTACATTGTATTGTGTCTGAAGTTGGTGTGATAATAGTTAACAAGTTCCTACATTGTATCAGGTGTGAAGTTGGTGTGATAATAGTTAACAAGTACCTACATTGTATTGTGTCTGAAGTTGGTGTGATAATAGTTAACAAGTACCTACATTGTATTGTGTCTGAAGTTGGTGTGATAATAGTTAACAAGTTCCTACATTGTATCAGGTGTGAAGTTGGTGTGATAATAGTTAACAAGTTCCTACATTGTATCATGTCTGAAGTTGGTGTGATAATAGTTAACAAGTAGCTACATTGTATCAGGTGTGAAGTTGGTGTGATAATAGTTAACAAGTAGCTACATTGTATCAGGTGTGATAATAGTTAACAAGTACCTACATTGTATCAGGTGTGAAGTTGGTGTGATAATAGTTAACAAGTACCTACATTGTATTGTGTCTGAAGTTGGTGTAATAATAGTTAACAAGTTCCTTCATTGTATCAGGTGTGAAATTGGTGTGATAACAGTTAACAAGTTTCTACATTGTATCAAGTGTGAAGTTGGTGTGATAATAGTTAACAAGTACCTGCATTGTATCAGGTGTGAAGTTGGTGTGATAATAGTTAACAAGTACCTACATTGTATCGTGCCTGAATTTCATTTGCCGTTTCCTTCAAATGTGTAAATACGTGAGACATGTGTCTGTTTCTTATCTCCCTGTGAACCTAAGAATAGATAAAAAATAACTATATGAATACTGTACATAAAATACTTCCTTAGAACCTGAGAACACATTAAAACCATTTATTACATACTTGCTTAGAACATGAGAATACGTTAAATATATTTATTACATACTTGCTTAAAACCTGAGAATACAATAAATATATTCATTACATACTTGCTTAGAACCTGAGAATACATTAAAACCATTTATTACATACTTCATGAGAAGCATGGTGTAAAATAAAATACTATTTATTAAAAACTAGTTAAATAACATCCTGGTAAATAATTCTGGTACATCAGTCATTCTTAATAGAAAAATAGTTTCCTGAAATCTGAGTTCACTCAGAGATATAAAGACATCCAAATATGTCACTAACACAAAAACATAATATTTAAGTTAAAAAAGAATTTTACCAACTGAAAATCTGAATATACAACAAAACACAGCTAAAATAATGTGATAATGTTAACGGAGTGAAATGGAACATAGGTTGAAACAGTAAATTAAAGAACACACACACACCATACCTCACATCTCTCACACACATGCATTTATGAGTATTTTACTCATAAGAAAACATCAGTTGAATGAAATAATTCCAGAACTATACATAACCAAACTTCATAAACAGAAACTTATCACAAGAAAATACGTAAACCTAAAACTAAATCACAGCATTGACAACCATCTCTATCTATGTTCAAACGAGGTGCATGATAGACAAGGTTTTACAACCATCTCTATTTATGTTGAAACAAAGTGCATGATAGACAAGGTTTTACAACCATCTCTATGTTGAAACAAAGTGCATGATAGACAAGGTTTTACAACCATCTCTATCTATGTTGAAACAAAGTGCATGATAGACAAGGTTTTACAACCATCTCTATCTATGTTCAAACCAGGTGCATGATACACAAGGTTTTACAACCGTCTCTATCTATGTTCAAACCAGGTGCATGATACACAAGGTTTCACAACCATCTCTATCTATGTTGAAACAAAGTGCATGATACACAAGATTTTACAGCCATCTCTATCTATATTCAAACCAGGTGCATGATACACAAGATTTTACAGCCATCTCTATCTATGTTCAAACCAGGTGCATGATACATAAGATTTTACAACCATCTCTATCTATGTTCAAACAAGATGCATGATACACAAGGTTTTACAACCATCTCTACCTATGTTCAAACAAGATGCATGATACACAAGGTTTTACAACCATCTTTATCTATATTCAAACAAGATGCATGATACACAAGGTTTTACAGCCATCTCTGTCTATGTTCAAACAAGGTGCATGATACACAAGGTTTTACAACCATCTCTATCTATGTTCAAACAAAGTGCACGATACACAAGGTTTTACAACCATCTCTATCTATGTTCAAACCAGGTGCATGATACACAAGATTTTACAACCATCTCTATCTATGTTCAAACCAGGTGCATGATAGACAAGGTTTTACAGCCATCTCTATCTATGTTCAAACAAAGTGCATGATACACAAGGTTTTACAACCATCTCTATCTATGTTCAAACAAAGTGCATGATACACAAGGTTTTACAACCATCTCTATCTGTGTTCAAACCAGGTGCATGATACACAAGGTTTTACAACCATCTCTATCTATGTTGAAACAAGGTGCATGATACACAAGGTTTCACAACCATCTCTATCTGTGTTCAAACAAGATGCATGATAGACAAGGTTTTACAACTATCTCTATCTGTGTTCAAACCAGGTGCATGATACACAAGATTTTACAACCATCTCTATCTATGTTCAAACAAGGTGCATGATACACAAGGTTTTACAACCATCTCTATCTATGTTCAAACAAAGTGCATGATACACAAGGTTTTACAACCATCTCTATCTATGTTCAAACAAGGTGCATGATACACAAGGTTTTACAACCATCTCTATCTATGTTGAAACAAAGTGCATGATAGACAAGGTTTTACAACCATCTCTATCTATGTTCAAACAAGGTGCATGATACACAAGGTACTACAACCATCTCTATCTATGTTCAAACAAGGTGCATGATACACAAGGTATTACAACAATCTCTATCTATGTTCAAACAAGGTGCATGATACACAAGATATTACAACCATCTCTATGTTCAAACAAGGTGCATGATACACAAGATATTACAACCATCTCTATGTTCAAACAAGGTGCATGATACACAAGATTTTACAACCATCCCTATCTATGTTCAAACAAGGTGCATGATACACAAGGTTCTACAACCATCTCTATCTATGTTCAAACCAGGTTCATGATACACAAGATTTTACAACCATCTCTATCTATGTTCAAACAAGGTGCATGATAGACAGTGTTTTACAACCATCTCTATCTATGTTCAAACCAGGTTCATGATACCCAAGATTTTACAACCATCTCTATCTATGTTCAAACAAGATGCATGATACACAAGATTTTACAACCATCTCTATCTGTGTTCAAACAAGATGCATGATAGACAAGGTTTTACAACCATCTCTATCTGTGTTTAAACCAGGTGCATGATACACAAGATTTTACAACCATCTCTATCTATGTTTAAACAAGGTGCATGATACACAAGGTATTACAACCATCTCTACCTATGTTCAAACAAGATGCATGATACACAAGGTATTACAACCATCTCTATCTATATTCAAACAAAATGCATGATACACAAGGTTTTACAGCCATCTCTGTCTATGTTCAAACAAGGTGCATGATACACAAGATTTTACAGCCATCTCTATCTATGTTCAAACCAGGTGCATGATACATAAGATTTTACAGCCATCTCGATCTATGTTCAAACAAGGTGCATGATACATAAGATTTTACAGCCATCTCTATCTATGTTCAAACAAGGTGCATGATAGACAAGGTTTTACAACCATCTCTATCTAAGTTCAAACGAGGTGCATGATACACAAGGTATTACAACCATCTCTATCTATGTTGAAACAAAGTGCATGATAGACAAGGTTTTACAGCCATCTCTATCTATGTTCAAACGAGGTGCATGATAGACAAGGTTTTACAACCATCTCTATCTATGTTGAAACAAAGTGCATGATACACAAGGTTTCATAACCATCTCTATCTATGTTCAAACAAGGTGCATGATACACAACGTTTTACAACCATCTCTATGTTGAAACAAAGTGCATGATAGACAAGGTTTTACAACCATCTCTATCTATGTTCAAACAAGGTGCATGATACACAAGGTACTACAACCATCTCTATCTATGTTCAAACAAGGTGCATGATACACAAGGTATTACAACAATCTCTATCTATGTTCAAACAAGGTGCATGATACACAAGGTATTACAACCATCTCTATCTATGTTCAAACAAGGTGCATGATACACAAGATTTTACAACCATCTCTATCTATGTTCAAACAAGGTGCATGATAGACAGTGTTTTACAACCATCTCTATCTATGTTCAAACGAGGTTCATGATACCCAAGATTTTACAACCATCTCTATCTATGTTCAAACAAGATGCATGATACACAAGATTTTACAACCATCTCTATCTGTGTTCAAACAAGATGCATGATAGACAAGGTTTTACAACCATCTCTATCTGTGTTTAAACCAGGTGCATGATACACAAGATTTTACAACCATCTCTATCTATGTTCAAACAAGGTGCATGATACACAAGGTATTACAACCATCTCTACCTATGTTCAAACAAGATGCATGATACACAAGGTATTACAACCATCTCTATCTATATTCAAACAAGATGCATGATACACAAGGTTTTACAGCCATCTCTGTCTATGTTCAAACAAGGTGCATGATACACAAGATTTTAGAGCCATCTCTATCTATGTTCAAACCAGGTGCATGATACATAAGATTTTACAGCCATCTCTATCTATGTTCAAACAAGGTGCATGATACATAAGATTTTACAGCCATCTCTATCTATGTTCAAACAAGGTGCATGATAGACAAGGTTTTACAACCATCTCTATCTATGTTCAAACGAGGTGCATGATACACAAGGTATTACAACCATCTCTATCTATGTTGAAACAAAGTGCATGATAGACAAGGTTTTACAGCCATCTCTATCTATGTTCAAACGAGGTGCATGATAGACAAGGTTTTACAACCATCTCTATCTATGTTGAAACAAAGTGCATGATACACAAGGTTTCACAACCATCTCTATCTATGTTCAAACAAGGTGCATGATACACAAGGTTTTACAACCATCTCTATCTATGTTCAAACCAGGTGCATGATACACAAGGTTTCACAACCATCTCTATCTATGTTCAAACCAGGTGCATGATAGACAAGGTTTTACAGCCATCTCTATCTATGTTCAAACAAAGTGCATGATACACAAGGTTTTACAACCATCTCTATCTATGTTCAAACAAAGTGCATGATAGACAAGGTTTTACAACGATCTCTATCTATGTTCAAACCAGGTGCATGATACACAAGGTTTTACAACCATCTCTATCTATGTTCAAACCAGGTGCATGATACATAAGATTTTACAACCATCTCTATCTATGTTCAAACAAGATGCATGATACACAAGGTTTTACAACCATCTCTATCTATGTTGAAACAAAGTGCATGATACACAAGGTTTCACAACCATCTCTATCTATGTTCAAACAAGGTGCATGATACACAAGGTTTTACAACCATCTCTATCTATGTTCAAACCAGGTGCATGATACACAAGGTTTCACAACCATCTCTATCTATGTTCAAACCAGGTGCATGATAGACAAGGTTTTACAGCCATCTCTATCTATGTTCAAACAAAGTGCATGATACACAAGGTTTTACAACCATCTCTATCTATGTTCAAACAAAGTGCATGATAGACAAGGTTTTACAACGATCTCTATCTATGTTCAAACCAGGTGCATGATACACAAGGTTTTACAACCATCTCTATCTATGTTCAAACCAGGTGCATGATACACAAGATTTTACAACCATCTCTATCTATGTTCAAACAAGATGCATGATACAGAAGGTTTTACAACCATCTCTACCTATGTTCAAACAACATGCATGATACACAAGGTTTTACAGCCATCTCTGTCTATGTTGAAACAAGGTGCATGATACACAAGGTTTTACAACCATCTCTATCTATGTTCAAACAAAGTGCATGATACACAAGGTTTTACAACCATCTCTATCTATGTTCAAACCAGGTGCATGATACACAAGATTTTACAACCATCTCTATCTATGTTCAAACCAGGTGCATGATAGACAAGGTTTTACAGCCATCTCTATCTATGTTCAAACAAAGTGCATGATACACAAGGTTTTACAACCATCTCTATCTATGTTCAAACAAGGTGCATGATACACAAGGTTTTACAACCATCTCTATCTATGTTGAAACAAAGTGCATGATAGACAAGGTTTTACAACCATCTCTATCTATGTGAAAACAAGGTGCATGATACACAAGGTATTACAACAATCTCTATCTATGTTCAAACAAGGTGCATGATACACAAGGTATTACAACAATCTCTATCTATGTTCAAACAAGGTGCATGATACACAAGATATTACAACCATCTCTATGTTCAAACAAGGTGCATGATACACAAGATTTTACAACCATCCCTATCTATGTTCAAACAAGGTGCATGATACACAAGATTTTACAACCATCTCTATCTATGTTCAAACCAGGTTCATGATACACAAGATTTTACAACCATCTCTATCTATGTTCAAACAAGGTGCATGATAGACAGTGTTTTACAACCATCTCTATCTATGTTCAAACCAGGTGCATGATAGACAGTGTTTTACAACCATCTCTATCTATGTTCAAACAAGATGCATGATACACAAGATTTTACAACCATCTCTATCTGTGTTCAAACAAGATGCATGATAGACAAGGTTTTACAACCATCTCTATCTGTGTTCAAACCAGGTGCATGATACACAAGATTTTACAACCATCTCTATCTATGTTCAAACAAGGTGCATGATACACAAGGTTTTACAACCATCTCTATCTATGTTCAAACAAAGTGCATGATACACAAGGTTTTACAACCATCTCTATCTATGTTCAAACAAGGTGCATGATACACAAGGTTTTACAACCATCTCTATCTATGTTCAAACAAAGAGCATGATACACAAGGTTTTACAACCATCTCTATCTATGTTGAAACAAAGTGCATGATAGACAAGGTTTTACAACCATCTCTATCTATGTTCAAACAAGGTGCATGATACACAAGGTATTACAACCATCTCTACCTATGTTCAAACAAGATGCATGATACACAAGGTTTTACAACCATCTCTATCTATGTTCAAACAAGATGCATGATACACAAGGTTTTACAGCCATCTCTATCTATGTTCAAACAAGGTGCATGATACACAAGTTCATTTTACAAAGGTTTTACCATCTCTATCTATGTTCAAACAAGGTGCATGATACACAAGTTTTCTACAACCATCTCTCTCTATCTATGTTCAAACAAGGTACATGATACACAAGGTTTTACAACCATCTCTATCTATGTTCAAACAAGGTGCATGATACACAAGGTTTTACAACCATCTCTATCTATGTTCAAACAAAGTGCATGATACACAAGGTTTTACAACCATCTCTATCTATGTTCAAACAAGGTGCATGATACACAAGGTTTTACAACCATCTCTATCTATGTTCAAACAAAGTGCATGATACACAAGGTTTTACAACCATCTCTATCTATGTTCAAACAAGGTGCATGATACACAAGGTTTTACAACCATCTCTATCTATGTTCAAACCAGGTGCATGATACACAAGGTTTTACAACCATCTCTATCTATGTTCAAACAAGGTGCATGATACACAAGGTTTTACAACCATCTCTATCTATGTTCAAACAAGGTGCATGATACACAAGGTTTTACAACCATCTCTATCTATGTTCAAACAAGGTGCATGATACACAAGGTTTTACAACCATCTCTATCTATGTTCAAACAAGGTGCATGATACACAAGGTTTTACAACCATCTCTATCTATGTTCAAACAAGGTGCATGATACACAAGATTTTACAACCATCTCTATCTATGTTCAAACAAGGTGCATGATACACAAGGTTTTACAACCATCTCTATCTATGTTCAAACAAGGTGCATGATACACAAGGTTTTACAACCATCTCTATCTATGTTCAAACAAGGTGCATGATACACAAGGTTTCTCTATCTAAAACATCTCTATCACATGTTTTACAATCTCTATCTATGTTCAAACAAGGTGCATGATACACAAGGTTTTACAACCATCTCTATCTATGTTCAAACAAGGTGCATGATACACAAGATTTTACAACCATCTCTATCTATGTTCAAACAAGGTGCATGATACACAAGGTTTTACAACCATCTCTATCTATGCAAACAAGGTGCATGATACACAAGGTTTTACAACCATCTCTATCTATGTTCAAACAAGGTGCATGATACACAAGGTTTTACAACCATCTCTATCTATGTTCAAACAAGGTGCATGATACACAAGGTTTTACAACCATCTCTATCTATGTTCAAACAAGGTGCATGATACACAAGGTTTTACAACCATCTCTATCTATGTTCAAACAAGGTGCATGATACACAAGGTTTTACAACCATCTCTATCTATGTTCAAACAAGGTGCATGATACACAAGGTTTTACAACCATCTCTATCTATGTTCAAACAAGGTGCATGATACACAAGGTTTTACAACCATCTCTATCTATGTTCAAACAAGGTGCATGATACACAAGGTTTTACAACCATCTCTATCTATGTTCAAACAATACACAAGGTGCATGATACACAAGGTTTTACAACCATCTCTATCTATGTTCAAACAAGGTGCATGATACACAAGGTTTTCTCTATCTATGTTCAAACCATCATCTTTTACAACCATCTCTATCTATGTTCAAACAAGGTGCATGATACACAAGGTTTTACAACCATCTCTATCTATGTTCAAACAAGGCATGCATGATATCTACAAGGTTTTTTTACAACCATCTCTATCTATGTTCAAACAAGGTGCATGATACACAAGGTTTTACAACCATCTCTATCTATGTTCAAACAAGGTGCATGATACACAAGGTTTTACAACCATCTCTATCTATGTTCAAACAAGGTGCATGATACACAAGGTTTTACAACCATCTCTATCTATGTTCAAACAAGGTGCATGTTCAAACAAAACAAGGTGCATGATACACAAGGTTTTACAACCATCTCTATCTATGTTCAAACAAGGTGCATGATACACAAGGTTTTACAACCATCTCTATCTATGTTCAAACAAGGTGCATGATACACAAGGTTTTACAAACAAGGTGCAGGTTTTACAACCATCTCTATCTATGTTCAAACAAGGTGCATGATACACAAGGTTTTACAACCATCTCTATCTATGTTCAAACAAGGTGCATGATACACAAGGTTTTACAACCATCTCTATCTATGTTCAAACAAGGTGCATGATACACAAGGTTTTACAACCATCTCTATCTATGTTCAAACAAGGTGCATGATACATGACAACCATCTCTATCTATGTTCAAACAAGGCATGATACACAAGGTTTTACAACCATCTCTATCTATGTTCAAACAAGGTGCATGATACACAAGGTTTTACAACCATCTCTATCTATGTTCAAACAAGGTGCATGATACACAAGGTTTTACAACCATCTCTATCTATGTTCAAACAAGGTGCATGATACACAAGGTTTTACAACCATCTCTATCTATGTTCAAACAAGGTTTTACAACCATCTCTATCTATGTTCAAACAAGGTGCATGATACACAAGGTTTTACAACCATCTCTATCTATGTTCAAACAAGGTGCATGATAGACAAGGTTTTACAACCATCTCTATCTATGTTCAAACAAGGTGCATGATACACAAGGTTTTACAACCATCTCTATCTATGTTCAAACAAGGTGCATGATACACAAGGTTTTACAACCATCTCTATCTATGTTCAAACAAGGTGCATGATACACAAGGTTTTACAACCATCTCTATCTATGTTCAAACAAGGTGCATGATACACAAGGTTTTACAACCATCTCTATCTATGTTCAAACAAGGTGCATGATACACAAGGTTTTACAACCATCTCTATCTATGTTCAAACAAGGTGCATGATACACAAGGTTTTACAACCATCTCTATCTATGTTCAAACAAGGTGCATGATACACAAGGTTTTACAACCATCTCTATCTATGTTCAAACAAGGTGCATGATACACAAGGTTTTACAACCATCTCTATCTATGTTCAAACAAGGTGCATGATACACAAGGTTTTACAACCATCTCTATCTATGTTCAAACAAGGTGCATGATACACAAGGTTTTACAACCATCTCTATCTATGTTCAAACAAGGTGCATGATACACAAGGTTTTACAACCATCTCTATCTATGTTCAAACAAGGTGCATGATACACAAGGTTTTACAACCATCTCTATCTATGTTCAAACAAGGTGCATGATACACAAGGTTTTACAACCATCTCTATCTATGTTCAAACAAGGTGCATGATACACAAGGTTTTACAACCATCTCTATCTATGTTCAAACAAGGTGCATGATACATTTTACAACCATCTCTATCTATGTTCAAACAAGGTGCATGATACACAAGGTTTTACAACCATCTCTATCTATGTTCAAACAAGGTGCATGATACACAAGGTTTTACAACCATCTCTATCTATGTTCAAACAAGGTGCATGATACACAAGGTTTTACAACCATCTCTATCTATGTTCAAACAAGGTGCATGATACACAACCATCTCTATCTATGTTCAAACAAGGTGCATGATACACAAGGTTTTACAACCATCTATCTATGTTCAAACAAGGTGCATGATACACAAGGTTTTACAACCATCTCTATCTATGTTCAAACAAGGTGCATGATACACAATCTCTATCTATGTTCAAACAAGGTTTACACAAGGTTTTACAACCATCTCTATCTATGTTCAAACAAGGTGCATGATACACAAGGTTTTACAACCATCTCTATCTATGTTCAAACAAGGTGCATGATACACAAGGTTTTACAACCATCTCTATCTATGTTCAAACAACCATCTCTATCTATGTGCATGATACACAAGGTTTTACAACCATCTCTATCTATGTTCAAACAAGGTGCATGATACACAAGGTTTTACAACCATCTCTATCTATGTTCAAACAAGGTGCATGATACACAAGGTTTTACAACCATCTCTATCTATGTTCAAACAAGGTGCATGATACACAAGGTTTTACAACCATCTCTATCTATGTTCAAACAAGGTGCATGATACACAAGGTTTTACAACCATCTCTATCTATGTTCAAACAAGGTGCATGATACACAAGGTTTTACAACCATCTCTATCTATGTTCAAACAAGGTGCATGATACACAAGGTTTTACAACCATCTCTATCTATGTTCAAACAAGGTGCATGATACACAAGGTTTTACAACCATCTCTATCTATGTTCAAACAAGGTGCATGATACACAAGGTTTTACAACCATCTCTATCTATGTTCAAACAAGGTGCATGATACACAAGGTTTTACAACCATCTCTATCTATGTTCAAACAAGGTGCATGATACACAAGGTTTTACAACCATCTCTATCTATGTTCAAACAAGGTGCATGATACACAAGGTTTTACAACCATCTCTATCTATGTTCAAACAAGGTGCATGATACACAAGGTTTTACAACCATCTCTATCTATGTTCAAACAAGGTGCATGATACACAAGGTTTTACAACCATCTCTATCTATGTTCAAACAAGGTGCATGATACACAAGGTTTTACAACCATCTCTATCTATGTTCAAACAAGGTGCATGATACACAAGGTTTTACAACCATCTCTATCTATGTTCAAACAAGGTGCATGATACACAAGGTTTTACAACCATCTCTATCTATGTTCAAACAAGGTGCATGATACACAAGGTTTTACAACCATCTCTATCTATGTTCAAACAAGGTGCATGATACACAAGGTTTTACAACCATCTCTATCTATGTTCAAACAAGGTGCATGATACACAAGGTTTTACAACCATCTCTATCTATGTTCAAACAAGGTGCATGATACACAAGGTTTTACAACCATCTCTATCTATGTTCAAACAAGGTGCATGATACACAAGATTTTACAACCATCTCTATCTATGTTCAAACAAGGTGCATGATACACAAGGTTTTACAACCATCTCTATCTAAACAAGGTGTTCAAGGTTTTACAAGGTGCATGATACACAAGGTTTTACAACCATCTCTATCTATGTTCAAACAAGGTGCATGATACACAAGGTTTTACAACCATCTCTATCTATGTTCAAACAAGGTGCATGATACACAAGGTTTTACAACCATCTCTATCTATGTTCAAACAAGGTGCATGATACACAAGGTTTTACAACCATCTCTATCTATGTTCAAACAAGGTGCATGATACACAAGGTCTCTATCTATGTTCAAACCAGGTGCATGATACACAAGGTTTTACAACCATCTCTATCTATGTTCAAACAAGGTGCATGATACACAAGGTTTTACAACCATCTCTATCTATGTTCAAACAAGGTGCATGATACACAAGGTTTTACAACCATCTCTATCTATGTTCAAACAAGGTGCATGATACACAAGGTTTTACAACCATCTCTATCTATGTTCAAACAAGGTGCATGATACACAAGGTTTTACAACCATCTCTATCTATGTTCAAACAAGTGCATGATACACAAGGTTTTACAACCATCTCTATCTATGTTCAAACAAGGTGCATGATACACAAGGTTTTACAACCATCTCTATCTATGTTCAAACAAGGTGCATGATACACAAGGTTTTACAACCATCTCTATCTATGTTCAAACAAGGTGCATGATACACAAGGTTTTACAACCATCTCTATCTATGTTCAAACAAGGTGCATGATACACAAGGTTTTACAACCATCTCTATCTATGTTCAAACAAGGTGCATGATACACAAGGTTTTACAACCATCTCTATCTATGTTCAAACAAGGTGCATGATACACAAGGTTTTACAACCATCTCTATCTATGTTCAAACAAGGTGCATGATACACAAGGTTTTACAACCATCTCTATCTATGTTCAAACAAGGTGCATGATACACAAGGTTTTACAACCATCTCTATCTATGTTCAAACAAGGTGCATTACACAAGGTTTTACAACCATCTCTATCTATGTTCAAACAAGGTGCATGATACACAAGGTTTTACAACCATCTCTATCTATGTTCAAACAAGGTGCATGATACACAAGGTTTTACAACCATCTCTATCTATGTTCAAACAAGGTGCATGATACACAAGGTTTTACAACCATCTCTATCTATGTTCAAACAGGTGCATGATACACAAGGTGCATGATACACAAGGTTTTACAACCATCTCTATCTATGTTCAAACAAAGTGCATGATACACAAGGTTTTACAACCATCTCTATCTATGTTCAAACAAGGTGCATGATACACAAGGTTTTACAACCATCTCTATCTATGTTCAAACAAGGTGCATGATACACAAGGTTTTACAACCATCTCTATCTATGTTCAAACAAGGTGCATGATACACAAGGTTTTACAACCATCTCTATCTATGTTCAAACAAGGTGCATGATACACAAGGTTTTACAACCATCTCTATCTATGTTCAAACAAGGTGCATGATACACAAGGTTTTACAACCATCTCTATCTATGTTCAAACAAGATGCATGATACATTTACAACCATCTCTATCTATGTTCAAACAAGGTGCATGATACACAAGGTTTTACAACCATCTCTATCTATGTTCAAACAAGGTGCATGATACACAAGGTTTTACAACCATCTCTATCTATGTTCAAACAAGGTGCATGATACACAAGGTTTTACAACCATCTCTATCTATGTTCAAACAAGGTGCATGATACACAAGGTTTTACAACCATCTCTATCTATGTTCAAACAAGGTGCATGATACTACAACCATCTCTATCTATGTTCAAACAAGGTGCATGATACACAAGGTTTTACAACCATCTCTATCTATGTTCAAACAAGGTGCATGATACACAAGGTTTTACAACCATCTCTATCTATGTTCAAACAAGGTGCATGATACACAAGGTTTTACAACCATCTCTATCTATGTTCAAACAAGGTGCATGATACACAAGGTTTTACAACCATCTCTATCTATGTTCAAACAAGGTGCATGATACACAAGGTTTTACAACCATCTCTATCTATGTTCAAACAAGGTGCATGATACACAAGGTTTTACAACCATCTCTATCTATGTTCAAACAAGGTGCATGATACACAAGGTTTTACAACCATCTCTATCTATGTTCAAACAAGGTGCATGATACACAAGGTTTTACAACCATCTCTATCTATGTTCAAACAAGGTGCATGATACACAAGGTTTTACAACCATCTCTATCTATGTTCAAACAAGTGCATGATACACAAGGTTTTACAACCATCTCTATCTATGTTCAAACAAGGTGCATGATACACAAGGTTTTACAACCATCTCTATCTATGTTCAAACAAGGTGCATGATACACAAGGTTTTACAACCATCTCTATCTATGTTCAAACAAGGTGCATGATACACAAGGTTTTACAACCATCTCTATCTATGTTCAAACAAGGTGCATGATACACAAGGTTTTACAACCATCTCTATCTATGTTCAAACAAGGTGCATGATACACAAGGTTTTACAACCATCTCTATCTATGTTCAAACAAGGTGCATGATACACAAGGTTTTACAACCATCTCTATCTATGTTCAAACAAGGTGCATGATACACAAGGTTTTACAACCATCTCTATCTATGTTCAAACAAGGTGCATGATACACAAGGTTTTACAACCATCTCTATCTATGTTCAAACAAGGTGCATGATACACAAGGTTTTACAACCATCTCTATCTATGTTCAAACAAGGTGCATGATACACAAGGTTTTATGTTCAAACAACCATCTCTATCTATGTTCAAACAAGGTGCATGATACACAAGGTTTTACAACCATCTCTATCTATGTTCAAACAAGGTGCATGATACACAAGGTTTTACAACCATCTCTATCTATGTTCAAACAAGGTGCATGATACACAAGGTTTTACAACCATCTCTATCTATGTTCAAACAAGGTGCATGATACACAAGGTTTTACAACCATCTCTATCTATGTTCAAACAAGGTGCATGATACACAAGGTTTTACAACCATCTCTATCTATGTTCAAACAAGGTGCATGATACACAAGGTTTTACAACCATCTCTATCTATGTTCAAACAAGGTGCATGATACACAAGGTTTTACAACCATCTCTATCTATGTTCAAACAAGGTGCATGATACACAAGGTTTTACAACCATCTCTATCTATGTTCAAACTCTATCTATGGTGCATGATACACAAGGTTTTACAACCATCTCTATCTATGTTCAAACAAGGTGCATGATACACAAGGTTTTACAACCATCTCTATCTATGTTCAAACAAGGTGCATGATACACAAGGTTTTACAACCATCTCTATCTATGTTCAAACAAGGTGCATGATACACAAGGTTTTACAACCATCTCTATCTATGTTCAAACAAGGTGCATGATACACAAGGTTTTACAACCATCTCTATCTATGTTCAAACAAGGTGCATGATACACAAGGTTTTACAACCATCTCTATCTATGTTCAAACAAGGTGCATGATACACAAGGTTTTACAACCATCTCTATCTATGTTCAAACAAGGTGCATGATACACAAGGTTTTACAACCATCTCTATCTATGTTCAAACAAGGTGCATGATACACAAGGTTTTACAACCATCTCTATCTATGTTCAAACAAGGTGCATGATACACAAGGTTTTACAACCATCTCTATCTATGTTCAAACAAGGTGCATGATACACAAGGTTTTACAACCATCTCTATCTATGTTCAAACAAGGTGCATGATACACAAGGTTTTACAACCATCTCTATCTATGTTCAAACAAGGTGCATGATACACAAGGTTTTACAACCATCTCTATCTATGTTCAAACAAGGTGCATGATACACAAGGTTTTACAACCATCTCTATCTATGTTCAAACAAGGTGCATGATACACAAGGTTTTACAACCATCTCTATCTATGTTCAAACAAGGTGCATGATACACAATCTCTATCTATGTTCAAACAAGATGCATGATACACAAGGTTTTACAACCATCTCTATCTATGTTCAAACAAGGTGCATGATACACAAGGTTTTACAACCATCTCTATCTATGTTCAAACAAGGTGCATGATACACAAGGTTTTACAACCATCTCTATCTATGTTCAAACAAGGTGCATGATACACAAGGTTTTACAACCATCTCTATCTATGTTCAAACAAGGTGCATGATACACAAGGTTTTACAACCATCTCTATCTATGTTCAAACAAGGTGCATGATACACAAGGTTTTACAACCATCTCTATCTATGTTCAAACAAGGTGCATGATACACAAGGTTTTACAACCATCTCTATCTATGTTCAAACAAGGTGCATGATACACAAGGTTTTACAACCATCTCTATCTATGTTCAAACAAGGTGCATGATACACAAGGTTTTACAACCATCTCTATCTATGTTCAAACAAGGTGCATGATACACAAGGTTTTACAACCATCTCTATCTATGTTCAAACAAGGTGCATGATACACAAGGTTTTACAACCATCTCTATCTATGTTCAAACAAGGTGCATGATACACAAGGTTTTACAACCATCTCTATCTATGTTCAAACAAGGTGCATGATACACAAGGTTTTACAACCATCTCTATCTATGTTCAAACAAGTGCATGCATGATACACAAGTTCAAACAAGGTTTTGCATGATACACAAGGTTTTACAACCATCTCTATCTATGTTCAAACAAGGTGCATGATACACAAGGTTTTACAACCATCTCTATCTATGTTCAAACAAGGTGCATGATACACAAGGTTTTACAACCATCTCTATCTATGTTCAAACAAGGTGCATGATACACAAGGTTTTACAACCATCTCTATCTATGTTCAAACAAGGTGCATGATACACAAGGTTTTACAACCATCTCTATCTATGTTCAAACAAGGTGCATGATACACAAGGTTTTCTATCTACAACCATCTCTATCTATGTTCAAACAAGGTGCATGATACACAAGGTTTTCTCTACAACCATCTCTATCTATGTTCAAACAAGGTGCATGATACACAAGGTTTTACAACCATCTCTATCTATGTTCAAACAAGGTGCATGATACACAAGGTTTTACAACCATCTCTATCTATGTTCAAACAAGGTGCATGATACACAAGGTTTTACAACCATCTCTATCTATGTTCAAACAAGGTGCATGATACACAAGGTTTTACAACCATCTCTATCTATGTTCAAACAAGGTGCATGATACACAAGGGTTTTACAACCATCTCTATCTATGTTCAAACAAGGTGCATGATACACAAGGTTTTACAACCATCTCTATCTATGTTCAAACAAGGTGCATGATACACAAGTTCAAACAAGTTTTACAACCATCTCTATCTATGTTCAAACAAGGTGCATGATACACAAGATTTTACAACCATCTCTATCTATGTTCAAACAAGGTGCATGATACACAAGGTTTTACAACCATCTCTATCTATGTTCAAACAAGGTGCATGATACACAAGGTTTTACAACCATCTCTATCTATGTTCAAACAAGGTGCATGATACACAAGGTTTTACAACCATCTCTATCTATGTTCAAACAAGGTGCATGATACACAAGGTTTTACAACCATCTCTATCTATGTTCAAACAAGGTGCATGATACACAAGGTTTTACAACCATCTCTATCTATGTTCAAACATGAGGTTTTACAACCATCTCTATCTATGTTCAAACAATGATACACAAGGTTTTACAACCATCTCTATCTATGTTCAAACAAGGTGCATGATACACAAGGTTTTACAACCATCTCTATCTATGTTCAAACAAGGTGCATGATACACAAGGTTTTACAACCATCTCTATCTAAACAAGGTGTGATACAAAGGTTTTACAACCATCTCTATCTATGTTCAAACAAGGTGCATGATACACAAGGTTTTACAACCATCTCTATCTATGTTCAAACAAGGTGCATGATACACAAGGTTTTACAACCATCTCTATCTATGTTCAAACAAGGTGCATGATACACAAGGTTTTACAACCATCTCTATCTATGTTCAAACAAGGTGCATGATACACAAGGTTTTACAACCATCTCTATCTATGTTCAAACAAGGTGCATGATACACAAGGTTTTACAACCATCTCTATCTATGTTCAAACAAGGTGCATGATACACAAGGTTTTACAACCATCTCTATCTATGTTCAAACAAGGTGCATGATACACAAGGTTTTACAACCATCTCTATCTATGTTCAAACAATGATACACAAGTGCATGATACACAAGGTTTTACAACCATCTCTATCTATGTTCAAACAAGGTGCATGATACACAAGGTTTTACAACCATCTCTATCTATGTTCAAACAAGGTGCATGATACACAAGGTTTTACAACCATCTCTATCTATGTTCAAACAAGGTGCATGATACACAAGGTTTTACAACCATCTCTATCTATGTTCAAACAAGGTGCATGATACACAAGGTTTTACAACCATCTCTATCAACCATCTGATACTTTTATCTATGTTCAAACAAGGTGCATGATACACAAGGTTTTACAACCATCTCTATCTATGTTCAAACAAGGTGCATGATACACAAGGTTTTACAACCATCTCTATCTATGTTCAAACAAGGTGCATGATACACAAGGTTTTACAACCATCTCTATCTATGTTCAAACAAGGTGCATGATACACAAGGTTTTACAACCATCTCTATCTATGTTCAAACAAGGTGCATGATACACAAGGTTTTACAACCATCTCTATCTATGTTCAAACAAGGTGCATGATACACAAGGTTTTACAACCATCTCTATCTATGTTCAAACAAGGTGCATGATACACAAGGTTTTACAACCATCTCTATCTATGTTCAAACAAGTGCATGATACACAAGGTTTTACAACCATCTCTATCTATGTTCAAACAAGGTGCATGATACACAAGGTTTTACAACCATCTCTATCTATGTTCAAACAAGGTGCATGATACACAAGGTTTTACAACCATCTCTATCTATGTTCAAACAAGGTGCATGATACACAAGGTTTTACAACCATCTCTATCTATGTTCAAACAAGGTGCATGATACACAAGGTTTTACAACCATCTCTATCTATGTTCAAACAAGGTGCATGATACACAAGATTTTACAAAACCATCTCTATCTATGTTCAAACAAGGTGCATGATACAACAAGGTTTTACAACCATCTCTATCTATGTTCAAACAAGGTGCATGATACACAAGGTTTTACAACCATCTCTATCTATGTTCAAACAAGGTGCATGATACAACCATCTCTATCTATGTTCAAACAAGTGCATGATACACAAGGTTTTACAACCATCTCTATCTATGTTCAAACAAGGTGCATGATACACAAGGTTTTACAACCATCTCTATCTATGTTCAAACAAGGTGCATGATACACAAGGTTTTACAACCATCTCTATCTATGTTCAAACAAGGTGCATGATACACAAGGTTTTACAACCATCTCTATCTATGTTCAAACAAGGTGCATGATACACAAGGTTTTACAACCATCTCTATCTATGTTCAAACAAGGTGCATGATACACAAGGTTTTACAACCATCTCTATCTATGTTCAAACAAGGTGCATGATACACAAGGTTTTACAACCATCTCTATCTATGTTCAAACAAGGTGCATGATACACAAGGTTTTACAACCATCTCTATCTATGTTCAAACAAGGTGCATGATACACAAGGTTTTACAACCATCTCTATCTATGTTTTACAACCATCTCTATCTATGTTCAAACAAGGTGCATGATACACAAGGTTTTACAACCATCTCTATCTATGTTCAAACAAGGTGCATGATACACAACCATCTCTATCTATGTTTGCATACAACCATCTCTATCTATGTTCAAACAAGGTGCATGATACACAAGGTTTTACAACCATCTCTATCTATGTTCAAACAAGGTGCATGATACACAAGGTTTTACAACCATCTCTATCTATGTTCAAACAAGGTGCATGATACACAAGGTTTTACAACCATCTCTATCTATGTTCAAACAAGGTGCATGATACACAAGGTTTTACAACCATCTCTATCTATGTTCAAACAAGGTGCATGATACACAAGGTTTTACAACCATCTCTATCTATGTTCAAACAAGGTGCATGATACACAAGGTTTTACAACCATCTCTATCTATGTTCAAACAAGGTGCATGATACACAAGGTTTTACAACCATCTCTATCTATGTTCAAACAAGGTGCATGATACACAAGGTTTTACAACCATCTCTATCTATGTTCAAACAAGGTGCATGATACACAAGGTTTTACAACCATCTCTATCTATGTTCAAACAAGGTGCATGAACACAAGGTTTTACAACCATCTCTATCTATGTTCAAACAAGGTGCATGATACACAAGGTTTTACAACCATCTCTATCTATGTTCAAACAAGGTGCATGATACACAAGGTTTTACAACCATCTCTATCTATGTTCAAACAAGGTGCATGATACACAAGGTTTTACAACCATCTCTATCTATGTTCAAACAAGGTGCATGATACACAAGGTTTTACAACCATCTCTATCTATGTTCAAACAAGGTGCATGATACACAAGGTTTTACAACCATCTCTATCTATGTTCAAACAAGGTGCATGATACACAAGGTTTTACAACCATCTCTATCTATGTTCAAACAAGGTGCATGATACACAAGGTTTTACAACCATTCTACATGTTCAAACCATCTCTTTTACAACCATCTCTATCTATGTTCAAACAAGTGCATGATACACAAGGTTTTACAACCATCTCTATCTATGTTCAAACAAGGTGCATGATACACAAGGTTTTACAACCATCTCTATCTATGTTCAAACAAGGTGCATGATACACAAGGTTTTACAACCATCTCTATCTATGTTCAAACAAGGTGCATGATACACAAGGTTTTACAACCATCTCTATCTATGTTCAAACAAGGTGCATGATACACAAGGTTTTACAACCATCTCTATCTATGTTCAAACAAGGTGCATGATACACAAGGTTTTACAACCATCTCTATCTATGTTCAAACAAGGTGCATGATACACAAGGTTTTACAACCATCTCTATCTATGTTCAAACAAGGTGCATGATACACAAGGTTTTACAACCATCTCTATCTATGTTCAAACAAGGTGCATGATACACAAGGTTTTACAACCATCTCTATCTATGTTCAAACAAGGTGCATGATACACAAGGTTTTACAACCATCTCTATCTATGTTCAAACAAGGTGCATGATACACAAGGTTTTACAACCATCTCTATCTATGTTCAAACAAGGTGCATGATACACAAGGTTTTACAACCATCTCTATCTATGTTCAAACAAGGTGCATGATACACAAGGTTTTACAACCATCTCTATCTATGTTCAAACAAGGTGCATGATACACAAGATTTTACAACCATCTCTATCTATGTTCAAACAAGGTGCATGATATGATACACAAGGTTTTACAACCATCTCTATCTATGTTCAAACAAGGTGCATGATACACAAGGTTTTACAACCATCTCTATCTATGTTCAAACAAGGTGCATGATACACAAGGTTTTACAACCATCTCTATCTATGTTCAAACAAGGTGCATGATACACAAGGTTTTACAACCATCTCTATCTATGTTCAAACAAGGTGCATGATACACAAGGTTTTACAACCATCTCTATCTATGTTCAAACAAGGTGCATGATACACAAGGTTTTACAACCATCTCTATCTATGTTCAAACAAGGTGCATGATACACAAGGTTTTACAACCATCTCTATCTATGTTCAAACAAGGTGCATGATACACAAGGTTTTACAACCATCTCTATCTATGTTCAAACAAGGTGCATGATACACAAGGTTTTACAACCATCTCTATCTATGTTCAAACAAGGTGCATGATACACAAGGTTTTACAACCATCTCTATCTATGTTCAAACAAGGTGCATGATACACAAGGTTTTACAACCATCTCTATCTATGTTCAAACAAGGTGCATGATACACAAGGTTTTACAACCATCTCTATCTATGTTCAAACAAGGTGCATGATACACAAGATTTTACAACCATCTCTATCTATGTTCAAACAAGGTGCATGATACACAAGGTTTTACAACCATCTCTATCTATGTTCAAACAAGGTGCATGATACACAAGATTTTACAACCATCTCTATCTATGTTCAAACAAGGTGCATGATACACAAGGTTTTACAACCATCTCTATCTATGTTCAAACAAGGTGCATGATACACAAGCAACCATCTCTATCTATGTTCAAACAAGGTGCATGATACACAAGGTACAACCATCTCTATCTATGTTCAAACAAGGTGCATGATACACAAGGTTTTACAACCATCTCTATCTATGTTCAAACAAGGTGCATGATACACAAGGTTTTACAACCATCTCTATCTATGTTCAAACAAGGTGCATGATACACAAGGTTTTACAACCATCTCTATCTATGTTCAAACAAGGTGCATGATACACAAGGTTTTACAACCATCTCTATCTATGTTCAAACAAGGTGCATGATACACAAGGTTTTACAACCATCTCTATCTATGTTCAAACAAGGTGCATGATACACAAGGTTTTACAACCATCTCTATCTATGTTCAAACAAGGTGCATGATACACAAGGTTTTACAACCATCTCTATCTATGTTCAAACAAGGTGCATGATACACAAGGTTTTACAACCATCTCTATCTATGTTCAAACAAGGTGCATGATACACAAGGTTTTACAACCATCTCTATCTATGTTCAAACAAGGTGCATGATACAAAGATTTTACAACCATCTCTATCTATGTTCAAACAAGGTGCATGATACACAAGGTTTTACAACCATCTCTATCTATGTTCAAACAAGGTGCATGATACACAAGGTTTTACAACCATCTCTATCTATGTTCAAACAAGGATACACAAGGTTTTACAACCATCTCTATCTATGTTCAAACAAGGTGCATGATAGACAAGGTTTTACAACCATCTCTATCTATGTTCAAACAAGGTGCATGATACACAAGGTTTTACAACCATCTCTATCTATGTTCAAACAAGGTGCATGATACACAAGGTTTTACAACCATCTCTATCTATGTTCAAACAAGGTGCATGATACACAAGGTTTTACAACCATCTCTATCTATGTTCAAACAAGGTGCATGATACACAAGGTTTTACAACCATCTCTATCTATGTTCAAACAAGGTGCATGATACACAAGGTTTTACAACCATCTCTATCTATGTTCAAACAAGGTGCATGATACACAAGTTCAAACAAGTTTTACAACCATCTCTATCTATGTTCAAACAAGGTGCATGACAACCATCTCTACATGTTCAAACAAGGTTTACACAAGATTTTACAACCATCTCTATCTATGTTCAAACCAGGTACAACCATCTCTATCTATGTTCAAACAAGGTGCATGATACACAAGGTTTTACAACCATCTCTATCTATGTTCAAACAAGGTGCATGATACACAAGGTTTTACAACCATCTCTATCTATGTTCAAACAAGGTTCAAACAAGGTGCATGATACACAAGGTTTTACAACCATCTCTATCTATGTTCAAACAAGATACACAAGGTGCATGATACACAAGGTTTTACAACCATCTCTATCTATGTTCAAACAAGGTGCATGATACACAAGGTTTTACAACCATCTCTATCTATGTTCAAACAAGGTGCATGATACACAAGGTTTTACAACCATCTCTATCTATGTTCAAACAAGGTGCATGATACACAAGGTTTTACAACCATCTCTATCTATGTTCAAACAAGGTGCATGATACACAAGGTTTTACAACCATCTCTATCTATGTTCAAACAAGGTGCATGATACACAAGGTTTTACAACCATCTCTATCTATGTTCAAACAAGGTGCATGATACACAAGGTTTTACAACCATCTCTATCTATGTTCAAACAAGGTGCATGATACACAAGTTTTACAACCATCTCTATCTATGTTCAAACCAGGTGCATGTTTTTACAACCATCTCTATCTATGTTCAAACAAGGTGCATGATACACAAGGTTTTACAACCATCTCTATCTATGTTCAAACAAGGTGCATGATACACAAGGTTTTACAACCATCTCTATCTATGTTCAAACAAGGTGCATGATACACAAGGTTTTACAACCATCTCTATCTATGTTCAAACAAGGTGCATGATACACAAGGTTTTACAACCATCTCTATCTATGTTCAAACAAGGTGCATGATACACAAGGTTTTACAACCATCTCTATCTATGTTCAAACAAGGTGCATGATACACAAGGTTTTACAACCATCTCTATCTATGTTCAAACAAGGTGCATGATACACAAGGTTTTACAACCATCTCTATCTATGTTCAAACAAGGTGCATGATACACAAGGTTTTACAACCATCTCTATCTATGTTCAAACAAGGTGCATGATACACAAGGTTTTACAACCATCTCTATCTATGTTCAAACAAGGTGCATGATACACAAGGTTTTACAACCATCTCTATCTATGTTCAAACAAGGTGCATGATACACAAGGTTTTACAACCATCTCTATCTATGTTCAAACAAGGTGCATGATACACAAGGTTTTACAACCATCTCTATCTATGTTCAAACCAAAACAAGGTGCATGATACACAAGGTTTTACAACCATCTCTATCTATGTTCAAACAAGGTGCATGATACACAAGGTTTTACAACCATCTCTATCTATGTTCAAACAAGGTGCATGATACACAAGGTTTTACAACCATCTCTATCTATGTTCAAACAAGGTGCATGATACACAAGGTTTTACAACCATCTCTATCTATGTTCAAACAAGGTGCATGATACACAAGGTTTTACAACCATCTCTATCTATGTTCAAACAAGGTGCATGATACACAAGGTTTTACAACCATCTCTATCTATGTTCAAACAAGGTGCATGATACACAAGGTTTTACAACCATCTCTATCTATGTTCAAACAAGGTGCATGATACACAAGGTTTTACAACCATCTCTATCTATGTTCAAACAAGGTGCATGATACACAAGGTGCATGATACACAAGGTTTTACAACCATCTCTATCTATGTTCAAACAAGGTGCATGATACACAAGGTTTTACAACCATCTCTATCTATGTTCAAACAAGGTGCATGATACACAAGGTTTTACAACCATCTCTATCTATGTTCAAACAAGGTGCATGATACACAAGGTTTTACAACCATCTCTATCTATGTTCAAACAAGGTGCATGATACACAAGGTTTTACAACCATCTCTATCTATGTTCAAACAAGGTGCATGATACACAAGGTTTTACAACCATCTCTATCTATGTTCAAACAAGGTGCATGATACACAAGGTTTTACAACCATCTCTATCTATGTTCAAACAAGGTGCATGATCTCTATCTATGTTCAAACAAGGTTTTACAACCATCTCTATCTATGTTCAAACAAGGTGCATGATACACAAGGTTTTACAACCATCTCTATCTATGTTCAAACAAGGTGCATGATACACAAGGTTTTACAACCATCTCTATCTATGTTCAAACAAGGTGCATGATACACAAGGTTTTACAACCATCTCTATCTATGTTCAAACAAGGTGCATGATACACAAGGTTTTACAACCATCTCTATCTATGTTCAAACAAGGTGCATGATACACAAGATTTTACAACCATCTCTATCTATGTTCAAACAAGGTGCATGATACACAAGGTTTTACAACCATCTCTATCTATGTTCAAACAAGGTGCATGATACACAAGGTTTTACAACCATCTCTATCTATGTTCAAACAAGGTGCATGATACACAAGGTTTTACAACCATCTCTATCTATGTTCAAACAAGGTGCATGATACACAAGGTTTTACAACCATCTCTATCTATGTTCAAACAAGGTGCATGATACACAAGGTTTTACAACCATCTCTATCTATGTTCAAACAAGGTGCATGATACACAAGGTTTTACAACCATCTCTATCTATGTTCAAACAAGGTGCATGATACACAAGGTTTTACAACCATCTCTATCTATGTTCAAACAAGGTGCATGATACACAAGGTTTTACAACCATCTCTATCTATGTTCAAACAAGGTGCATGATACACAAGGTTTTACAACCATCTCTATCTATGTTCAAACAAGGTGCATGATACACAAGGTTTTACAACCATCTCTATCTATGTTCAAACAAGTTGCATGATACAACCATTTACATCTCTATGTTCAAACAAGGTGCATGATACACAAGGTTTTACAACCATCTCTATCTATGTTCAAACAAGGTGCATGATACACAAGGTTTTACAACCATCTCTATCTATGTTCAAACAAGGTGCATGATACACAAGGTTTTACAACCATCTCTATCTATGTTCAAACAAGGTGCATGATACACAAGGTTTTACAACCATCTCTATCTATGTTCAAACAAGGTGCATGATACACAAGGTTTTACAACCATCTCTATCTATGTTCAAACAAGGTGCATGATACACAAGGTTTTACAACCATCTCTATCTATGTTCAAACAAGGTGCATGATACACAAGGTTTTACAACCATCTCTATCTATGTTCAAACAAGGTGCATGATACACAAGGTTTTACAACCATCTCTATCTATGTTCAAACAAGGTGCATGATACACAAGGTTTTACAACCATCTCTATCTATGTTCAAACAAGGTGCATGATACACAAGGTTTTACAACCATCTCTATCTATGTTCAAACAAGGTGCATGATACACAAGGTTTTACAACCATCTCTATCTATGTTCAAACAAGGTGCATGATACACAAGATTTTACAACCATCTCTATCTATGTTCAAACAAGGTGCATGATACACAAGGTTTTACAACCATCTCTATCTATGTTCAAACAAGGTGCATGATACACAAGGTTTTACAACCATCTCTATCTATGTTCAAACAAGGTGCATGATACACAAGGTTTTACAACCATCTCTATCAAAACCATGATACTTTTACAACCATCTCTATCTATGTTCAAACAAGGTGCATGATACACAAGGTTTTACAACCATCTCTATCTATGTTCAAACAAGGTGCATGATACACAAGGTTTTACAACCATCTCTATCTATGTTCAAACAAGGTGCATGATACACAAGGTTTTACAACCATCTCTATCTATGTTCAAACAAGGTGCATGATACACAAGGTTTTACAACCATCTCTATCTATGTTCAAACAAGGTGCATGATACACAAGGTTTTACAACCATCTCTATCTATGTTCAAACAAGGTGCATGATACACAAGGTTTTACAACCATCTCTATCTATGTTCAAACAAGGTGCATGATACACAAGGTTTTACAACCATCTCTATCTATGTTCAAACAAGGTGCATGATACACAAGGTTTTACAACCATCTCTATCTATGTTCAAACAAGGTTTTACAACCATCTCTATCTATGTTCAAACAAGGTGCATGATACACAAGGTTTTACACACAACATCTCTATCTATGTTCAAACAAGGTGCATGATACACAAGTTTTACAACCATCTCTATCTATGTTCAAACAAGGTGCATGATACACAAGGTTTTACAACCATCTCTATCTATGTTCAAACAAGGTGCATGATACACAAGGTTTTACAACCATCTCTATCTATGTTCAAACAAGGTGCATGATACACAAGGTTTTACAACCATCTCTATCTATGTTCAAACAAGGTGCATGATACACAAGGTTTTACAACCATCTCTATCTATGTTCAAACAAGGTGCATGATACACAAGGTTTTACAACCATCTCTATCTATGTTCAAACAAGGTGCATGATACACAAGGTTTTACAACCATCTCTATCTATGTTCAAACAAGGTGCATGATACACAAGATTTTACAACCATCTCTATCTATGTTCAAACAAGGTGCATGATACACAAGGTTTTACAACCATCTCTATCTATGTTCAAACAAGGTGCATGATACACAAGGTTTTACAACCATCTCTATCTATGTTCAAACAAGGTGCATGATACACAAGGTTTTACAACCATCTCTATCTATGTTCAAACAAGGTGCATGCATGATATCTACAAGGTTTTACAACCATCTCTATCTATGTTCAAACCAGGTGCATGATACACAAGGTTTTACAACCATCTCTATCTATGTTCAAACAAGGTGCATGATACACAAGGTTTTACAACCATCTCTATCTATGTTCAAACAAGGTGCATGATACACAAGGTTTTACAACCATCTCTATCTATGTTCAAACAAGGTGCATGATACACAAGGTTTTACAACCATCTCTATCTATGTTCAAACAAGGTGCATGATACACAAGATTTTACAACCATCTCTATCTATGTTCAAACAAGGTGCATGATACACAAGATTTTACAACCATCTCTATCTATGTTCAAACAAGGTGCATGATACACATGACAACCATCTCTATCTATGTTCACTATGTTCAATGATAGACAAGGTTTTACAACCATCTCTATCTATGTTCAAACAAGGTGCATGATACACAAGGTTTTACAACCATCTCTATCTATGTTCAAACAAGGTGCATGATACACAAGGTTTTACAACCATCTCTATCTATGTTCAAACAAGGTGCATGATACACAAGGTTTTACAACCATCTCTATCTATGTTCAAACAAGGTGCATGATACACAAGGTTTTACAACCATCTCTATCTATGTTCAAACCAGGTGCATGATACACAAGGTTTTACAACCATCTCTATCTATGTTCAAACAAGGTGCATGATACACAACAACCATCTCTATCTACAACCATCATGATAGACTATCTATGTTCAAACAAGGTGCATGATACACAAGGTTTTACAACCATCTCTATCTATGTTCAAACAAGGTGCATGATACACAAGGTTTTACAACCATCTCTATCTATGTTCAAACAAGGTGCATGATACACAAGGTTTTACAACCATCTCTATCTATGTTCAAACAAGGTGCATGATACATTTTACAACCATCTCTATCTATGATACACAAGGTTTTACAACCATCTCTATCTATGTTCAAACAAGGTGCATGATACACAAGGTTTTACAACCATCTCTATCTATGTTCAAACAAGGTGCATGATACACAAGGTTTTACAACCATCTCTATCTATGTTCAAACAAGGTGCATGATACACAAGGTTTTACAACCATCTCTATCTATGTTCAAACAAGGTGCATGATACACAAGGTTTTACAACCATCTCTATCTATGTTCAAACAAGGTGCATGATACACAAGGTTTTACAACCATCTCTATCTATGTTCAAACAAGGTGCATGATACACAAGGTTTTACAACCATCTCTATCTATGTTCAAACAAGGTGCATGATACACAAGGTTTTACAACCATCTCTATCTATGTTCAAACAAGGTGCATGATACACAAGGTTTTCTCTACTAACCATGATACTTTTACTCTCTATCTATGTTCAAACAAGGTGCATGATACACAAGGTTTTACAACCATCTCTATCTATGTTCAAACAAGGTGCATGATACACAAGGTTTTACAACCATCTCTATCTATGTTCAAACAAGTGCATGATACACAAGGTTTTACAACCATCTCTATCTATGTTCAAACAAGGTGCATGATACACAAGGTTTTACAACCATCTCTATCTATGTTCAAACAAGGTGCATGATACACAAGGTTTTACAACCATCTCTATCTATGTTCAAACAAGGTGCATGATACACAAGGTTTTACAACCATCTCTATCTATGTTCAAACAAGGTGCATGATACACAAGGTTTTACAACCATCTCTATCTATGTTCAAACAAGGTGCATGATACACAAGATTTTACAACCATCTCTATCTATGTTCAAACAAGGTGCATGATACACAAGATTTTACAACCATCTCTATCTATGTTCAAACAAGGTGCATGATACACAAGGTTTTACAACCATCTCTATCTATGTTCAAACAAGGTGCATGATACACAAGATTTTACAACCATCTCTATCTATGTTCAAACAAGGTGCATGATACACAAGATAAACCAGTGCATGATACACAAGGTTTTACAACCATCTCTATCTATGTTCAAACAGGTGCATGATACACAAGATTTTACAACCATCTCTATCTATGTTCAAACAAGGTGCATGATACACAAGGTTTTACAACCATCTCTATCTATGTTCAAACAAGGTGCATGATACACAAGGTTTTACAACCATCTCTATCTATGTTCAAACAAGGTGCATGATACACAAGGTTTTACAACCATCTCTATCTATGTTCAAACAAGGTGCATGATACACAAGGTTTTACAACCATCTCTATCTATGTTCAAACAAGGTGCATGATACACAAGGTTTTACAACCATCTCTATCTATGTTCAAACCAGGTGCATGATACACAAGGTTTTACAACCATCTCTATCTATGTTCAAACAAGGTGCATGATACACAAGTTTTACAACCATCTCTATCTATGTTCAAACAAGTGCATGATACACAAGGTTTTACAACCATCTCTATCTATGTTCAAACCAGGTGCATGATACACAAGGTTTTACAACCATCTCTATCTATGTTCAAACAAGGTGCATGATACACAAGGTTTTACAACCATCTCTATCTATGTTCAAACAAGGTGCATGATACACAAGGTTTTACAACCATCTCTATCTATGTTCAAACAAGGTGCATGATACACAAGGTTTTACAACCATCTCTATCTATGTTCAAACAAGGTGCATGATACACAAGGTTTTACAACCATCTCTATCTATGTTCAAACAAGGTGCATGATACACAAGGTTTTATGATAAAGGTTTTACAACCATCTCTATCTATGTTCAAACAAGGTGCATGATACACAAGGTTTTACAACCATCTCTATCTATGTTCAAACAAAGTGCATGATAGACAAGGTTTTACAACCATCTCTATCTATGTTCAAACCAGGTGCATGATACACAAGGTTTTACAACCATCTCTATCTATGTTCAAACATGCATGATACACAAGGTTTTACAACCATCTCTATCTATGTTCAAACAAGGTGCATGATACACAAGGTTTTACAACCATCTCTATCTATGTTCAAACAAGGTGCATGATACACAAGGTTTTACAACCATCTCTATCTATGTTCAAACAAGGTGCATGATACACAAGGTTTTACAACCATCTCTATCTATGTTCAAACAAGGTGCATGATACACAAGGTTTTACAACCATCTCTATCTATGTTCAAACAAGGTGCATGATACACAAGGTTTTACAACCATCTCTATCTATGTTCAAACAAGGTGCATGATACACAAGGTTTTACAACCATCTCTATCTATGTTCAAACAAGGTGCATGATACACAAGGTTTTACAACCATCTCTATCTATGTTCAAACAAGGTGCATGATACACAAGGTTTTACAACCATCTCTATCTATGTTCAAACCAGGTGCATGATACATAAGATATTACAACCATCTCTATCTATGTTCAAACAAGGTGCATGATACACAAGGTTTTACAACCATCTCTATCTATGTTCAAACAAGGTGCATGATACACAAGGTTTTACAACCATCTCTATCTATGTTCAAACAAGGTGCATGATACACAAGATTTTACAACCATCTCTATCTATGTTCAAACAAGGTGCATGATACACAAGGTTTTACAACCATCTCTATCTATGTTCAAACAAGGTGCATGATACACAAGGTTTTACAACCATCTCTATCTATGTTCAAACAAGGTGCATGATACACAAGGTTTTACAACCATCTCTATCTATGTTCAAACAAGGTGCATGATACACAAGGTTTTACAACCATCTCTATCTATGTTCAAACAAGGTGCATGATACACAAGGTTTTACAACCATCTCTATCTATGTTCAAACAAGGTGCATGATACACAAGGTTTTACAACCATCTCTATCTATGTTCAAACAAGGTGCATGATATGATACACAAGGTTTTACAACCATCTCTATCTATGTTCAAACAAGGTGCATGATACACAAGGTTTTACAACCATCTCTATCTATGTTCAAACAAGGTGCATGATACACAAGGTTTTACAACCATCTCTATCTATGTTCAAACAAGGTGCATGATACACAAGGTTTTACAACCATCTCTATCTATGTTCAAACAAGGTGCATGATACACAAGGTTTTACAACCATCTCTATCTATGTTCAAACAAGGTGCATGATACACAAGGTTTTACAACCATCTCTATCTATGTTCAAACAAGGTGCATGATACACAAGTGTTCAAACAAGGTGCATGATTACAACCATCTCTATCTATGTTCAAACAAGGTGCATGATACACAAGGTTTTACAACCATCTCTATCTATGTTCAAACAAGGTGCATGATACACAAGATTTTACAACCATCTCTATCTATGTTCAAACAAGGTGCATGATACACAAGGTTTTACAACCATCTCTATCTATGTTCAAACAAGGTGCATGATACACAAGGTTTTACAACCATCTCTATCTATGTTCAAACAAGGTGCATGATACACAAGGTTTTACAACCATCTCTATCTATGTTCAAACAAGGTGCATGATACACAAGGTTTTACAACCATCTCTATCTATGTTCAAACAAGATAGACAAGTGCATGATACACAAGGTTTTACAACCATCTCTATCTATGTTCAAACAAGGTGCATGATACACAAGGTTTTACAACCATCTCTATCTATGTTCAAACAAGGTGCATGATACACAAGGTTTTACAACCATCTCTATCTATGTTCAAACAACCATCTCTATCTATGGTGCATGATACACAAGGTTTTACAACCATCTCTATCTATGTTCAAACAAGGTGCATGATACACAAGGTTTTACAACCATCTCTATCTATGTTCAAACAAGGTGCATGATACACAAGGTTTTACAACCATCTCTATCTATGTTCAAACAAGGTGCATGATACACAAGGTTTTACAACCATCTCTATCTATGTTCAAACAAGGTGCATGATACACAAGGTTTTACAACCATCTCTATCTATGTTCAAACAAGGTGCATGATACACAAGGTTTTACAACCATCTCTATCTATGTTCAAACAAGGTGCATGATACACAAGGTTTTACAACCATCTCTATCTATGTTCAAACAAGGTGCATGATACACAAGATTTTACAACCATCTCTATCTATGTTCAAACAAGGTGCATGATACACAAGGTTTTACAACCATCTCTATCTATGTTCAAACAAGGTGCATGATACACAAGGTTTTACAACCATCTCTATCTATGTTCAAACAAGGTGCATGATACACAAGGTTTTACAACCATCTCTATCTATGTTCAAACAAGGTGCATGATACACAAGGTTTTACAACCATCTCTATCTATGTTCAAACAAGGTGCATGATACACAAGATTTTACAACCATCTCTATCTATGTTCAAACAAGGTGCATGATACACAAGGTTTTACAACCATCTCTATCTATGTTCAAACAAGGTGCATGATACACAAGGTTTTACAACCATCTCTATCTATGTTCAAACAAGGTGCATGATACACAAGGTTTTACAACCATCTCTATCTATGTTCAAACAAGGTGCATGATACACAAGGTTTTACAACCATCTCTATCTATGTTCAAACAAGGTGCATGATACACAAGATTTTACAACCATCTCTATCTATGTTCAAACAAGGTGCATGATACACAAGGTTTTACAACCATCTCTATCTATGTTCAAACAAGGTGCATGATACACAAGGTTTTACAACCATCTCTATCTATGTTCAAACAAGGTGCATGATACACAAGGTTTTACAACCATCTCTATCTATGTTCAAACAAGGTGCATGATACACAAGGTTTTACAACCATCTCTATCTATGTTCAAACAAGGTGCATGATACACAAGGTTTTACAACCATCTCTATCTATGTTCAAACAAGGTGCATGATACACAAGGTTTTACAACCATCTCTATCTATGTTCAAACAAAGGTGCATGATACACAAGGTTTTACAACCATCTCTATCTGTTCAAACAAGGTGCATGATACACAAGATTTTACAACCATCTCTATCTATGTTCAAACAAGGTGCATGATACACAAGATTTTACAACCATCTCTATCTATGTTCAAACAAGGTGCATGATACACAAGATGCATGATACACAAGGTTTTACAACCATCTCTATCTATGTTCAAACAAGGTGCATGATACACAAGGTTTTACAACCATCTCTATCTATGTTCAAACAAGGTGCATGATACACAAGGTTTTACAACCATCTCTATCTATGTTCAAACAAGGTGCATGATACACAAGGTTTTACAACCATCTCTATCTATGTTCAAACAAGGTGCATGATACACAAGGTTTTACAACCATCTCTATCTATGTTCAAACAAGGTGCATGATACACAAGGTTTTACAACCATCTCTATCTATGTTCAAACCAAGGTGCATGATACACAAGGTTTTACAACCATCTCTATCTATGTTCAAACAAGGTGCATGATACACAAGGTTTTACAACCATCTCTATCTATGTTCAAACAAGGTGCATGATACACAAGGTTTTACAACCATCTCTATCTATGTTCAAACAAGGTGCATGATACACAAGGTTTTACAACCATCTCTATCTATGTTCAAACAAGGTGCATGATACACAAGGTTTTACAACCATCTCTATCTATGTTCAAACAAGGTGCATGATACACAAGGTTTTACAACCATCTCTATCTATGTTCAAACAAGGTGCATGATACACAAGGTTTTACAACCATCTCTATCTATGTTCAAACAAGGTGCATGATACACAAGGTTTTACAACCATCTCTATCTATGTTCAAACAAGGTGCATGATACACAAGGTTTTACAACCATCTCTATCTATGTTCAAACAAGGTGCATGATACACAAGGTTTTACAACCATCTCTATCTATGTTCAAACAAGGTGCATGATACACAAGGTTTTACAACCATCTCTATCTATGTTCAAACAAGGTGCATGATACACAAGGTTTTACAACCATCTCTATCTATGTTCAAACAAGGTGCATGATACACAAGGTTTTACAACCATCTCTATCTATGTTCAAACAAGGTGCATGATACACAAGGTTTTACATCTATGTTCAAACCATCTCTATCTATGTTCAAACAAGGTGCATGATACACAAGGTTTTACAACCATCTCTATCTATGTTCAAACAAGGTGCATGATACACAAGGTTTTACAACCATCTCTATCTATGTTCAAACCAGGTGCATGATACACAAGGTTTTACAACCATCTCTATCTATGTTCAAACAAGGCATGATACACAAAGGTTTTACAACCATCTCTATCTATGTTCAAACAACATGCATGATACACAAGATACATGTTCAAACAAGGTTTACACAAGGTTTTACAACCATCTCTATCTATGTTCAAACAAGGTGCATGATACACAAGGTTTTACAACCATCTCTATCTATGTTCAAACAAGGTGCATGATACACAAGGTTTTACAACCATCTCTATCTATGTTCAAACAAAGTGCATGATAGACAAGGTTTTACAACCATCTCTATCTATGTTCAAACAAGGTGCATGATACACAAGGTTTTACAACCATCTCTATCTATGTTCAAACCAGGTGCATGATACACAAGGTTTTACAACCATCTCTATCTATGTTCTGCATGATACACAAGTTCAAACAAGATATGTTCAAACAAGGTGCATGATACACAAGGTTTTACAACCATCTCTATCTATGTTCAAACAAGGTGCATGATACACAAGGTTTTACAACCATCTCTATCTATGTTCAAACAAGGTGCATGATACACAAGGTTTTACAACCATCTCTATCTATGTTCAAACAAGGTGCATGATACACAAGGTTTTACAACCATCTCTATCTATGTTCAAACAAGGTGCATGATACAAGGTTTTACAACCATCTCTATCTATGTTCAAACAAGGTGCATGATACACAAGATTTTACAGCCATCTCTATCTATGTTCAAACAAGGTGCATGATACACAAGGTTTTACAACCATCTCTATCTATGTTCAAACAAGGTGCATGATACACAAGGTTTTACAACCATCTCTATCTATGTTCAAACAAGGTGCATGATACACAAGGTTTTACAACCATCTCTATCTATGTTCAAACCAGGTGCATGATACACAAGGTTTCACAACCATCTCTATCTATGTTCAAACAAGGTGCATGATACACAAGGTTTTACAACCATCTCTATCTATGTTCAAACAAGATGCATGATACACAAGATATTACAACCATCTCTATCTATGTTCAAACAAGGTGCATGATACACAAGGTTTTACAACCATCTCTATCTATGTTCAAACAAGGTGCATGATACACAAGGTTTTACAACCATCTCTATCTATGTTCAAACAAGGTGCATGATACACAAGGTTTTACAACCATCTCTATCTATGTTCAAACAAGGTGCATGATACACAAGGTTTTACAACCATCTCTATCTATGTTCAAACAAGGTGCATGATACACAAGGTTTTACAACCATCTCTATCTATGTTCAAACAAGGTGCATGATACACAAGGTTTTACAACCATCTCTATCTATGTTCAAACAAGGTGCATGATACACAAGGTTTTACAACCATCTCTATCTATGTTCAAACAAGTGCATGATACACAAGGTTTTACAACCATCTCTATCTATGTTCAAACAAGGTGCATGATACACAAGGTTTTACAACCATCTCTATCTATGTTCAAACAAGGTGCATGATACACAAGGTTTTACAACCATCTCTATCTATGTTCAAACAAGGTGCATGATACACAAGGTTTTACAACCATCTCTATCTATGTTCAAACAAGGTGCATGATACACAAGGTTTTACAACCATCTCTATCTATGTTCAAACAAGGTGCATGATACACAAGGTTTTACAACCATCTCTATCTATGTTCAAACAAGGTGCATGATACACAAGGTTTTACAACCATCTCTATCTATGTTCAAACAAGGTGCATGATATGATACACAAGGTTTTACAACCATCTCTATCTATGTTCAAACAAGGTGCATGATACACAAGGTTTTACAACCATCTCTATCTATGTTCAAACAAGGTGCATGATACACAAGATTTTACAACCATCTCTATCTATGTTCAAACAAGGTGCATGATAGACAAGGTTTTACAACCATCTCTATCTATGTTCAAACAAGGTGCATGATACACAAGATTTTACAACCATCTCTATCTATGTTCAAACAAGGTGCATGATACACAAGGTTTTACAACCATCTCTATCTATGTTCAAACAAGGTGCATGATACACAAGGTTTTACAACCATCTCTATCTATGTTCAAACAAGGTGCATGATACACAAGGTTTTACAACCATCTCTATCTATGTTCAAACAAGGTGCATGATACACAAGGTTTTACAACCATCTCTATCTATGTTCAAACAAGGTGCATGATACACAAGGTTTTACAACCATCTCTATCTATGTTCAAACAAGGTGCATGATACACAAGGTTTTACAACCATCTCTATCTATGTTCAAACAAGGTGCATGATACACAAGGTTTTACAAACCATCTCAACCATCTCTATCTATGTTCAAACAAGGTGCATGATACACAACCATCTCTATCTATGTTCAAACAAGGTTACAAGGTTTTACAACCATCTCTATCTATGTTCAAACAAGGTGCATGATACACAAGGTTTTACAACCATCTCTATCTATGTTCAAACAAGGTGCATGATACACACAAGTTCAAACAAGGTTTACACAAGATTTTACAACCATCTCTATCTATGTTCAAACAAGGTGCATGATACACAAGATTTTACAACCATCTCTATCTATGTTCAAACAAGGTGCATGATACACAAGGTTTTACAACCATCTCTATCTATGTTCAAACAAGGTGCATGATACACAAGATTTTACAACCATCTCTATCTATGTTCAAACAAGGTGCATGATACACAAGGTTTTACAACCATCTCTATCTATGTTCAAACAAGGTGCATGATACACAAGGTTTTACAACCATCTCTATCTATGTTCAAACAAGGTGCATGATACACAAGGTTTTACAACCATCTCTATCTATGTTCAAACAAGGTGCATGATACACAAGGTTTTACAACCATCTCTATCTATGTTCAAACAAGGTGCATGATACACAAGGTTTTACAACCATCTCTATCTATGTTCAAACAAGGTGCATGATACACAAGGTTTTACAACCATCTCTATCTATGTTCAAACAAGGTGCATGATACACAAGGTCTCTATATGTTCAAACCATGATACACAAGGTCAACCATCTCTATCTATGTTCAAACAAGGTGCATGATACACAAGGTTTTACAACCATCTCTATCTATGTTCAAACAAGGTGCATGATACACAAGGTTTTACAACCATCTCTATCTATGTTCAAACAAGGTGCATGATACACAAGATTTTACAACCATCTCTATCTATGTTCAAACAAGGTGCATGATACACAAGGTTTTACAACCATCTCTATCTATGTTCAAACAAGGTGCATGATACACAAGGTTTTACAACCATCTCTATCTATGTTCAAACAAGGTGCATGATACACAAGGTTTTACAACCATCTCTATCTATGTTCAAACCAGTGCATGATACACAAGGTTTTACAACCATCTCTATCTATGTTCAAACAAGGTGCATGATACACAAGCAAACAAAGTGCATGATACACAAGGTTTTACAACCATCTCTATCTATGTTCAAACAAGGTGCATGATACACAAGGTTTTACAACCATCTCTATCTATGTTCAAACCAGGTGCATGATACAAGGTTTTACAACCATCTCTATCTATGTTCAAACAAGGTGCATGATACACAAGGTTTTACAACCATCTCTATCTATGTTCAAACAAGGTGCATGATACACAAGGTTTTACAACCATCTCTATCTATGTTCAAACAAGGTGCATGATACACAAGGTTTTACAACCATCTCTATCTATGTTCAAACAAGGTGCATGATACACAAGGTTTTACAACCATCTCTATCTATGTTCAAACAAGGTGCATGATACACAAGGTTTTACAACCATCTCTATCTATGTTCAAACAAGATGCATGATACACAAGGTTTTACAACCATCTCTATCTATGTTCAAACAAGGTGCATGATACACAAGGTTTTACAACCATCTCTATCTATGTTCAAACAAGGTGCATGATACACAAGGTTTTACAACCATCTCTATCTATGTTCAAACAATAGACAGTGCATGATATGTTCACAAGGTTTTACAACCATCTCTATCTATGTTCAAACAAGGTGCATGATACACAAGGTTTTACAACCATCTCTATCTATGTTCAAACAAGGTGCATGATACACAAGGTTTTACAACCATCTCTATCTATGTTCAAACAAGGTGCATGATACACAAGGTTTTACAACCATCTCTATCTATGTTCAAACAAGGTGCATGATACACAAGGTTTTACAACCATCTCTATCTATGTTCAAACAAGGTGCATGATACACAAGGTTTTACAACCATCTCTATCTATGTTCAAACAAGGTGCATGATACACAAGGTTTTACAACCATCTCTATCTATGTTCAAACAAGGTGCATGATACACAAGGTTTTACATCTCTACAAAGTGCATGATAGACAAGGTTTTACAACCATCTCTATCTATGTTCAAACAAGGTGCATGATACACAAGGTTTTACAACCATCTCTATCTATGTTCAAACAAGGTGCATGATACACAAGGTTTTACAACCATCTCTATCTATGTTCAAACAAGGTGCATGATACACAAGGTATTACAACCATCTCTATCTATGTTCAAACAAGGTGCATGATACACAAGATTTTACAACCATCTCTATCTATGTTCAAACAAGGTGCATGATACACAAGATTTTACAACCATCTCTATCTATGTTCAAACAAGGTGCATGATACACAAGATTTTACAACCATCTCTATCTATGTTCAAACAAGGTGCATGATACACAAGGTTTTACAACCATCTCTATCTATGTTCAAACCAGGTGCATGATACACAAGATTTTACAACCATCTCTATCTATGTTCAAACAAGGTGCATGATACACAAGATTTTACAACCATCTCTATCTATGTTCAAACAAGGTGCATGATACACAAGGTTTTACAACCATCTCTATCTATGTTCAAACAAGGTGCATGATACACAAGGTTTTACAACCATCTCTATCTATGTTCAAACAAGGTGCATGATACACAAGGTATTACAACCATCTCTATCTATGTTCAAACAAGGTGCATGATACACAAGATTTTACAACCATCTCTATCTATGTTCAAACAAGATGCATGATACACAAGGTTTTACAGCCATCTCTATCTATGTTCAAACAAGGTGCATGATACACAAGATTTTACAGCCATCTCTATCTATGTTCAAACAAGGTGCATGATACACAAGATTTTACAACCATCTCTATCTATGTTCAAACAAGGTGCATGATACACAAGGTTTTACAACCATCTCTATCTATGTTCAAACAAGGTGCATGATACACAAGGTTTTACAACCATCTCTATCTATGTTCAAACAAGGTGCATGATAGACAAGGTTTTACAACCATCTCTATCTATGTTCAAACAAAGTGCATGATACACAAGGTTTTACAACCATCTCTATCTATGTTCAAACAAGGTGCATGATACACAAGGTTTTACAACCATCTCTATCTATGTTCAAACAAGGTGCATGATACACAAGGTTTTACAACCATCTCTATCTATGTTCAAACCAGGTGCATGATACACAAGGTTTTACAACCATCTCTATCTATGTTCAAACCAGGTGCATGATAGACAAGGTTTTACAGCCATCTCTATCTATGTTCAAACAAAGTGCATGATACACAAGGTTTTACAACCATCTCTATCTATGTTCAAACAAAGTGCATGATAGACAAGGTTTTACAACGATCTCTATCTATGTTCAAACCAGGTGCATGATACACAAGGTTTTACAACCATCTCTATCTATGTTCAAACCAGGTGCATGATACATAAGATATGTTCAAACAAGATGCATGATACACAAGGTTTTACAACCATCTCTATCTATGTTCAAACAAGATGCATGATACACAAGGTTTTACAGCCATCTCTGTCTATGTTCAAACAAGGTGCATGATACACAAGGTTTTACAACCATCTCTATCTATGTTCAAACAAAGTGCATGATACACAAGGTTTTACAACCATCTCTATCTATGTTCAAACCAGGTGCATGATACACAAGATTTTACAACCATCTCTATCTATGTTCAAACCAGGTGCATGATAGACAAGGTTTTACAGCCATCTCTATCTATGTTCAAACAAAGTGCATGATACACAAGGTTTTACAACCATCTCTATCTGTGTTCAAACCAGGTGCATGATACACAAGGTTTTACAACCATCTCTATCTATGTTCAAACCAGGTGCATGATACATAAGATTTTACAACCATCTCTATCTATGTTCAAACAAGATGCATGATACACAAGGTTTTACAACCATCTCTACCTATGTTCAAACAAGATGCATGATACACAAGGTTTTACAACCATCTCTATCTATATTCAAACAAGATGCATGATACACAAGGTTCTACAGCCATCTCTGTCTATGTTCAAACAAGGTGCATGATACACAAGGTTTTACAACCATCTCTATCTATGTTCAAACAAAGTGCATGATACACAAGGTTTTACAACCATCTCTATCTATGTTCAAACCAGGTGCATGATACACAAGATTTTACAACCATCTCTATCTATGTTCAAACCAGGTGCATGATAGACAAGGTTTTACAGCCATCTCTATCTATGTTCAAACAAAGTGCATGATACACAAGGTTTTACAACCATCTCTATCTATGTTCAAACAAAGTGCATGATACACAAGGTTTTACAACCATCTCTATCTGTGTTCAAACCAGGTGCATGATACACAAGGTTTTACAACCATCTCTATCTATGTTGAAACAAGGTGCATGATACACAAGGTTTCACAACCATCTCTATCTGTGTTCAAACAAGATGCATGATAGACAAGGTTTTACAGCCATCTCTATCTGTGTTCAAATCAGGTGCATGATACACAAGATTTTACAACCATCTCTATCTATGTTCAAACAAGGTGCATGATACACAAGGTTTTACAACCATCTCTATCTATGTTCAAACAAAGTGCATGATACACAAGGTTTTACAACCATCTCTATCTATGTTCAAACAAGGTGCATGATACACAAGGTTTTACAACCATCTCTATCTATGTTCAAACAAAGTGCATGATAGACAAGGTTTTACAACCATCTCTATCTATGTTCAAACAAGGTGCATGATACACAAGGTACTACAACCATCTCTATCTATGTTCAAACAAGGTGCATGATACACAAGGTATTACAACAATCTCTATCTATGTTCAAACAAGGTGCATGATACACAAGATATTACAACCATCTCTATGTTCAAACAAGGTGCATGATACACAAGATTTTACAACCATCCCTATCTATGTTCAAACAAGGTGCATGATACACAAGGTTTTACAACAATCTCTATCTATGTTCAAACCAGGTTCATGATACACAAGATTTTACAACCATCTCTATCTATGTTCAAACAAGGTGCATGATAGACAGTGTTTTACAACCATCTCTATCTATGTTCAAACCAGGTTCATGATACCCAAGATTTTACAACCATCTCTATCTATGTTCAAACAAGATGCATGATACACAAGATTTTACAACCATCTCTATCTGTGTTCAAACAAGATGCATGATAGACAAGGTTTTACAACCATCTCTATCTGTGTTCAAACCAGGTGCATGATACACAAGATTTTACAACCATCTCTATCTATGTTCAAACAAGGTGCATGATACACAAGGTATTACAACCATCTCTACCTATGTTCAAACAAGATGCATGATACACAAGGTATTACAACCATCTCTATCTATATTCAAACAAGATGCATGATACACAAGGTTTTACAGCCATCTCTGTCTATGTTCAAACAAGGTGCATGATACACAAGATTTTACAGCCATCTCTATCTATGTTCAAACCAGGTGCATGATACATAAGATTTTACAGCCATCTCTATCTATGTTCAAACAAGGTGCATGATACATAAGATTTTACAGCCATCTCTATCTATGTTCAAACAAGGTGCATGATAGACAAGGTTTTACAACCATCTCTATCTATGTTCAAACGAGGTGCATGATACACAAGGTATTACAACCATCTCTATCTATGTTGAAACAAAGTGCATGATAGACAAGGTTTTACAGCCATCTCTATCTATGTTCAAACGAGGTGCATGATAGACAAGGTTTTACAACCATCTCTATCTATGTTGAAACAAAGTGCATGATACACAAGGTTTCACAACCATCTTTATCTATGTTCAAACAAGGTGCATGATACACAAGGTTTTACAACCATCTCTATCTATGTTCAAACCAGGTGCATGATACACAAGGTTTCACAACCATCTCTATCTATGTTCAAACCAGGTGCATGATAGACAAGGTTTTACAGCCATCTCTATCTATGTTCAAACAAAGTGCATGATACACAAGGTTTTACAACCATCTCTATCTATGTTCAAACAAAGTGCATGATAGACAAGGTTTTACAACCATCTCTATCTATGTTCAAACCAGGTGCATGATACACAAGGTTTTACAACCATCTCTATCTATGTTCAAACCAGGTGCATGATACATAAGATTTTACAACCATCTCTATCTATGTTCAAACAAGATGCATGATACACAAGGTTTTACAACCATCTCTATCTATGTTCAAACAAGATGCATGATACACAAGGTTTTACAGCCATCTCTGTCTATGTTCAAACAAGGTGCATGATACACAAGGTTTTACAACCATCTCTATCTATGTTCAAACAAAGTGCATGATACACAAGGTTTTACAACCATCTCTATCTATGTTCAAACCAGGTGCATGATACACAAGATTTTACAACCATCTCTATCTATGTTCAAACCAGGTGCATGATAGACAAGGTTTTACAGCCATCTCTATCTATGTTCAAACAAAGTGCATGATACACAAGGTTTTACAACCATCTCTATCTATGTTCAAACAAAGTGCATGATACACAAGGTTTTACAACCATCTCTATCTGTGTTCAAACCAGGTGCATGATACACAAGGTTTTACAACCATCTCTATCTATGTTCAAACCAGGTGCATGATACATAAGATTTTACAACCATCTCTATCTATGTTCAAACAAGATGCATGATACACAAGGTTTTACAACCATCTCTACCTATGTTCAAACAAGATGCATGATACACAAGGTTTTACAACCATCTCTATCTATATTCAAACAAGATGCATGATACACAAGGTTTTACAGCCATCTCTATCTATGTTCAAACAAGGTGCATGATACACAAGGTTTTACAACCATCTCTATCTATGTTCAAACAAAGTGCATGATACACAAGGTTTTACAACCATCTCTATCTATGTTCAAACCAGGTGCATGATACACAAGATTTTACAACCATCTCTATCTATGTTCAAACCAGGTGCATGATAGACAAGGTTTTACAGCCATCTCTATCTATGTTCAAACAAAGTGCATGATACACAAGGTTTTACAACCATCTCTATCTATGTTCAAACAAAGTGCATGATACACAAGGTTTTACAACCATCTCTATCTATGTTCAAACCAGGTGCATGATACACAAGGTTTTACAACCATCTCTATCTATGTTCAAACAAGGTGCATGATACACAAGGTTTTACAACCATCTCTATCTATGTTCAAACAAGATGCATGATAGACAAGGTTTTACAACCATCTCTATCTGTGTTCAAACCAGGTGCATGATACACAAGATTTTACAACCATCTCTATCTATGTTCAAACAAGGTGCATGATACACAAGGTTTTACAACCATCTCTATCTATGTTCAAACAAAGTGCATGATACACAAGGTTTTACAACCATCTCTATCTATGTTCAAACAAGGTGCATGATACACAAGGTTTTACAACCATCTCTATCTATGTTCAAACAAAGTGCATGATACACAAGGTTTTACAACCATCTCTATCTATGTTGAAACAAAGTGCATGATAGACAAGGTTTTACAACCATCTCTATCTATGTTCAAACAAGGTGCATGATACACAAGGTATTACAACCATCTCTATCTATGTTCAAACAAGGTGCATGATACACAAGGTATTACAACAATCTCTATCTATGTTCAAACAAGGTGCATGATACACAAGATATTACAACCATCTCTATGTTCAAACAAGGTGCATGATACACAAGATTTTACAACCATCCCTATCTATGTTCAAACAAGGTGCATGATACACAAGGTTTTACAACCATCTCTATCTATGTTCAAACAAGGTGCATGATACACAAGATTTTACAACCATCTCTATCTATGTTCAAACAAGGTGCATGATAGACAGTGTTTTACAACCATCTCTATCTATGTTCAAACCAGGTTCATGATACCCAAGATTTTACAACCATCTCTATCTATGTTCAAACAAGGTGCATGATACACAAGATTTTACAACCATCCCTATCTATGTTCAAACGAGGTGCATGATAGACAAGGTTTTACAACCATCTCTATCTATGTTCAAACAAGATGCATGATACACAAGATTTTACAACCATCCCTATCTATGTTGAAACAAGGTGCATGATACATAAGATTTTACAGCCATTCCTATCTATGTTGAAACAAGGTGCATGATACACAAGGTTTTACAACCATCTCTATCTATGTTCAAACCAGGTTCATGATACACAAGATTTTACAACCATCTCTATCTATGTTCAAACCAGGTGCATGATAGACAAGGTTTTACAACCATCTCTATCTATGTTCAAACAAGATGCATGATAGACAAGGTTTTACAGCCATCTCTATCTATGTTCAAACAAGGTGCATGATACACAAGGTTTTACAACCATCTCTATCTATGTTCAAACAAGATGCATGATACACAAGATTTTACAACCATCTCTATCTATGTTCATACAAAGTGCATGATAGACAAGGTTTTACAACCATCTCTATCTATGTTCAAACAAGGTGCATGATACACAAGGTTTTACAACCATCTCTATCTATGTTCAAACAAGGTGCATGATACACAAGGTATTACAACCATCTCTATCTATGTTCAAACAAGGTGCATGATACACAAGATATTACAACCATCTCTATGTTCAAACAAGGTGCATGATACACAAGATTTTACAACCATCCCTATCTATGTTCAAACAAGGTGCATGATACACAAGGTTTTACAACCATCTCTATCTATGTTCAAACAAGGTTCATGATACACAAGATTTTACAACCATCTCTATCTATGTTCAAACAAGGTGCATGATAGACAGTGTTTTACAACCATCTCTATCTATGTTCAAACCAGGTTCATGATACCCAAGATTTTACAACCATCTCTATCTATGTTCAAACAAGGTGCATGATACACAAGATTTTACAACCATCCCTATCTATGTTCAAAGGAGGTGCATGATAGACAAGGTTTTACAACCATCTCTATCTATGTTCAAACAAGATGCATGATACACAAGATTTTACAACCATCTCTATCTATGTTCAAACAAGGTGCATGATACACAAGATTTTACAGCCATTCTCTATCTATGTTCAAACAAGGTGCATGATACACAAGGTTTTACAACCATCTCTATCTATGTTCAAACCAGGTTCATGATACACAAGATTTTACAACCATCTCTATCTATGTTCAAACCAGGTGCATGATAGACAAGGTTTTACAACCATCTCTATCTATGTTCAAACAAGATGCATGATAGACAAGGTTTTACAGCCATCTCTATCTATGTTCAAACAAGGTGCATGATACACAAGGTTTTACAACCATCTCTATCTATGTTCAAACAAGATGCATGATACACAAGATTTTACAACCATCTCTATCTATGTTCAAACAAAGTGCATGATAGACAAGGTTTTACAACCATCTCTATGTTCAAACAAGGTGCATGATACACAAGGTTTTATCTTATTTAAATCATTTAACGTAATATTTCTACCTGAAGAGAACCACCGGTCTGAAAAAAACACTGTATATCTTTAATATAAATGTTTTATCCACTTATAGTTTTTTATATCACATTTAAATATGTACTCATGTTCTCCTGTAAGACTTCTTACAGACAGACTTTCTTGTCTGAGAAAAAGACAGATTAACTCTTACACGTAAGATTAGTTCATTAGAAATGAGAACAGCTTGAAAAGGGGTTCACAGTAAAACCCAGAGTACCCAATCAAAACAACTTAATCTTCACAGAGTACCCGTAACCCTACACTTGTCATTACACTTCTGAACTGTTTTTTACATAAATATAAATATTAGCTGTGAACTGTGAAACTTCATTAAGTCTTAAAGAAGAATTTCAATGTCAAATGCAGAGATAATATGAACGAAACTCCTCTCAATGGACAACTGTAACAACCTCTCTTTAACAATGAACAAATTATACATATATATAAAAATCTTTATAATTTAATAACATCCTTAACTAACAATCAGAATCTATATCTTTCCTTCAGTCTACACTTAACTAAAAACTGAGAATCATATTTTTCCTTTGATCTACACTTAACTAAAAACTAGAAATCATATCTTTCCTTCAATCTGCACTTAACTAAAAACTAAGAATCATATCTTTCCTTTAATCTACACTTACTAAAAAGTAGGAATCATATCTTTCCTTTGATCTACACTTAACTAAAAACTAGGAATCATATCTTTCCTTTGATCTACACTCACTAAAAAGTAGAAATCATATCTTTCCTTTGATCTACACTTAACTAAAAACTAAGAATCATATCTTTCCTTCGATCTGGACTTAACTACAAACTAGGAATCATATCTTTCCTTTAATCTACACTTACTAAAAAGTAGGAATCATATCTTTCCTTTGATCTACACTTAACTAAAAACTAGGAATCATATCTTTCCTTCAGTCTAGATATAACTAAAAACTATGAATCATATCTTTCCTTCAGTCTACACTTAACTAAAAACTAGGAATCATATGTTTCCTTCAGTCTACACTTAACTAAAAACTAGGAATCATATCTTTCCTTCACTCTACACTTAACTAAAAACTAGGAATCATATCTTTCCTTCAGTCTACACATAACTAAAAACTAGGAATCATATCTTTCCTTCACTCTACACTTAACTAAAAACTAGGAATCATATCTTTCCTTCAGTCTACACTTAACTAAAAACTAGGAATCATATCTTTCCTTCAGTCTAGATATAACTAAAAACTACGAATCATATCTTTCCTTCAGTCTACACTTAACTAAAAACTAGGAATCATATCTTTCCTTCAGTCTAGATATAACTAAAAACTAGGAATCATATATTTCCTTCAGTCTACACTTAACTAAAAACTAGGAATCATATCTTTCCTTTGATCTACACTCACTAAAAAGTAGGAATCATATCTTTCCTTTGATCTACACTTAACTAAAAACTAAGAATCATATCTTTCCTTCGATCTGGACTTAACTACAAACTAGGAATCATATCTTTCCTTTGATCTACACTTACTAAAAAGTAGGAATCATATCTTTCCTTTGATCTACACTTAACTAAAAACTAGGAATCATATCTTTCCTTCAGTCTAGATATAACTAAAAACTATGAATCATATCTTTCCTTCAGTCTAGATATAACTAAAAACTACGAATCATATCTTTCCTTCAGTCTACACTTAACTAAAAACTAGGAATCATATCTTTCCTTCAGTCTACACTTAACTAAAAACTAGGAATCATATCTTTCCTTCACTCTACACTTAACTAAAAACTAGGAATCATATCTTTCCTTCACTCTACACTTAACTAAAAACTAGGAATCATATCTTTCCTTCAGTCTACACTTAACTAAAAACTAGGAATCATATCTTTCCTTCAGTCTAGATATAACTAAAAACTAGGAATCATATCTTTCCTTTGATCTACACTCACCTCATCATTGTTGTTGAGAGCTAACTTAACTGTTTGATCTTTACCTGTAACCTCCTTCCCAAACGTCACACGACCTGCAGACAAGTGACATACAAAAAACTTCATGGCTTAATGACTCTGACAACTGAAACACACCACACATTATTAACCCTGACAACTGAAACACACCACGCATTATTAACCCTGACAACTGAAACACACCACGCATTATTAACCCTGACAACTGAAACACACCACGCATTATTAACACTGACAACTGAAACACACCACGCATTATTAACACTGACAACTGAAACACACCACGCATTATTAACCCTGACAACTGAAACACACCACACATTATTAACACTAACAACTGAAATACACCACACATTATTAACCCTGACAACTGAAACACACCACACATTATTAACACTGACAACTGAAACACACCACGCATTATTAACACTGACAACTGAAACACACCACGCATTATTAACCCTGACAACTGAAACACACCACACATTATTAACCCTGACAACTGAAACACACCACACATTATTAACACTGACAACTGAAACACACCACACATTATTAACCCTGACAACTGAAACACACCACACATTATTAACCCTGACAACTGAAACACACCACACATTATTAACCCTGACAACTGAAACACACCACACATTATTAACCCTGACAACTGAAACACACCACACATTATTAACCCTGACAACTGAAACACACCACACATTATTAACCCTGACAACTGAAACACACCACACATTATTAACCCTGACAACTGAAACACACCACACATTATTAACACTAACAACTGAAATACACCACACATTATTAACCCTGACAACTGAAACACACCACACATTATTAACCCTGACAACTGAAACACACCATACATTATTCCTCTTTTAATCACTGCACGTTACACACCTGCTGTTATTATGATACTTTACCTACAATCACTGCACGTTATACACTTGCTGTTACTGACTAGATAATTAAACTACTGAAGCAGTCTGAACTAAAGTACAGAACACATTATGTTTCTGCAGGTGGAAATTAGTAAAGGAATAACAAGATTACATTCTCAATGTTGTTTTATTAAATCAGTTTAATAAATCACAAACCTGGTAGGTGTTACGTAGTGACATAAGTCAGTTTAATAAATCACAAACCTGGTAGGTGTTACCTAGTGACATAAGTCAGTTTAATAAATCACAAACCTAGTAGGTGTTCCCTAGTGACATAAGTCAGTTTAATAAATCACGAACCTGATAGGTGTTACCTAATGGCGTAAGTCAGTTTAATAAATCACAAACCTGGTAGGTGTTACCCAGTGACATAAGTCAGTTTAATAAATCATGAACCTGGTAGATGTTACCTAATGGCGTAAGTCAGTTTAATAAATCACAAACCTGGTAGGTGTTACCTAGTGACATAAGTCAGTTTAATAAATCACAAACCTGGTAGGTGTTACCTAGTGACATAAGTCAGTTTAATAAATCACAAACCTGGTAGGTGTTACCTAGTAACATAAGTCAGTTTAATAAATCACAAACCTGGTAGGTGTTACTTAGTGACATAAGTCAGTTTAATAAATCACAAACCTTGTAATTGTTACCTTATGACATTTAATGAACCATAAATCCAGTATATGTTATTTACTGGTGTAAGTCAGATTAGTAAATCGCAAATCTGCTAGACATTACTAAGTGATCTAAGTATAAGTCATCAACTCTATATAGTAAGTGACACTAGAGATAACTAGAAAATTCATTCTGTAAAAAACCTGAAATATTAATCTTAAAACTTTTAGTTTCAACTGAAGTTGTTAACAAAATAATATTTAAAGCCTTATTTTTCAGGTAAGCAAGATCTATCTCAAAAATAAATATTTTTTCAGTTTTGTGTTGTTCCTAAACAGTCTACAATTAATTAAGAAAACTATATGAAACAATGAAGTCAACCAAACTCTGTTAATAGTCGTACTGATAAAATGCAACTTTTATTCATTCAAGTTTCAAAAATAGTTACTGACACTCACCACTTTTAATACCAAAGGTTTCGTCTAACAGACCTTCGTACGTCAGTTGCGTGAGAAGTACAGAGACGTAGTCAATTTCTGGAAAAGTTGATCCAATAAAACTCTTATCACTGTAAAAAAGGAAATTATAAAAATAGCCATAGCTTCTGTTTTTGGTAAATTTGTTTGTTAGAGCACAAAGCTATAGAATGGGGTATTTGTGCTGTGCCTACCAAGTGTATCAAAACCTGCTTTTAAGGATTGTATCTCATCAGTTTGAGTCCCAAGCCACTCAAGATGTTTTCACAGTTAATAATAAAAATAAATATTTTACTGAACCAATAACAATACTTACACAGCTAATATCACAGATTATCCTCACATGAATCTATTATATGTGTGATTGTAGAAAATGAATGTACAATTTAACTATAGTAAGTATACGAAGAAATACATTATTTACTGAAGACATTCTAAGCCAACTTAGCAGACTTCATATCCACCACAGCTTACTGTTTGACCATCAGAATATAAACTCAATATCTGAGTTATTGTTTTATGTTTGAGAACTCAGAACAAGTGTAAAAAAATGTTGCACTATTGTCAGTGAAAGAATGGCTTATTGTATATATGTCAGTGATAGAATGACTTATTGTACATATGTCAGTGATAGAATGGCTTATTGTATACATGTCAGTGATAGAATGGCTTATTGTATACATGTCAGTGATAGAATGACTTATTGTGTACATGTCAGTGATAGAATGACTTATTGTATACATGTCAGTCATAGAATGGTTTATTGTATACATGTCAGTGATAGAATGGCTTATTGTATACATGTCAGTGATAGAATGGCTTATTGTATACATGTCAGTGATAGAATGGTTTATTGTATACATGTCAGTGATAGAATGGCTTATTGTATACATGTCAGTGATAGAATGGCTTATTGTGTACATGTCAGTGATAGAATGACTTATTGTATACATGTCAGTCATAGAATGGTTTATTGTATACATGTCAGTCATAGAATGGCTTATTGTATACATGTCAGTGATAGAATGGCTTATTGTGTACATGTCAGTGATAGAATGACTTATTGTATACATGTCAGTCATAGAATGGTTTATTGTATACATGTCAGTCATAGAATGGTTTATTGTATACATGTCACTGACAGAATGGCTGATTGTATACATGTCAGTGATAGAATGACTTATTGTATACATGTCAGTGAAAGAATGGCTTATTGTATACATGTCAGTGATAGAATGACTTATTGTATACATGTCAGTGATAGAATGACTTATTGTATACATGTCAGTGATAGAATGACTTATTGTATACATGTCAGTGATAGAATGGCTTATTGTGTACATGTCAGTGATAGAATGACTTATTGTATACATGTCAGTGATAGAATGACTTATTGTATACATGTCAGTGATAGAATGGTTTATTGTATACATGTCAGTGATAGAATGGCTTATTGTATACATGTCAGTGATAGAAATGACTTATTGTATACATGTCAGTGATAGAATGACTTATTGTATACATGTCAGTGATAGAATGGTTTATTGTATACATGTCAGTGATAGAATGGCTTATTGTATACATGTCAGTGATAGAATGACTTATTGTATACATGTCAGTGATAGAATGACTTATTGTATATATGTCAGTGATAGAATGACTTATTGTATACATGTCAGTGATAGAATGACTTATTGTGTACATGCCAGTGATAGAATGACTTATTGTATACATGTCAGTGATAGAATGACTTATTGTATACATGTCAGTGATAGAATGGCTTATTGTGTACATGTCAGTGATAGAATGACTTATTGTATACATGTCAGTGATAGAATGACTTATTGTATACATGTCAGTGATAGAATGGCTTATTGTGTACATGTCAGTGATAGAATGACTTATTGTATACATGTCAGTCATAGAATGGTTTATTGTATACATGTCAGTCATAGAATGGTTTATTGTATACATGTCACTGACAGAATGGCTTATTGTATACATGTCAGTGATAGAATGGCTTATTGTATATATGTCAGTGATAGAATGGCTTATTGTATATATTACAAAGTATGGTATGCAAAAAAATCTATTAATATTTATCTGTAAAGAAATTGGACCAACCTCGTATCTATTGAAAATGTCCACAACAATGTCTACTACAATTCTGAATGCGCTAGATGTACATACATGAAAGTTGACCAGTATTTAGTAAATGTTACAAATGTCTTGTATACCACACACACACACATACAAAATAATCTCAAACACAATATGTTTAATAAAAGGTTTGTTTGTGAACTAAAAAAACCTTCACTGAGCCAGTCTGAGTAAAAATGGAATAAAAGTACTTCTTTCCTAAGATATCCTAAATCAAATATTAAAAGTTTTAGGCTATATGTCTTTATCTCATGTTTTTACATACATACTCCTAGTCAGATCAGTATGATGTGGTCATACATTTACACATACATACTTTTAGTCAGATCAGTATGGTGTGGTCATACATTTACACATACATACTTTTAGTCAGATCAGTATGATGTGGTCATACATTTACACATACATACTTTTAGTCAGATCAGTATGGTGTGGTCATACATTTACACATACATACTTTTAGTCAGATCAGTATGGTGTGGTCATACATTTACACATACATACTTTTAGTCTGATCAGTATGGTGTGGTCATACATTTACACATACATACTTTTAGTCAGATCAGTATGGTGTGGTCATACATTTACACATACATACTTTTAGTCAGATCAGTACTGTGTGGACATACATTTACATATACATACTTTTAGTCAGATCAGTATGGTGTGGTCATACATTTACACATACATACTTTTAGTCAGATCAGTACGGTGTGGTCAAACATTTACACATACATACTTTTAGTCAGATCAGTATGATGTGGTCATACATTTACACATACATACTTTTAGTCAGATCAGTGTGGTGTAGTCATACATTTACACATACATACTTTTAGTCAGATCAGTATGATGTGGTCATACATTTACACATACATACTTTTAGTCAGATCAGTATGATGTGGTCATACATTTACACATACATACTTTTAGTCAGATCAGTATGATGTGGTCATACATTTACACATACATACTTTTAGTCAGATCAGTATGGTGTGGTCATACATTTACACATACATACTTTTAGTCAGATCAGTATGGTGTGGTCATACATTTACACATACATACTTTTAGTCAGATCAGTATGGTGTGGTCATACATTTACACATACATACTTTTAGTCAGATCAGTATGGTGTGGTCATACATTTACATATACATACTTTTAGTCAGATCAGTACTGTGTGGACATACATTCACATATACATACTTTTAGTCAGATCAGTACTGTGTGGACATACATTTACACATACATACTTTTAGTTAGATCAGTATAGTGTGGACATACATTTACACATACATACTTTTAGTTAGATCAGTATGGTGTGGTCATACATTTACATAAACATACTTTCAGTCAGATCAGTATGGTGTGGACATACATTTACATATACATACTTTTAGTTAGATCAGTATGGTGTGGACATACATTTACACATACATACTTTTAGTCAGATCAGTACTGTGTGGACATACATTCACATATACATACTTTTAGTCAGATCAGTACTGTGTGGACATACATTCACATATACATACTTTTAGTCAGATCAGTACTGTGTGGACATACATTCACATATACATACTTTTAGTCAGATCAGTACTGTGTGGACATACATTCACATATACATACTTTTAGTCAGATCAGTACTGTGTGGACATACATTTACACATACATACTTTTAGTTAGATCAGTATGGTGTGGTCATACATTTACATATACATACTTTTAGTCAGATCAGTACTGTGTGACATACATTTACACATACATACTTTTAGTCAGATCAGTATGGTGTGGTCATACATTTACATATACATACTTTTAGTCAGATCAGTACTGTGTGGACATACATTCACATATACATACTTTTAGTCAGATCAGTACTGTGTGGACATACATTTACACATACATACTTTTAGTCAGATCAGTACTGTGTGGACATACATTTACACATACATACTTTTAATTAGATCAGTATGGTGTGGTCATACATTTACATATACATACTTTTAGTCAGATCAGTACTGTGTGGACATACATTCACATATACATACTTTTAGTCAGATCACTACTGTGTGGACATACATTTACACATACATACTTTTAGTCAGATCAGTATGGTGTGGTCATACATTTACACATACATACTTTTAGTCAGATCAGTATGGTGTGGTCATACATTTACACATACATACTTTTAGTCAGATCAGTATGGTGTGGTCATACATTTACACATACATACTTTTAGTCAGATCAGTATGGTGTGGTCATACATTTACATATACATACTTTTAGTCAGATCAGTACTGTGTGGACATACATTCACATATACATACTTTTAGTCAGATCAGTACTGTGTGGACATACATTTACACATACATACTTTTAGTTAGATCAGTATAGTGTGGACATACATTTACACATACATACTTTTAGTTAGATCAGTATGGTGTGGTCATACATTTACATAAACATACTTTCAGTCAGATCAGTATGGTGTGGACATACATTTACATATACATACTTTTAGTTAGATCAGTATGGTGTGGACATACATTTACACATACATACTTTTAGTCAGATCAGTACTGTGTGGACATACATTCACATATACATACTTTTAGTCAGATCAGTACTGTGTGGACATACATTCACATATACATACTTTTAGTCAGATCAGTACTGTGTGGACATACATTCACATATACATACTTTTAGTCAGATCAGTACTGTGTGGACATACATTTACACATACATACTTTTAGTTAGATCAGTATGGTGTGGTCATACATTTACATATACATACTTTTAGTCAGATCAGTACTGTGTGACATACATTTACACATACATACTTTTAGTCAGATCAGTATGGTGTGGTCATACATTTACATATACATACTTTTAGTCAGATCAGTACTGTGTGGACATACATTCACATATACATACTTTTAGTCAGATCAGTACTGTGTGGACATACATTTACACATACATACTTTTAGTCAGATCAGTACTGTGTGGACATACATTTACACATACATACTTTTAATTAGATCAGTATGGTGTGGTCATACATTTACATATACATACTTTTAGTCAGATCAGTACTGTGTGGACATACATTCACATATACATACTTTTAGTCAGATCACTACTGTGTGGACATACATTTACACATACATACTTTTAGTCAGATCAGTATGGTGTGGTCATACATTTACATATACATACTTTTAGTCAGATCAGTACTGTGTGGACATACATTTACACATACATACTTTTAGTTAGATTAGTATGGTGTGGTCATACATTTACACATACATACTTTTAGTCAGATCAGTACTGTGTGGACATACATTTACACATACATACTTTTAGTCAGATCAGTATGGTGTGGACATACATTTACACATACATACTTTTAGTCAGATCAGTACTGTGTGGACATACATTCACATATACATACTTTTAGTCAGATCAGCACTGTGTGGACATACATTCACATATACATACTTTTAGTCAGATCAGCACTGTGTGGACATACATTCACATATACATACTTTTAGTCAGATCAGTATGGTGTGGTCATACATTTACACATACATACTTTTAGTCAGATCAGTATGGTGTGGTCATACATTTACACATACATACTTTTAGTCAGATCAGTATGGTGTGGTCATACATTTACACATACATACTTTTAGTCAGATCAGTACTGTGTGGACATACATTTACACATACATACTTTTAGTCAGATCAGTATGGTGTGGACATACATTTACACATACATACTTTTAGTCAGATCAGCACTGTGCGGACATACATTCACATATACATACTTTTAGTCAGATCAGCACTGTGTGGACATACATTCACATATACATACTTTTAGTCAGATCAGTATGGTGTGGTCATACATTTACACATACATACTTTTAGTCAGATCAGTATGGTGTGGTCATACATTTACACATACATACTTTTAGTCAGATTAGTATGGTGTGGTCATACATTTACACACACATACTTTTAGTCAGATCAGTACTGTGTGGACATACATTTACACATACATACCTTTAGTTAGATTAGTATGGTGTGGTCATACACTTACACATACATACTTTTAGTCAGATCAGTATGGTGTGGACATACATTTACACATACATACTTTTAGTCAGATCACTATGGTGTGGACATACATTTACACATACATACTTTTAGTCAGATCAGTACTGTGTGGACATACATTTACACATACATACATTTAGTCAGATCAGTACTGTGTGGACATACATTTACACATACATACTTTTAGTCAGATCAGTATGGTGTGGACATACATTTACACATACATACTTTTAGTCAGATCAGTACTGTGTGGACATACATTCACATATACATACTTTTAGTCAGATCAGCACTGTGTGGACATACATTCACATATACATACTTTTAGTCAGATCAGCACTGTGTGGACATACATTCACATATACATACTTTTAGTCAGATCAGTATGGTGTGGTCATACATTTACACATACATACTTTTAGTCAGATCAGTATGGTGTGGTCATACATTTACACATACATACTTTTAGTTAGATTAGTATGGTGTGGTCATACATTTACACATACATACTTTTAGTCAGATCAGTATGGTGTGGACATACATTTACACATACATACTTTTAGTCAGATCAGTATGGTGTGGACATACATTTACACATACATACTTTTAGTCAGATCAGTATGGTGTGGACATACATTTACACATACATACTTTTAGTCAGATCAGTACTGTGTGGACATACATTCACATATACATACTTTTAGTCAGATCAGCACTGTGTGGACATACATTCACATATACATACTTTTAGTCAGATCAGTATGGTGTGGTCATACATTTACATATACATACTTTTAGTCAGATCAGCACTGTGTGGTCATATATTTACACAGACATACTTTTAGTCAGATCAGTATAGTGTGGCCATACATTTACATCTATATATTCCTAGTCAGGTCAATACACTTGTTAAACTGAAAGATACAAATGACAGAATGTCTACCTTATGATATATAATGTGATGTAAAATGGGTTTATACACATGATAATTTTGATACTCACTAAACATCACTGAAATAATGAGCATATGACATTTCAAGACTTGTATAAATAAATCCAGACAATACCCATGGTCTCTGATAACAAAACTATAAATAAATCCAGGCACCACCCATGGTCTTTGATAACAAAACTATAAATAAATCCAGACAATACCCATGGTCTCTGATAACAAAACTATAAATAAATCCAGACACCACACATGGTCTCTGATAACAAAACTATAAATAAATCCAGACAATACCCATGGTCTCTGATAACAAAACTATAAATATATCCAGACAACACCCATGGTCTCTGATAACAAAACTATAAATAAATCCAGACAACATCCATGGTCTCTGATAACAAAACTATAAATAAATCCAAACAATACCCATGGTCTCTGATAACAAAACTATAAATAAATCCAGACAACACCCATAATCTCTGATAACAAAACTATAAATAAATCCAGACAACACCCTTGGTCTCTGATAACAAAACTATAAATAAATCCAGACAACACCCATGGTCTCTGATAACAAAACAAAAATAAATCCAAACAATACCCATGGTCTCTGATAACAAAACTATAAATAAATCCAGACAACACCCATGGTCTCTGATAACAAAACTATAAATAAATCCAAACAATACCCATGGTCTCTGATAACAAAACTATAAATAAATCCAGACAACACCCATAATCTCTGATAACAAAACTATAAATAAATCCAGACAACACCCTTGGTCTCTGATAACAAAACTATAAATAAATCCAGACAACACCCATGGTCTCTGATAACAAAACAAAAATAAATCCAAACAATATCCATGGTCTCTGATAACAAAACTATAAATAAATCCAGACAACACCCATGGTCTCTGATAACAAAACTATAAATAAATCCAGACAACACCCATGGTCTCTGATAACAAAACTATAAATAAATCCAAACAATACCCATGGTCTCTGATAACAAAACTATAAATAAATCCAGACAACACCCATAATCTCTGATAACAAAACTATAAATAAATCCAGACAACACCCTTGGTCTCTGATAACAAAACTATAAATAAATCCAGACAACACCCATGGTCTCTGATAACAAAACAAAAATAAATCCAAACAATACCCATGGTCTCTGATAACAAAACAATAAATAAATCCAGACAACACCCATGGTCTCTGATAACAAAACTATAAATAAATCCAGACAACACCCATGGTCTCTGATAAAAAAACTATAAATAAATCCAGACAACACCCATGGTCTCTGATAACAAAACTATAAATAAATCCAAACAATACCCATGGTCTCTGATAACAAAACTATAAATAAATCCAGACAACACCCTTGGTCTCTGATAACAAAACTATAAATAAATCCAGACAACACCCATGGTCTCTGATAACAAAACAAAAATAAATCCAGACAATACCCATGGTCTCTAATAACAGAACTATAAATAAATCCAGACAACACCCATGGTCTCTGATAACAAAACTATAAATAAATCCAGACAACACCCATAATCTCTGATAACAAAACTATAAATAAATCCAGACAACACCCTTGGTCTCTGATAACAAAACTATAAATAAATCCAGACAACACCCATGGTCTCTGATAACAAAACAAAAATAAATCCAAACAATACCCATGGTCTCTGATAACAAAACTATAAATAAATCCAGACAACACCCATGGTCTCTGATAACAAAACTATAAATAAATCCAGACAACACCCATGGTCTCTGATAACAAAACTATAAATAAATCCAAACAATACCCTTGGTCTCTGATAACAAAACTATAAATAAATCCAGACAACACCCATGGTCTCTGATAACAAAACTAAATCCAAAATAAATCCATAAATAAATCCAGACAACACCCATGGTCTCTGATAACAAAACTATAAATAAATCCATGGTCTCTGATAACAAAACTATAAATAAATCCAGACAACACCCATGGTCTCTGATAACAAAACTATAAATAAATCCAGACAACACCCATGGTCTCTGATAACAAAACTATAAATAAATCCATACCCATGGTCTCTGATAACAAAACTATAAATAAATCCAGACAACACCCATGGTCTCTGATAACAAAACTATAAATAAATCCAGACAACACCCATGGTCTCTGATAACAAAACTATAAATAAATCCAAACAATACCCATGGTCTCTGATAACAAAACTATAAATAAATCCAGACAACACCCATGGTCTCTGATAACAAAACTATAAATAAATCCAGACAACACCCATGGTCTCTGATAACAAAACTATAAATAAATCCAAACAATACCCATGGTCTCTGATAACAAAACTATAAATAAATCCAGACAACACCCATGGTCTCTGATAACAAAACTATAAATAAATCCAGACAACACCCATGGTCTCTGATAACAAAACTATAAATAAATCCAAACAATACCCATGGTCTCTGATAACAAAACTATAAATAAATCCAGACAACACCCATGGTCTCTGATAACAAAACTATAAATAAATCCAGACAACACCCATGGTCTCTGATAACAAAACTATAAATAAATCCAGACAATACCCATGGTCTCTGATAACAAAACTATAAATAAATCCAGACAACACCCATGGTCTCTGATAACAAAACTATAAATAAATCCAGACAACACCCATGGTCTCTGATAACAAAACTATAAATAAATCCAAACAATACCCATGGTCTCTGATAACAAAACTATAAATAAATCCAGACAACACCCATGGTCTCTGATAACAAAACTATAAATAAATCCAGACAACACCCATGGTCTCTGATAACAAAACTATAAATAAATCCAGACAACACCCATGGTCTCTGATAACAAAACTATAAATAAATCCAGACAACACCCATGGTCTCTGATAACAAAACTATAAATAAATCCAGACAACACCCATGGTCTCTGATAACAAAACTATAAATAAATCCAGACAACACCCATGGTCTCTGATAACAAAACTATAAATAAATCCAGACAACACCCATGGTCTCTGATAACAAAACTATAAATAAATCCAGACAACACCCATGGTCTCTGATAACAAAACTATAAATAAATCCAGACAACACCCATGGTCTCTGATAACAAACACTATAAATAAATCCAGACAACACCCATGGTCTCTGATAACAAAACTATAAATAAATCCAGACAATACCCATGGTCTCTGATAACAAAACTATAAATAAATCCAGACAACACCCATGGTCTCTGATAACAAAACTATAAATAAATCCAAACAACACCCATGGTCTCTGATAACAAAACTATAAATAAATCCAGACAACACCCATGGTCTCTGATAACAAAACTATAAATAAATCCAGACAACACCCATGGTCTCTGATAACAAAACTATAAATAAATCCAAACAATACCCATGGTCTCTGATAACAAAACTATAAATAAATCCAGACAACACCCATGGTCTCTGATAACAAAACTATAAATAAATCCAGACAACACCCATGGTCTCTGATAACAAAACTATAAATAAATCCAGACAACACCCATGGTCTCTGATAACAAAACTATAAATAAATCCAAACAATACCCATGGTCTCTGATAACAAAACTATAAATAAATCCAGACAACACCCATGGTCTCTGATAACAAAACTATAAATAAATCCAAACAATACCCATGGTCTCTGATAACAAAACTATAAATAAATCCAGACAACACCCATAATCTCTGATAACAAAACTATAAATAAATCCAGACAACACCCTTGGTCTCTGATAACAAAACTATAAATAAATCCAGACAACACCCATGGTCTCTGATAACAAAACAAAAATAAATCCAAACAATACCCATGGTCTCTGATAACAAAACAATAAATAAATCCAGACAACACCCATGGTCTCTGATAACAAAACTATAAATAAATCCAGACAACACCCATGGTCTCTGATAACAAAACTATAAATAAATCCAGACAACACCCATGGTCTCTGATAACAAAACTATAAATAAATCCAAACAATACCCATGGTCTCTGATAACAAAACTATAAATAAATCCAGACAACACCCTTGGTCTCTGATAACAAAACTATAAATAAATCCAGACAACACCCATGGTCTCTGATAACAAAACTATAAATAAATCCAAACAATACCCATGGTCTCTGATAACAAAACTATAAATAAATCCAGACAACACCCTTGGTCTCTGATAACAAAACTATAAATAAATCCAGACAACACCCATGGTCTCTGATAACAAAACAAAAATAAATCCAGACAATACCCATGGTCTCTGATAACAGAACTATAAATAAATCCAGACAACACCCATGGTCTCTGATAACAAAACTATAAATAAATCCAAACAATACCCATGGTCTCTGATAACAAAACTATAAATAAATCCAGACAACACCCATGGTCTCTGATAACAAAACTATAAATAAATCCAGACAACACCCATGGTCTCTGATAACAAAACTATAAATAAATCCAAACAATACCCATGGTCTCTGATAACAAAACTATAAATAAATCCAGACAACACCCATGGTCTCTGATAACAAAACTATAAATAAATCCAGACAACACCCATGGTCTCTGATAACAAAACTATAAATAAATCCAAACAATACCCATGGTCTCTGATAACAAAACTATAAATAAATCCAGACAATACCCTTGGTCTCTGATAACAAAACTATAAATAAATCCAGACAACACCCATGGTCTCTGATAACAAAACTATAAATAAATCCAGACAACACCCATGGTCTCTGATAACAAAACTATAAATAAATCCAAACAATACCCATGGTCTCTGATAACAAAACTATAAATAAATCCAGACAACACCCATGGTCTCTGATAACAAAACTATAAATAAATCCAGACAACACCCATGGTCTCTGATAACAAAACTATAAATAAATCCAAACAATACCCATGGTCTCTGATAACAAAACTATAAATAAATCCAGACAACACCCATGGTCTCTGATAACAAAACTATAAATAAATCCAGACAACACCCATGGTCTCTGATAACAAAACTATAAATAAATCCAAACAATACCCATGGTCTCTGATAACAAAACTATAAATAAATCCAGACAACACCCATGGTCTCTGATAACAAAACTATAAATAAATCCAGACAACACCCATGGTCTCTGATAACAAAACTATAAATAAATCCAAACAATACCCATGGTCTCTGATAACAAAACTATAAATAAATCCAGACAACACCCATGGTCTCTGATAACAAAACTATAAATAAATCCAGACAACACCCATGGTCTCTGATAACAAAACTATAAATAAATCCAGACAATACCCTTGGTCTCTGATAACTATAAATAAATCCAGACAACACCCATGGTCTCTGATAACAAAACTATAAATAAATCCAGACAACACCCATGGTCTCTGATAACAAAACTATAAATAAATCCAAACAATACCCTTGGTCTCTGATAACAAAACTATAAATAAATCCAAACAACACCCATGGTCTCTGATAACAAAACTATAAATAAATCCAGACAATACCCTTGGTCTCTGATAACTATAAATAAATCCAGACAATACCCTTGGTCTCTAATAACTATAAATAAATCCAGACAACACCCTTGGTCTCTGATAACTATAAATAAATCCAGACAACACCCATGGTCTCTGATAACAAACTATAAATAAATCCAGACAACAACCATGGTCTCTGATAACAAAACTATAAATAACTCCAGACAACACCCATGATCTCTGATGGCCCATGTGTGTCTTCAGACATAATGTTTCATGAAGTGTTCTTTATACTGATGATTTATTTTGCTACAATTTATTAACTACACACTTGTATCTCAGAACAGCTAGTATGGGTATTAACACTTTTGTTGATAAGCAGAGAACATTTCAATCTTCCTAGGTCATCATCAGGTCATCTTTTTGTTAGCCTGAAGATGACCTAGGAAGGTCGCAACATTGTTCTCTCCTTATCAGTAAAAGTGTTAATACCCATACCAGCCGTTTTTAGATACATTTTTATCTCAAGAGGTTTCTCGTCATCAAGAATAACTACACACCTATTGGTACATTTTGTAGAAGAGCTATTTATTACCTCTGTCAAGTACAATCATCTTTCCAATCTTTGAGTCTTCCTTCTTTGTAATTTTAGTTTCTTCCTCTAAAGTTTCCATCAAGTCAAACACCAACTTTATGGAAAAGAATTACAAAATTATCAACTAGTGTCAACAGCTTATAATCACTTTTTAAGCAAAATAAATTAATAAATTGTCATCTATTAAACTTCACATAAAACTTTAAACAAATGAAACTGAAAACTGGTCAAAACAATTAAAACTGACACTTCTAATTAGCATTTATGAATTCTGTTGAATCTGGTTTTCTTTTAGAAAACCACTGAACAAAAATCAGAAACTTGGGACATTCAAGATCAGATATCACAGTTGGCTGAAGATTTTTTTAAATTCACGTCTTTAAAGAGAGTTTTAAAAACTGTATCATCATACAGTGACATAAATTTTATTGTAAATTAAGCCTTCAGGACTAAAAAATGTGGAAAAATTAAAGAAATCTAATTATTATTTTCAACTTTCTTTAATGGAAACTGGAGTTTACTGCAACACATTTCTAGAGATGTAAAATCACAACCTATATCTGCAGAATGTAAATTAATTAACTAGTTTACCTTCACATGTAAACTTGTAAAATACCATTAGCTCTTGATGAAGTTGTGCTAGCGATACACTGAACTAATAAATATTACATTCTATGTATAGAGGTCATGATTTGGTATACATTTAAAGAAATTTAATGTAAAAAGTCTTTATTAATAAAATAAGCTGTTAATAAACAAAACAAACTAGATGACAGATACAACAGAAAAAAGCAAGTCTACCTTGGCGCAGCGCCCTTGACCGAAACGACAGTGGACAGGACCAAACAATCTCTGTAATTGCACTAAGGAAGAGGCAACTGTGTGGATCCAACCTTGGTCTCCATTCTAATCAGCATCACATTAAAAATTAAAAATGGGTAATTCTACCCACACAAAGTATAATTTTTGTCATGTGAAGAAAACATGCAATTTGTATCTAACACACTTTCAGTCTTATCACACATAATTAAGCACATCCTTTTGTTTAATTATTACCAAAGTCAGAATGACTTGAAGTACATGACTTGTCTGTCAAAGGTTTAATATCACAACTCTACTCTCCAGACGTGTGTCCAACACAAAAACAAATACCTCTTCTGTACCCTGTCAAAGGTTCAATATCACAACTCTACTCTCCAGACGTGTGTCCAACAGAAAAACAAATACCTCTTCTGTACCCTGTCAAAGGTTCAATATCACAACTCTACTCTCCAGACGTGTGTCCAACAGAAAAACAAATACCTCTTCTGTACCCTGTCAAAGGTTCAATATCACAACTCTACTCTCCAGACGTGTGTCCAACACAAAAACAAATACCTCTTCTGTACCCTGTCAAAGGTTCAATATCACAACTCTACTCTCCAGACGTGTGTCCAACACAAAAACAAATACCTCTTCTGTACCCATCATTCACTACTGGTCAAGTTTTTTTACTTGTGATAACCCTGGTTACAGAATGTTGCTCTGTAATTGCATTGTAGAAATCTTTAGAATATACTAAAAAGGCAACTGAGAAATGCATCTAGTAGTTTAAGTGGTTCCTCTATAGATGTCATAAAATGAAACCCATTTGTACTTATTTCTTGTGTTGTAACAGCATATCAACTGTGATGTGTGGCTGGTGGCTTTTGTTTGATAGATTCATATATTACCAACTTCCAGTCAGTATGAAGATACTATTTAAATGTGCTACATTTATATGCTGTTTTCAACTCGGAAGTTATCTTAAATTTCCAGATGTTTAACTTACAATTACAATTTTAACCTCAAAATATGTCACAATTCACAAAACAAAAATCCTGTAACATGTATTATTCCATTTTTTTTATTATGTCAGGACAATAATAAATCACTGAAATTTTATTTCATTTGTTACATTTCATCGACTGTGACAAAACACCTCCATTTGTCACATACCAAATACTGACTGTAGCACTTTTGACAGTTGTCTTCAGTTCTGTCAGGTAGTGTTAAATAATATTATGAAGCTACTGTACTGTTTTTGTACATTTGAATCCATGTTGAGTTATTGTGTTCCAACTTTAGCTGTCATTATCAAGTTGTTGAATTTTTATTACCTTTATTTTATTAATATGGTTCACAACCCTCCATATATTCCTATCTTTGATAATGTGGCAAGTCTCAATAACTAATAAAGAGGACACTTTTAGTTGTATCTGTGCTTATAAGTTATTGTACTTCAACTAAATTACAACAGGAAGACAAGACGTGTGATTAGATGATGACAAAGGATAATAGATCGATACGTAAACTGTAAAACATTCTAAACTATATAATGTAAGTAATGTTTTATAATTTCACACACTAGAATTAATAACATTAATGGTACATTATATTTTCAATAGAAAATTAGTAACAAAAGAGTTAATCCATTTGTTAACAATCTGACTGCTGGTAATATATCGTACAATCTTGGTGACATGAAATATTAGACACTACATTTGTCTTTCACACTTACAAGGTAAAATGATGAGAAAAAATCTGAGATCTCCAAGGAAAATATATCATTATCCAGTGGTATTAGGCCTAATGGATACTCCAAAAGAGTGGCTTCATCATAAACGCCCTCCTGTTCCAGAATCAGTTCACATACATGCAACTAAAGAGCAGAAAGAGACAATTCCATTTCAAGCTATTCTTGTGACTTATTCAGACTTTTCTGTACAATAAGTATCCTAGTGTAAGTGTTAACTTTTCCGAAGGAGTTTTTTTTATACTTTAAGCTGTTAATAAAGTTCATAAATTTGAATTAAATTGTGAATTCTGTGCAGTCTACATAAATTTGGCTTGTAATTTTGTCAACAAATAATATGAAACTGTTTTTAACCCTGTAAGGGAGACTTCATTTCTATTTTAAATTCTAGAAAATGATATTTTGTTCAAAATGAATACTTTTACAAATTTAAAAGCTGTCAGTAATTTTAAATTCAGGAAATGTCTACGTTCTGTCAGTAGTTTTAAAGCTAGGAAATGTTTATGTTCTGTCAGTAGTTTTAAAGCCAGGAAATGTCTACGTTCTGTCAGTAGTTTTAAAGCCAGGAAATGTCTAATTTCTGTCAGTAGTTTTAAAGCCAGGAAATGTCTAATTTCTGTCAGTAGTTTTAAAGCCAGGAAATGTCTACGTTCTGTCAGTAGTTTTAAAGCCAGGAAATGTCTATGTTCTGTCAGTAGTTTTAAAGCCAGGAAATGTCTATGTTCTGTCAGTAGTTTTAAAGCCAGGAAATGTCTACATTCTGTCAGTAGTTTTAAAGCCAGGAAATGTCTACGTTCTGTCAGTAGTTTTAAAGCCAGGAAATGTCTAATTTCTGTCAGTAGTTTTAAAGCTAGGAAATGTCTACATTCTGTCAGTAGTTTTAAAGCCAGGAAATGTCTAATTTCTGTCAGTAGTTTTAAAGCCAGGAAATGTCTACGTTCTGTCAGTAGTTTTAAAGCCAGGAAATGTCTATGTTCTGTCAGTAGTTTTAAAGCCAGGAAATGGCTACATTCTGTCAGTAGTTTTAAAGCCAGGAAATGTCTACGTTCTGTCAGTAGTTTTAAAGCCAGGAAATGTCTACGTTCTGTCAGTAGTTTTAAAGCCAGGAAATGTCTAATTTCTGTCAGTAGTTTTAAAGCCAGGAAATGTCTACGTTCTGTCAGTAGTTTTAAAGCCAGGAAATGTCTAATTTCTGTCAGTAGTTTTAAAGCCAGGAAATGTCTACATTCTGTCAGTAGTTTTAAAGCCAGGAAATGTCTAATTTCTGTCAGTAGTTTTAAAGGCATGAAATGTCTAATTTCTGTCAGTAGTTTTAAAGCCAGGAAATGTCTACGTTCTGTCAGTAGTTTTAAAGCCAGGAAATGTCTACATTCTGTCAGTAGTTTTAAAGCCAGGAAATGTCTACGTTCTGTCAGTAGTTTTAAAGCCAAGAAATGTCTATGTTCTGTCAGTAGTTTTAAAGCCAGGAAATGACTAGGTTCTAAATTGTTGATAGTCTAACATTATTAGCCTCATATATGATTAGTAATAAATCAAAATTTAAAAATAATTATCTAAGTGCGAATAATGTTCCTCAAATATACTAAAAATAAACTCATGGTTCAGATTATGGTGGTTTCAGTTATTACTTAGTTACTTGTACTACCAAAGAAAAGTGACACCTAGAGTTACTGAACAGAAACTAAATAATTTTAAACATACATGACTGAAGGTCAGACAATGAAGACCAAAACTGACATAAACACTGTACAATATTTAGTATTTGGTTATGAGACAGAAAAGTTACAATTCAACATAACGTGTGTGTGTATATAACACTTTGAAGTGACTAAAGATAACAACTAAATATTCACTTTATCTGATACAATCCTTGAAACAACAGCCACCACAAGTAATGTTTGGCTTGTCTAATAATTAATAAGTTATTCACAACAAGTACTAAGTAGCAAATCTTTTGTCCAGAAATTTCCACAAAGTTATACAACAGTTACACATACTAGACGTCCCTAATTTTCAACCAACACATTAAATGGACGGCAGCTATTCTATTCTACAGCGTACACTGCTAATTACTGAGATTGGACTGTCACCCTTATTAAACAGTTGTCGTCCCCAAAGTGCAGATTTCATATTTTTGTACAAATGGCCCACAGCCATGCTAATCAATAGACGACTCTGGTCCAAGGTGCTAACACCGAAAATATTTTATTTTACAAATATAATTTTTATTGTAATGTTTTTGCTTGTTTCTAATAACAGAGAGAGTAGTACAGATGGAGGCAGCTTTCCATCATAGAAGAAGAGAGTAAGGCATATTTACTAGGTCCTTCCCTATGTAGGGTGAGAAAATCAGATCCATACAAAAGTGTAAAGATACCAGTGAAATAAAGACTCACCTTTATAAAAACCACAATTCATCAACTTAATTTTAAACATTGTGAATTTTACAAAAACTATAATAAATCTGAAATGTTAGTTTAACTGAACCAGATACCAAAGTGTTTGATTAAAAAAAGCCAATTACACGTATCTCAAGATGGCTGGTATGGGTGTTAAAACTTTAATTAAAGTTGAAAACAATATTTTGACCTTCTTAGGTCATCTTCTGGTTAACACAGATGTTAACTACCACAGTTTACACATGTTACTTTGTTATTTTTTCTAAATATTTCCTATTTTTCATCATGGAAGTTGGTTACATGTTTTTCTGTACATTTTATAAAGCAGGTACACTTACTTTTCTGGGTACAAAAACAATCCAGAAAGCAACGTCCCTGTTCTGTTGTCGAGCTGCACTGATGTGATCAGCAACCTGTCTGGTTGACGTTATACATGGTCTGATAAGGTAGAGACACCTGCAGGAATATAAATTAAACATTTTTATCACATATTGTACCTCTGAATCACTATATAACCTAATGTGTAAGTAAATCACAGAGAGTATAACTTCTTTTTTTAAATGTGTGACTATGTTATTATTTTTTCTTCATAACTTTAGTGTAATGGAAATATATTAAATTCACATATTCAAGCTCTGTTGAAAACATTATTCCATAAAATAACTGGCTAGATAATTTTGTTTTGTTCTCTTAATAATGGCTGGATAATCATTTGTAATCTAGCAACTTAACATGCTTTATCTAACAGTTAATTATGTTCACACTAATACATACAAGTGACAGACCAGTAAATATTAAAGAATAATAACCTGGAATTGTCCTTTACACCAAAAAACAACTGATTCACACGTGTGTAATGAGGCTAATACAATGAAAGAATTGTGTCTCACATGGAGTTCACAAGTAGAAATTACTTTTTCTAGAATATACACCACTTAATAACAGTATTGATCTCTAAATGAGTAGGAAATCAAGTTCAACTAGAATTATTTTTTACATCAAATGTTTCTGACTGTTTTATTAGTTTGTAATAGATTAAAATTAAATGTTGTTTAATGTATCATGAACAAAGTGTTTGCTGATGGACCTCAGGCCTGGTATAGCCAAGTGGGTTAAAGCATTCGACTCATAATCTGAGGGTCACAGGTTTGCATCCCGTCGCACCAAACATGGTCGCCCTTTCAGCCATGGGGTGTTATAATGTTACGGTCAATTCCACTATTTCATTGGTAAAAGAGTAGCTCAAGAGTTGGCAGTGGGTGGTGATGACTAGCTGCCTTCCCTCTAGTCTTACACTAGTAAATTAGAGATGGCTAGCGGAGATAGCCCTCGTGTAGCTTTGTGCAAAATTCAAAAAACAGACTAACCTCAGCTAAGTGTGCTCTAATGACCCAGTTTTAATTTAATGTTTGTGTTAAATAACCGATACATTTTGGTTGATAAGATATGACAGATATAAGACATGCACATTCCTAAAACCAAGTGATCAAATTCCATTACCTTCTGTTCAAACTTGTCAAGTAAAATTTAGTATATAATTACTCACTTGTTATTTTGACCAGGAGAGAGACCAAAGTCCAGCTTGTAAATCTTTTCCACTCCATACTCCTAGAGTTTCGACACAAAGTAGATGACTTCAAGATATACGTTCAACTAATAGTTAGAAATCTAAAACTGGTCTTATTTCAAGTAACACTTTATTTGAAATGCCATCAAAATCTCGTAAAAACTGGAAGTTAGAGTAACTAGTTTACATAAGAATCTTTAACAAAATGTACCTGGCTAAAATAATATTAACACAGACAATGTTACCAACAAAGTATTTATGTGTATACTAATTATTAAACAGACATTTTTGGCCATACTATTTCTATATATGCTTTATTAAGTAATGCCAAATATAAGAACTTACCCTTAAAACTGTAACGCCAGCAATGTGGTCTAATGGCCCAATTAAACTGTTATCTATAACCAGATCTTTTTTAGACCCAACCTAAAAGAAGTAATAATGACAATTCATTGTCTTAAATTTACAATTTAATTATATATTACATCAAGCATTGTTTTAAAACTTCTAATGACACTATCTAGCGAATGTTTAAATACGAAACTTATACCGTAATGAGCTGGGAACTACTATTATTCATTCAATTTAACTTTTAATTAGCTAGTTTATCTGTTTACCAGTGGTTACACACATGTGGAAGACATTTAGCCAACATTTTTCTAACAGGATCGTTGGCCTCCAGAAAGTACTGCCTTCAGATATGGTGGATGTAGTTATTTTACAGGAAGACTTGATAAGTACATAAATGATAAATGTTGAATTTAAATATTTTCTTTCTGTTTTAAAGTTAAGATGAAAATGTCTTGGTGGACTAACAGGTCCATAGCTGTCATTATGTTTTATATCACATGAGCTGGCAAAGATACAACTTTTTAAAATGTATTCCACAATAGTTTTCCAGCTGTCAGTACATTTTAAAATTCTCATAACAACAAATTCATTTTTACTGCAAAACAAGTTGTATTTTAAAATACTTTTCATCTTATATACATGTATATTCAACCAGATTATTGTATGCTTACTTTGGGTCTATATATAAAAACACTTCAGACAAGACGCTCAACTATCGACAAATTATCAATGTTAATTTTTGTTGCACTCAACTCACGGTGGTGAGAATGAAGTAAACAGATTTTATTTCACTTACATTCAATTTATTTTATTTTTAAAACTATCAAGTTGAATTGAGAAAATTTGGTAGTGGTACATAGTTTATCAATTTGATGGTTATTTTGGTAGTTCAAGCCTGGGTTCGGATAGTCTTGTCACTTGATATCACTTATCATAGTTTATCAATTTGATGGTTATTTTGGTAGTTCAAGCCTGGATTTGGATAGTCTTGTCACTTGATATTTCTTATCATAGTTTATCAATTTGATGGTTATTTTGGTAGTTCAAGTCTGGGTTTGGATAGTCTTGTCACTTGATATTACTTATCATAGTTTATCAATTTGATGGTTATTTTGGTAGTTCAAGCCCAGGTTTGGATAGTCTTGTCACTTGATATTACTTATCATAGTTTATCAATTTGATGGTTATTTTGGTAGTTCAAGCCTGGGTTCGGATAGTCTTGTCACTTGATATCACTTATCATAGTTTATCAATTTGATGGTTATTTTGGTAGTTCAAGCCTGGGTTTGGATAGTCTTGTCACTTAATATTACTTATCATAGTTTATCAATTTGATGGTTATTTTGGTAGTTCAAGCCTGGGTTTGGATAGTCTTGTCACTTGATATTACTTATCATAGTTTATCAATTTGATGGTTATTTTGGTAGTTCAAGCCCGGTTTGGATAGTCTTGTCACTTGATATTACTTATCATAGTTTATCAATTTGATGGTTATTTTGGTAGTTCAAGCCTGGGTTTGGATAGTCTTGTCACTTGATATTACTTATCATAGTTTATCAATTTGATGGTTATTTTGGTAGTTCAAGCCTTGGTTTGGATAGTCTTGTCACTTGATATTACTTATCATAGTTTATCAATTTGATGGTTATTTTGGTAGTTCAAGCCCGGTTTGGATAGTCTTGTCACTTGATATTACTTATCATAGTTTATCAATTTGATGGTTATTTTGGTAGTTCAAGCCTGGGTTTGGATAGTCTTGTCACTTGATATTACTTATCATAGTTTATCAATTTGATGGTTATTTTGGTAGTTCAAGCCTGGGTTTGGATGGTCTTGTCACTTGATATTACTTATCATAGTTTATCAATTTGATGGTTATTTTGGTAGTTCAAGCCTGGATTTGGATAGTCTTGTCACTTGATATTTCTTATCATAGTTTATCAATTTGATGGTTATTTTGGTAGTTCAAGTCTGGGTTTGGATAGTCTTGTCACTTGATATTACTTATCATAGTTTATCAATTTGATGGTTATTTTGGTAGTTCAAGCCCGGGTTTGGATAGTCTTGTCACTTGATATTACTTATCATAGTTTATCAATTTGATGGTTATTTTGGTAGTTCAAGCCTGGGTTTGGATAGTCTTGTCACTTGATATTACTTATCATAGTTTATCAATTTGATGGTTATTTTGGTAGTTCAAGCCTGGGTTTGGATAGTCTTGTCACTTGATATTACTTATCATAGTTTATCAATTTGATGGTTATTTTGGTAGTTCAAGCCTGGTTTGGATAGTCTTGTCACTTGATATTACTTATCATAGTTTATCAATTTGATGGTTATTTTGGTAGTTCAAGCCTGGGTTTGGATAGTCTTGTCACTTGATATTACTTATCATAGTTTATCAATTTGATGGTTATTTTGGTAGTTCAAGCCTGGGTTTGGATAGTCTTGTCACTTGATATTACTTATCATAGTTTATCAATTTGATGGTTATTTTGGTAGTTCAAGCCCGGGTTTGGATAGTCTTGTCACTTGATATTACTTATCATAGTTTATCAATTTGATGGTTATTTTGGTAGTTCAAGCCCGGGTTTGGATAGTCTTGTCACTTGATATTACTTATCATAGTTTATCAATTTGATGGTTATTTTGGTAGTTCAAGCCCGGGTTTGGATAGTCTTGTCACTTGATATTACTTATCATAGTTTATCAATTTGATGGTTATTTTGGTAGTTCAAGCCCGGGTTTGGATAGTCTTATCACTTGATATTACTTATCATAGTTTATCAATTTGATGGTTATTTTGGTAGTTCAAGCCCGGGTTTGGATAGTCTTGTCACTTGATATTACTTATCATAGTTTATCAATTTGATGGTTATTTTGGTAGTTCAAGCCCGGGTTTGGATAGTCTTGTCACTTGATATTACTTATCATAGTTTATCAATTTGATGGTTATTTTGGTAGTTCAAGCCCGGTTTGGATAGTCTTGTCACTTGATATTACTTATCATAGTTTATCAATTTGATGGTTATTTTGGTAGTTCAAGCCCGGGTTTGGATAGTCTTATCACTTGATATTACTTATCATAGTTTATCAATTTGATGGTTATTTTGGTAGTTCAAGCCCGGGTTTGGATAGTCTTGTCACTTGATATTACTTGTTTTCACCCAGAACACTCGGTTTGAACTACTGTTCTGCAGACTAAACTTTCAAGGCCCATATACTTCCATCTCAACCTTTATGATACAAAGATTAGTAACACTTACTGAACCAAATCATACAGTTCAGGTCACAGATACTGTTTCATCATCTCTGCTTCATTTAATAATAGAGTCAATCCTAATTAGCTAAATAGAGACTAAAAAAAAGAACAAGTCAAGTCAGCAGGAAGTCATTAACCAAATGAGGCAATCTCTGACATCCACAAAGCTATCTTTAATACCTAAAGTGCCATTATTGACCATATCAACAAGAAGGAAAAACAGCAACTTCCTGCTGGTACATTTTACAAACCTTTTTTTTTAATATTTATAAATAGGTTGCAAAAGATTTTTAAAAATTGTCAAACTTCTATGTATTATTACAATGAACAATAAATAAAATTACCAAGTTATTATGACTTTAATACCCAAAATAACTTAAAAACATTTCAGAATAATAATAATAATAATAATAATAATAATAATAGAAATGCTTGCATGTAGGCCATTACCATTAATATGTACATTAATGCACCCTTTAAGTAAAAGTATTTAGTAAACATTTTAACAATAATAATTATTTCATTATTTCTGTAAATGGGCAATCTAGGTAATTTAATTTCAAATAACGTTTATCTTATTTACACATGGCATTATGGTATATTCTAAAGATATATAATACATCATAGACATTATAAACATCATAAAGTACATTTAATCTAACATCACTTACCGTTTTAAGTATATTTATGAGACATTTCGCAGACGTTGCTTTAATCAGCTGTGAAAGAGATAATCCATGAGCACTAGTATTACCTGCCATTTAACTGTACATAAACTGTTTAATAATTCCTATTACAAACCTAATCTCTCTCTCACCTCCCTTTTAAATTTTTACTTTTTGTCTTCGCTTGGAAGACTTTTCCTCAAATTCTTGTGAACTTTGCTGCGTATTTTAGTTTGTCTAACGCAGTTTCAAGATTTTGTTTTTAAAACGTAAGTTAGGTATATTACTAAACCAGATGGACTAAATATATACATCCACCCTTTACACAATATTTTTACATTGCTTTAATTTTATATTTCTGTCCTAAAAATTTCTTAGCTACTTACACCCTCTCATACACCCATCTATAACAACGCTCGCCATCTATAGAGAGAACTATTTGTTATAGCAAATGTATATTAAACATTAAATTAGAATCAATTATATTTATTACAAGACAACATAGAACGAAAGGCTTTTACTCCATAAAAATGAAATTCTAATAACAACTAAACGCATCCTGAGGTTATGTTGAGTTTATTGGTTCAACGTTAAAGTTCGTTATATTATATAATGTTGAATCTTTCACTCCTCACAATAAGCTGCGATGTATCGTACAAAACAAAGAATGACATCGGAGCAGTAGGAATTAAAATAACGTTTGTATTCAGTTTGATTACCCTAATACATAAGGGACTTGAACCATAGATATATTTACATTCGGTGCTTTGTTTCTACAAGAGTTATTTGATGAAATAAATGTAAACTAACAATTCCCACTACCATCTCAAGACGGGGAGTAATCTCGGTCGATAACAATTCGTAACAAAAATTTTACTTTTTATTGTTCCTGGGCAGAAAGTGTTATTTCCCAATTAATTATGCCTAAAGTAAATGGAAAAGACTTACTTTTTTCTTGAAACTTTGCTTTTGTGATCTGGAAGCATATAAGAAAAACATGATAGGAGATTATATTGTGGGCTAACACGTGAAAGTGATTTACATTACAGTCGCAAATCTCGAAAAACTACTTACTTCTAATCATTTTTGCATAACTTTAGTATAAATACATGTAAATCTTGATTCATATGTTGTTTTATATATACATTATGTAAATGAAAATGTGCAAATTTGCCCGTTTTTACAAAGAAAATAGGTTAATTTCTAAATTGGAGGGGAAAATGGCCGTTTTCTGTACTTATACAACATAAGCAGTTACGAAATAACACATACTATCCAGGTACAAAATTTGTGTTAGATAGTGTTATTTAATTGAAAAGAAAGTAACCAGTACGCATTCGAATTTACCGAATTTCGTGTGAATTTATTCGACGGCTCTATGTTCTAGTAGTTACTTATCAAGGAACATCAGATCCAATGTTCGGTACGCTAACAACCAAGCCGACACTTTAGTCAAAACGAATATGAAAACTGATATCCTCGAAAGGCAAACTTTCCATAAATAAAATCGCGCCGTTTCTGTTTTTTGTTGTTTGTGTCATATATCTCTTATCTAGATTTTGGTCCTGTGTATTTTTCAAGTTACAGCAAAAATTTAAATTTTATAAGCGATTCAAATAGAAATGCTATTAGTTTAATGGCAACACCAGGTTTCTACCAACGTCTCTTCATTCGTGAAGGAAGTGTAATTCTTATATCTAACTAAGAGGCTAGTTCTGGAATTGAAATACCATATGTAGTACCTCTTGAAGTTCAGTAACTTCTACATGACACCACTTTATCTGACGCCCAACACCTCTGAAAAAGCTAGATATTATAAATCAAGAGCCATATGCACTTCTCAAATGTTTTTCTGTTGCTGTTGGTGTTGTTTATTATTAAGTGATAAGCTACACAAAGGGCTAACTCTATTCTACCTAAAATGGGATCGAAACTCAGTTTTTAGCGGTATTACTCCGCAGATATACCGCTGTGCTACTGGGCCGCACTTTAATGAATCAACCCAATTTTTAACCTCGTAAGTTTTCAGATGTACGTTATCAGACGGAGGGAAGAGTTAAAAAGATTTGTTTTTTTTTAAATTTCGCACAAAGTTACGTGAGGGCTATCTGTGTTAGCCGTCCGTAATTTAGCATTGTAAAGCTAGAGGGAAGGTAGCTAGTCATCACCACTCACCGCCAACTCTTGGGCTGCTCTTTTACCAACGAATAGTGGGATTGACCGTCACTTTATGACGCCCCTACAGCTGAAAGGGCGAGCATGTTTGGTGCGACAGGAATTCAAACCCTCGAGCCTCGGATTACGAGTCGAGTACCTTAACCGGACCACTTAAAAAGAATACAATATAATGTGGGCTTATAACAATAAAAATTAGGTTTCGATACTTGCAGTTAGCAGAAAGCACATTTTGTATATTTTCGCCCAGATAAGGAAGAATCCTAAATGTTTATATTTGTAACAATTTTTAATGATTGTATTTAGTTGCTTGTCTTGAAAAATTGTAAATGATTTATGATAACATAACAAGCAATTGATGACTTTCTTTATTTTACCAGTTTTGTACTTATTTACAAACATTATTCATAAGCATAAAACATAATGGTTTCATAGTAAATGGGCGTTTAATTGGTCAACCGCGCAATAACCTTAAGATCTGTAAGCGTTTATCTAGCGTGATTTTAAAATCTGAAGGAAAAATATCATTAAATTAGAACCGTTAATTTTTGTTATTTCAAACTACATTATTCATTAAGTCGTTAACAAATTAATGAATTTTATTCTACATGTAACTTATATTGTTAAATGTGTATAGCGATCTATTTTCTAAACCTGTAGAAGATTCTTGAGTGTATAAATAAACAACGTACTACGTGTGTAAGTAAAATACTGCTGTCAATTGAATTTTCAAAAACCTCACATTTATATAAAAATTTATAAATCGATGCACCAAGACAGTTTTAATGGTATTATTGGTTTACCACAGTTAGTATACTACAAATCTTGGAAGCTATAACTGTGATAAAGGTTCATTAATCAAAGAAATGCAGGCATTTGACCAGGAAAATTTATAAATTTTGAACATTACAAACCGTTTAACTTCAGTTAATTAGCTTCGGACATTAGTATTTATACGAATACTTTATATAAATTCAGCGAAAAAAAGCTCACATGTGAAAAAGCTTGCAAGCTTCCCGTCAAGTGAAGTGTACTTGTGCATCAATATAAAAATAATTCGATCATCGTGAACCATCGATAAAATATTCAGTTTCAGATCAGATAGAACACTCAGTATTTTTGTAAGTTTGTAAAACTTTTGTATTAAATTATTACTTGTACTAACTCTTATCATAACTTGTATTGTTGTTTGCGTATTAAAATATATCTGTCTTAAGAAAGAAAATTATGTATATCAATCTTGTTGGTAAATACAATAAATTTTACACATTGAATTAATTTCTAAGTTCATATTTCCAGTTCTTTGAAATTGTAAAACGTTAACTTACATGGCATAGCAAATCGGAAATATACACAAGATAAATTATAACACAAAAGTGGTGTAACACTCGTATCATTAACCATAAAAAATTAAAATAATTATCAGATTATCTTCGTGACACATTAAACAATTCTAGTAAGTTAAGACTCAGAGCAAAAAAACAATGTCTACACCGCTTTCTCGTAATTTTCTGTGACGTCGTCGTTTGTTTAAACAATTGATAAAAATGTAAAGTAATATGCACAACAAAATGATCAACAAACATGATACTAACACATATAACCAGAACAAGGAATATGTCCCTTTCTGTGGATAGACCAATGTGGATGGAGAACCATTAAAACTTTCAGCGGTAAAGGTTACAGTTGAAATTTCAAATATTTTGAACGTTTGAGTTAATAATTCTGAATTTTTTGTTGTTGATGAAACACTAGAAAACTCTGATGCTTCCTCATCTGGTGAAGATTGTTCTGTAGTTAATAGATTTAAACTGGTGTTTATTGTTGATACACTAGTACATTCAGAAGAATTCGTTACTTTGACAGATTTACTGAATTTAGACGACAATGGTTCTGAGCCTGATCTTATAGTGGAGGATTCTGTTGAAATTATTTCTTTATTGTATTCTGATGCTAATGATGTAGGTTCCGTGTTTGTTGATGTTATAGTGGAGAATTCTGTTGAAATTATTTCTTCATTGGATTCTGATGTTAATGATGTAGGTTCCGTGTTTGTTGATGTTACAGTGGATGATGATGTTGAAATTATTTCTTCATTGGATTCTGATGTTAATGATGTAGGTTCCGTGTTTGTTGCTGTTACAGTGGATGATGCTGTTGAAATTATTTCTTCATTGGATTCTGATGTTAATGATGTAGGTTCCGTGTTTGTTGATGTTATAGTGGAGAATTCTGTTGAAATTATTTCTTCATTGGATTCTGATGTTAATGATGTAAGATTTGTGTTTGCTGATGTTACTGTGGAAGTTTCTGTTGAAATTGTTTCTTCATTGGATTCTGATGTTAATGATGTAGGTTCCATGTTTGCTGATGTTACAGTGGAAGTTTCTGTTGAAATTAATTCTTCAATGGATTCTGCTGTTAATGATGTAGGTTCCATGTTTGCTGATGTTACAGTGAATGATTCTGTTGAAATTATTTCTTCATTGGATTCTGATGTTAATGATGTAAGTTCCCTGTTTGCTGATGTTACAGTGGAAGTTTCTGTTGAAATTATTTCTTCAATGGATTCTGATGTTAATGATGTAGGTTCCGTGTTTGTTGATGTTATAATGGATGATGCTGTTGAAATTAATTCTTCAATGGATTCTGCTGTTAATGATGTAGGTTCCATGTTTGCTGATGTTACAGTGGAAGTTTCTGTTGAAATTAATTCTTCAATGGATTCTGCTGTTAATGATGTAGGTTCCATGTTTGCTGATGTTACAGTGGAATTTTCTGTTGAAATTATTTCTTCATTAGATTCTGACGTTAATGATGTAGGCTTCGTGTTTGTTGATGTTATTGTGGAAGATTCTGTTGAAATTATTTCTTCATTGGATTTTGATGTTAATGATGTAAGATTTGTGTTTGCTGATGTTACTGTGGAAGTTTCTGTTGAAATTATTTCTTCATTGGATTCTGATGTTAATGATGTAGGTTCCGTGTTTGTTGATGTTACAGTGGATGATTCTGTTGAAATTAATTCTTCAATGGATTCTGCTGTTAATGATGTAGGTTCCATGTTTGCTGATGTTACAGTGGAAGTTTCTGTTGAAATTATTTCTTCATTGGATTCTGATGTTAATGATGTAAGTTCCCTGTTTGCTGATGTTACAGTGGAAGTTTCTGTTGAAATTATTTTTTCATTGGATTCTGATGTTAATGATGTAGGTTCCGTGTTTGCTGATGTTACTGCGGAATTTTCTGTTGAAATTATTTCTTCATTAGATTCTGACGTTAATGATGTAGGCTTCGTGTTTGTTGATGTTATTGTGGAAGATTGTGTTGAAATTATTTCTTCATTGGATTTTGATGTTAATGATGTAAGATTTGTGTTTGCTGATGTTACTGTGGAAGTTTCTGTTGAAATTATTTCTTCATTGGATTCTGCTGTTAATGATGTAGATTCCGTGTTTGCTGATGTTACTGTGAATGTTTCTGTTGAAATTGTTTCTTCATTGGATTCTGATGTTAATGATGTATGTTCCGTGTTTGCTGATGTTACTGCGGATTTTTCTGTTGAAATTATTTCTTCATTGGATTCTGATGTTAATGATGTAAGATTTGTGTTTGCTGATGTTACTGTGGAAGTTTCTGTTGAAATTATTTCTTCATTGGATTCTGATGTTAATGATGTAGGTTCCGTGTTTGCTAATGTTACAGTGAATGATTCTGTTGAAATTATTTCTTCATTGGATTCTGATGTTAATGATGTAGGTTCCGTGTTTGCTAATGTTACAGTGAATGATTCTGTTGAAATTATTTCTTCATTGGGTTCTGATGTTAATGATGTAAGTTCCCTGTTTGCTGATGTTACAGTGGAAGTTTCTGTTGAAATTATTTCTGCAATGGATTCTGATGTTAATGATGTAGGTTCCGTGTTTGCTAATGTTACAGTGAATGATTCTGTTGAAATTATTTCTTCATTGGGTTCTGATGTTAATGATGTAAGTTCCCTGTTTGCTGATGTTACAGTGGAAGTTTCTGTTGAAATTATTTCTTCAATGGATTCTGATGTTAATGATGTAGGTTCCGTGTTTGCTAATGTTACAGTGAATGATTCTGTTGAAATTATTTCTTCATTGGATTCTGATGTTAATGATGGAGGTTCCGTGTTTGCTAATGTTACAGTGAATGATTCTGTTGAAATTATTTCTTCATTGGATTCTGATGTTAATGATGTAAGTTCCCTGTTTGCTGATGTTACAGTGGAAGTTTCTGTTGAAATTATTTCTTCAATGGATTCTGATGTTAATGATGTAGGTTCCGTGTTTGCTAATGTTACAGTGAATGATTCTGTTGAAATTATTTCTTCATTGGATTCTGATGTTAATGATGTAGGTTCCGTGTTTGCTGATGTTACAGTGGAAGTTTCTGTTGAAATTATTTCTTCATTGAATTCTGATGTTAATGATGTAGGTTCCGTGTTTGCTGATGTTACAGTGGAAGTTTCTGTTGAAATTATTTCTTCATTGAATTCTGATGTTAATGATGTAGGTTCCGTGTTTGCTGATGTTACAGTGAATGATTCTGTTGAAATTATTTCTTCATTGGATTCTGATGTTAATGATGTAGGTTCCGTGTTTGCTGATGTTACAGTGGAAGTTTCTGTTGAAATTATTTCTTCATTGAATTCTGATGTTAATGATGTAGGTTCCGTGTTTGCTGATGTTACAGTGGAAGTTTCTGTTGAAATTATTTCTTCATTGAATTCTGATGTTAATGATGTAGGTTCCGTGTTTGCTGATGTTACAGTGGAAGATTCTGTTGAAATTATTTCTTTTTTGGATTCTGACGTTAATGATGTAAGATTTGTGTTTGCTGATGTTACAGTGGAAGTTTCTGTTGAAATTATTTCTTCATTGGATTCTGATGTTAATGATGTAAGATTTGTGTTTGCTGATGTTACTGTGGAAGTTTCTGTTGAAATTGTTTCTTCATTGGATTCTGATGTTAATGATGTAGGTTCCGTGTTTGCTAATGTTACAGTGAATGATTCTGTTGAAATTATTTCTTCATTGGATTCTGATGTTAATGATGTAAGTTCCCTGTTTGCTGATGTTACAGTGGAAGTTTCTGTTGAAATTATTTCTTCAATGGATTCTGATGTTAATGATGTAGGTTCCGTGTTTGCTAATGTTACAGTGAATGATTCTGTTGAAATTATTTCTTCATTGTATTCTGATGTTAATGATGGAGGTTCCGTGTTTGCTAATGTTACAGTGAATGATTCTGTTGAAATTATTTCTTCATTGGATTCTGATGTTAATGATGTAAGTTCCCTGTTTGCTGATGTTACAGTGGAAGTTTCTGTTGAAATTATTTCTTCAATGGATTCTGATGTTAATGATGTAGGTTCCGTGTTTGCTAATGTTACAGTGAATGATTCTGTTGAAATTATTTCTTCATTGGATTCTGATGTTAATGATGTAAGTTCCCTGTTTGCTGATGTTACAGTGGAAGTTTCTGTTGAAATTATTTCTTCAATGGATTCTGATGTTAATGATGTAGGTTCCGTGTTTGCTAATGTTACAGTGAATGATTCTGTTGAAATTATTTCTTCATTGGATTCTGATGTTAATGATGGAGGTTCCGTGTTTGCTAATGTTACAGTGAATGATTCTGTTGAAATTATTTCTTCATTGAATTCTGATGTTAATGATGTAGGTTCCGTGTTTGCTAATGTTACAGTGAATGATTCTGTTGAAATTATTTCTTCATTGTATTCTGATGTTAATGATGTAAGTTCCCTGTTTGCTGATGTTACAGTGGAAGTTTCTGTTGAAATTATTTCTTCAATGGATTCTGATGTTAATGATGTAGGTTCCGTGTTTGCTAATGTTACAGTGAATGATTCTGTTGAAATTATTTCTTCATTGGATTCTGATGTTAATGATGTAGGTTCCGTGTTTGCTGATGTTACAGTGGAAGTTTCTGTTGAAATTATTTCTTCATTGAATTCTGATGTTAATGATGTAGGTTCCGTGTTTGCTGATGTTACAGTGGAAGTTTCTGTTGAAATTATTTCTTCATTGAATTCTGATGTTAATGATGTAGGTTCCGTGTTTGCTGATGTTACAGTGAATGATTCTGTTGAAATTATTTCTTCATTGGATTCTGATGTTAATGATGTAGGTTCCGTGTTTGCTGATGTTACAGTGGAAGTTTCTGTTGAAATTATTTCTTCATTGAATTCTGATGTTAATGATGTAGGTTCCGTGTTTGCTGATGTTACAGTGGAAGTTTCTGTTGAAATTATTTCTTCATTGAATTCTGATGTTAATGATGTAGGTTCCGTGTTTGCTGATGTTACAGTGGAAGATTCTGTTGAAATTATTTCTTTTTTGGATTCTGACGTTAATGATGTAAGATTTGTGTTTGCTGATGTTACAGTGGAAGTTTCTGTTGAAATTATTTCTTCATTGGATTCTGATGTTAATGATGTAAGTTTTGTGTTTGCTGATGTTACTGTGGAAGTTTCTGTTGAAATTGTTTCTTCATTGGATTCTGATGTTAATGATGTAAGATTTGTGTTCGCTGATGTTGCTGTGGAAGTTTCTGTTGAAATTGTTTCTTCATTGGATTCTGATGTTAATGATGTAAGATTTGTGTTTGCTGATGTTACAGTGGAAGTTTCTGTTGAAATTGTTTCTTCATTGGATTCTGATGTTAATGATGTAAGATTTGTGTTTGCTGATGTTACTGTGGAAGTTTCTGTTGAAATTGTTTCTTCATTGGACTCTGATGTTAATGATGTAAGATTTGTGTTTGCTGATGTTGCTGTGGAAGTTTCTGTTGAAATTGTTTCTTCATTGGATTCTGATGTTAATGATGTAGATTCCGTGTTTGTTGGTGTTACAATGGAAGATTTTGTTGAAATTTTTTCTTCATTGGATCCTGACGGCAACGTCATAAGTTTTGTGTTTGCTGATGTTGTTGTGGAAGATTCTGTTGAATTTGTGTTTTCCTTTGATTCATTGAATCCTGATGTATCTGATGTAAAATTTGTGTTTGTTGGTGTTACAGTGGACAATTCTGTTGGATATGTTTCTTTGTTTTTTATAAAGAATTTTTGGGTAAATAACTCCGAATTACTCTTTGTGGAAGTTGGAAAGAAATATTCTGTAGGTACTGTTCTTTTATGATGCACAGTTTGTTGTAGCGTTGATATCTCACTACCTGTGTTTGCTAAAGATATGATGGAGGAATCTGTGAGATTCATTTCTTTATCGACTTTTGTGTATTTTTCTGTTAAGTATTTTGAAACCGTCTTAGTAGACGTGGGAGAATCTCTTGTAACTATTTCTTTCTCGAAGTTTGTAGATTTAGGCGTTACAAGACGTGAAACTATGTTAGTAGACATGGAAGACCTAGATGCAACTACTTCTGTCTCGGGTTTTGTTGAATGTATCTTTGTTGACGTCACAGTAGGAGATTTAGTTGAAATGGTTACTTTATCGAAATTTGAAGATCCCGTGTTTCCTGGTTGTGTATTTCTAGAAGATTCTGACGAAACCTTTTCTTCCTGGTGTTTTGTGTACTTTGTCAATTCTAATTCAGACTTTACACTGATATGTGTTATGATGGTAGATCCTGTTGATATTGGATTTTCTTCTGGCTTTGTTATCCTTGTTGCATCCGTCGTAAATTCAGATGATATAGAACTTGTCTGTGGCATTTCCGTGGATGTTTGAGGAAGGAGTTTTATATAGGCAATCGCAAATGAAATATTTTGATCTTGTGGGATTTTGAGAAGTCTTACATTGATCTAAAGAAAAATATAATGACATCTTGTAAGCACGTTTTTATCCTCCATTAAAACAAATCTTCTTAAACTTCAGTGAGTTGATTACAAAGTGACAAAACAACAACAATAACTATGTCTTAATATTAAATACCTTTAAGGAATTACATGTTAATAGTTTTCCTGTCCGTATATGAAAGCTAGAATTGATAAAAGTTAACAGTTATGAAAATTATAGAATATTAACTCTAATTAATAAATTCGTTGGATATAAGACCTTTACTACTGGTGGTCCTTTGTTTTTTACAGTAAGAGAATTAACACTATATCACTTTATTTGGATGAAACTGCAAAAGTAAACAAACCCTGAATTCTTCACTCTTCCTGATATTTTCCAATGATATTTGAAATGTTTTCCACCTGTTGTTAACAGCTTCATGGAAAATCTCTGGTAGAATCTTTTTAGTTTGCAAGTCAACGCTGAAAGTGAGTCCCTCTGTTAACCAGAGTAACATTTCTAATGTTTTAATTTCCAAGTCCATTGTAACATAATCGCTGGAGAGGATGGCTTGATCATTAGTGCCTCCTAGAAAAGTCACCGCGTAGGAATCTCCTGTCGAAACAGACCAAAGTGTGGATTTACAACTGTGGGAAGCAGAAACATATCTTATACATTGACGCAAGTCATTTCAGAGAGTGTTATTTATATATTCGTATTTTGAACTTTCCAATTAAATTTCAATATACACTTGCGTAAAGACAGGAACAAGTTTTAGTTCAGTGAAATTTTAACTTTATACAAAATAACATTAACATTTTGGTATTTTAAAGCGAAACACGTTGTTTACTTGTTTGAAGTTAAGCACAGGGCTACAAAATGGACTTTCTACCAACCAAAAGTACAAAACTTTGTTTCCAGGTTTGTAAGTCTGTAGACATACTTCTGTATCACTGAAAGAGTCAGATGGAACTGATTTTATTAGAGTGACAGGAAGGGTCCGTAGAATAACAAGATAATCAACAAGACATTTTTTCACAGTAATTATAAATCATTTTATTCTAACTCGTAAGCATTCTTTTTAAGTACAAAAACAGTGAATGTTTTATTTTAGCACAAACGATGATTGCCTTATATAGCTTAAATCTATAGAATTGTACCTTCTCATAGCGAATAGCTTTACCCACGTGACTGGTCGTTATTATTTGAAAGCAAAGCAGGTTTAGCTTTGAGATATCAGCCTACCATTAGAGAAAACCACTTTCGTACACAAGGTAGAAGTATTTCTCTCATGAGCAGACCAGGAATGTTATCTTAGGGGAGTTACACAGATCTATAAGTAGCTAGATTATTGAACATTGCACATACGCCCGGAAAACGAACAAAGTTTGAAAAATTCTGCATTAAAATAAGAAAGTATAGAATGCCATATTGGTGTCCTCGAATATTGGAGTTATTCTAAAGTCCAAAGAACAAGCATAAAAGTTAGCACACCAGCAAAAAAGTCTGACAATCCTTTGGAAAATATACATCAGGGTTAAATTGTCGAGGAAAGTCTTTCTTCACAAAGCATTCTGTGAAATAATGTTCTCAAGAAGACACATACGTGCTATTTTATTATAGTTTTTGAACAACGATATTTACTGACGGTTTTATTCTCTTCAAGATGAACTAAAACACGAAATTAAAATGAGATGTTGGTCAATATCAAAGTCACTTCTTTTGCAGGTTGGGAGAATCATTATTACTTCTTGTTATTAAACACAGAAGTCCGCAGACATGCTGCCGTGCTACTAGGGAAGTGATGGCAAACCTATGCCACGCAAAAATATTATGCTGACAAGCGACATACAATGTCACCTCTTGATTCTTTAAACCTTAACGGTAACCCATAATAAATATACATATATATATAAATAAAATAATTGTCATTATTACCAAATGCAACAGTGAATGATTTTTCCAGTCCGGAAGCAGTGAGAAACGTTCATAGAAAATGTCTCACGCACACTTGGCTCCAGTTTTGCTATTGCGAGAACATGTGACATTGGATGACACGTTTTGAATTCCTCGCAGACCCAGTGTGCACATAAGTATTTGAGCAAAAATAGAAAAACAATACTATTGGTACTAGCTTCGCTGTGTTTATATGTTTGTTACTATACTATTGGTACTAGCTTCGCTGTGTTTATATGTTTGTTACAATACTATTGGTACTAGCTTCGCTGTGTTTATATGTTTGTTACAATACTATTGGTACTAGCCTCGCTGTGTTTATATGTTTGTTACAATACTATTGGTACTAGCTTCGCTGTGTTTATATGTTTGTTACTATACTATTGGTACTAGCTTCGCTGTGTTTATATGTTTGTTACTATACTATTGGTACTAGCTTCGCTGTGTTTATATGTTTGTTACTATACTATTGGTACTAGTTTCGCTGTGTTTTATATGTTTGTTACTATACTATTGGTGCTTAGCTTCGCTGTGTTTATATGTTTGTTACTATACTATTGGTTACTAGCTTCGCTGTGTTTATATGTTTGTTACTATACTATTGGTTGCTAGCCTCGCTGTGTTTTATATGTTTTGTTGCCACAATACTATTGGTTGCCTAGCTTCGCTGTGTTTATATGTTTGTTACTATACTATTGGTACTAGCTTCAGCTGTGTTTATATGTTTGTTACAATACTATTGGTTGCTAGCTTCAACTGTGTTTTATATGTTTGTTACTATACTATTGGTTGGTAGCTTCATTAAATGTTTATATGTTTGTTACTATACTATTGGTACTAGCTTCGCTGTGTTTATATGTTTGTTACTATACTATTGGTACTAGCTTCGCTGTGTTTTGTATGTTTGTTACTATACTATTGGTACTAGCTTCGCTGTGTTTATATGTTTGTTACTATACTATTGGTACTAGCCTCGCTGTGTTTATATGTTTGTTACAATACAATTGGTACTAGCTTCGCTGTGTTTATATGTTTGTTACTATACTATTGGTACTAGCTTCGCTGTGTTTATATGTTTGTTACTATACTATTGGTACTAGCTTCGCTGTGTTTATATGTTTGTTACTATACTATTGGTACTAGCTTCGCTGTGTTTATATGTTTGTTACTATACTATTGGTACTAGCTTCGCTGTGTTTACATGTTTGTTACTATACTATTGGTACTAGCTTCGCTGTGTTTATATGTTTGTTACTATACTATTGGTACTAGCTTCGCTGTGTTTATATGTTTGTTACTATACTATTGGTACTAGCTTCGCTGTGTTTACATGTTTGTTACTATACTATTGGTACTAGCTTCGCTGTGTTTATATGTTTGTTACTATACTATTGGTACTAGCTTCGCTGTGTTTATATGTTTGTTACTATACTATTGGTACTAGCTTCGCTGTGTTTATATGTCTGTTACTATACTATTGGTACTAGCTTCGCTGTGTTTATATGTCTGTTACTATACTATTGGTACTAGCTTCGCTGTGTTTATATGTCTGTTACTATACTATTGGTACTAGCTTCGCTGTGTTTATATGTCTGTTACTAGTTGTCAGTAGTTTTAAATCCAGGAAATGTCTATGTTCTGTCAGTAGTTTTAAATCCAGGAAATGTCTATGTTATGTCAGTAATTTTAAATCCAGGAAATGTCTATGTTCTGTCAATAGTTTTAAAGGCAGGAAATGTCTATGTTCTGTCAGTAGTTTTAAAGCCAGGAAATGTCTAATTTTTTTGTCAGTAGTTTTAAAGCCAGGAAATGTATACGTTCTGTCAGTAGTTTCAAAAGCCAGGAAATGTCTACGTTCTGTCAGTAGTTTTAAAGCCAGGAAATGTCTAATTTCTGTCAGTAGTTTTAAAGCCAGGAAATGTCTAATTTCTGTCAGTAGTTTTAAAGCCAGGAAATGTCTTTAAATGTCTTCGCTGTGTTTATATGTTTGTTACTATACTATTGGTACTAGCTTCGCTGTGTTTATATGTTTGTGAGTTAATATTGAATATTTAGTGATAATAACGGTAAATATGCATTTCTTCTTTCGCAGTAAATATATGAATTATATTGTTAAAACTATATTTTTTGGTGTGGCATGCGTATATTTTGGATCAGTTAGTTAATTATAAATATATTTTTTATCAATTACATAACTTTTCACCAGCTGTTATGTTACACTAAGTTAAATTATCGTATTTAATTAATTGGCGAAATATTTTTTAATTGTATTTACCCTTTTCAGCTTGTCAGAATGTCAACTCAACCACCAAAGAAACAAAAATGTTCAAATGGAAGGAACAGCGACAGAGATTTTCAAGAATCGTGAACTGAAATATTTGTGATGATCAGAGAGGTTGATAAAGTAAATCTTATGTAACAGTGATGTGCAGGGCTTCCTATGTAAAGTAACATTGATAAAGTAAATCTTATGTAACAGTGATGTGCAGGACTTCCTCTGTAAAGTAACATTGATAAAGTAAATCTTATGTAACAGTGATGTGCAGGACTTCCTCTGTAAAGTAACATTGATAAAGTAAATCTTATGTAACAGTGATGTGCAGGACTTCCTCTGTAAAGTAACATTGATAAAGTAAATCTTATGTAACAGTGGTGTGCAGGACTTCCTCTGTAAAGTAACATTGATAAAGTAAATCTTATGTAACAGTGGTGTGCAGGACTTCCTCTGTAAAGTAACATTGATAAAGTAAATTTTATGTAACAGTGGTGTGCAGGACTTCCTCTGTAGAGTAACATTATGAAACTGTTCATAAGCGGATTTGTAGTTATAGAAACTGTAACCAAGGTAGTTATAGAAACTGTAACCAAGGTAGTTATAGAAACTGTAACCATGGTAGTTATAGAAACTGCAACCATGGTAGTTATAGAAACTGCAACCATGGTAGTTATATAAAATGTAACCATGGTAGTTATAGAAACTGCAACCATGGTAGTTATAGAAAATGTAACCAAGGTAGTTATAGAAACTGTAACCATGGTAGTTATAGAAACTGTAACCACGGTAGTTATAGAAACTGTAACCATGGTAATTCTATTACTGCGCATGCTTTGAAAAAAAAAAAGACAATTTTAAAATCTACTAAGATAGTGGCAAAATCGATGAACACAGGACTACTTATGTTCGTTCGCTAAGTAGATGTTCTGTCCTTAAACGAATTGTTGAATGTTTGGATGAAATTCGTGTTTTTGACAAATGATAAACTTTCTTGTCAAGAATTAGTTGATGTTGTGTGAATGTGTAAACTGATGTGTTTACAGATTTCTCCTCACATTTAAATGACTTGAACACCAAATTCCGGGGTTCTGGCAAAACACTTGATGTTACGTTTGATAACAAAAGTTTTCGAAATCAAACTAAAAAAGGTTAAACGTGATTTTTAACACTTTTAAATATTTATCAAATCTAAAACACACATGATACATGTCTTGAAACTCGTGAGAAAATATACATTCGGAGCGAACACAGTTTTCAACCATCATTAATTCAACGTTTCACAATTTTCTTTAAGATTTAGTAAGATCAAGTTATTTGATCTTGTAAAATTCGTAGAGTATACAGACAGTGTAACGTTAGACAAACTGAATTTGATAATGTTACGGTAAACTGAATTTGATAATGTTACGGTAAACTGACTTTGATAATGTTACGGTAAACTGACTTTGATAATTTTGAGATGCAACTGATTGATTTACAAATCAGTTCAATTTGGAGACAGAAACTTGTCGACTTAAGAGCTGAACTAGAAAATATCGAAATAGATCGATTAGTGACTGGAATAATACAGATAATGAGGCTCTGAAACTCTGATTCTATTCCTGAAACTTCTGAGTCTCTGAAAAATGTCAGTATTAACAGTATTTTCATCAACATATTTATATGAGTCGTTATTTTCAGTGATGAACTTTGGAAAGTGTAATTATAGGAACAGACATGATGATGAAACTAGTGCTACATGTGTAGCTCTCAAACAACCAAACACAAGCCTGATATAAAATATCTGTCATCATCTGTGCACCAGCTAAAGTCTCACTTAGAATAAAATATGTTTATTTTACTGCCATTGTTTTTAATTTTTTATGTTACATAATATGAACTAAAACTTACAATTTCACAAAATGATTTCTGTTAATAGTACAACAATGGATAAACGTAAATAAGCGAGAGACGTAAAAATTCTGTTAGTATTGTTACTAATTAATTAATTTTACTGTAGTTATTAATAACATGAAACTCCTAAAGCTTTTTTAATTAAAAATAATTCATAATAATAATAAATTATAATCTGCTGCTAAAAATTACCATTGGCACGCGACAGAATTTTTCAGATTATCCCTAATTTGGGCACACACACTCAAAACGGTTCGCTATTTCTGTACTACAAGTTCATGTAAACATGCCATTTGCAATGTCGATAATATAGCAAGTCTTATATCAAAAGCTACAGATTTCTCGTAAACAGATGAATACTTTACTCAGAGATTATGATTTATTTAAATTCTGATTTTCGACACTTCAAGGTCTAAATTATCATAAAGTAAACTATTATTTTTTTTTTATTCTAACATAGTGCTGTTAGGTGGCTTCTTCATGCTGATGCACAACTGTTACGTCACTTTTGAATGAAATACTTAGTATTCGTAGTTACCGTTAGGGGTGGACACATCCATTATTTTGTTAACTTCCAGCCTCTTCCATTGACCATGTCGTATTTTCCAACTGCACATATCCTGAGAGAAATCACACTCTAAACTTTGTAGGCCAGCGCCCTCTGAAATATGTTGGATATAAATACAGTACTCGTTGATTAAAAGTCTCTACTTGCTCGAATATCTTAAATTTACAAAATGATAATGTTTTGTTTTCCTGAATTTCGCGCAAAGCTACTCTGCGCTAGCAGTGCAAGACTAGAGGGAAGGCAGTCATTACCACCCACCGCCAACTCTTGGGACACTCTTTTACCAACAAATAGTGGGGTTGACCGTCACATTATAACGCCCCCACGAATGAAAGGGCAAGCATGTTTGGTGCGACGGGGATTCGAACCTGCGACCATCGGATTACGAGTCGAACACCTTAACCCACCTAGCCATGCCGGGCCTACAAAATAATAAATAAATAAAACATTATTTCAGTTAACTGCATACAATATTCTAAATATAAGCAAATATTTTTTGCAATAGTTTATCATATTTTTTTCTTTAGAAAAATGTTTCAAACAGACATATTAATTTGTTTAAGGCAAAATGGAGCTGCTCACTGAATTGGAAAAGTATAAACTAGCCTGACGGATTGCAATCCCCATCACACCAAACATGTTCGCCCTTTCAGCTATGGGGACGTTATAATGTGACAGTCAATCGCACTATTTGTTGGTAAAAGAGTAGCTCAAGAGTTGACGGCGGTTGTTCATGACTAGCTGCCTTCCCTCAAGTGTTTCACTGCTAAATTACGGAAGGCTAGCGCAGGTAGCTTTCGCATGTGTAGTTTTGCGCGAAATTCAAACCAAACTTAAGTATAATCTACGCAAATTGTTAGAAGGTTTAAGGTCAGAATAACCAACCACAACCTTTAGAGACGAAGCCAGGGTAGGAGTGTCGAATGACCACCCTAATACACTAAAATGTTTACGAGATCCATTATTTTATTAAAAACAAAACTTTATGCCCTTACTAGGCCAACAAGGAATAGCATTATTTATATGCAAAAACGGCTCGTTTGGGTTTAGAAAATATTTTACATAGAAGAGCGAACAACGTTTCGACCTTCTTCGGTCATCGTCAGGTTCATTGATAAAGCAGTTATTGATTTTAATACAGTGTTGGATACCCCTACCGGGCAAGTACAAAATAATATTATTAAAGTTATTATCAGGTTTAATGCAAAACGGTAAAATTGGTATCAGCTGGTCAAGTCCTTTTCTTACTGGTCCAGTAGAGGTACACAAGTTGGAAAATAGAATACAGATTCACAGAACATAAAATTTCACCTTCACACGTTTTCGAACTCTGGAAATCCTAATCACAACCATTGAAAACACCCAGATACTAAATAAAGAAACAAACGCAAAATTAAAGAAGCCTGACTTATACAACTCAAGCCCAAAATAAACCAACACAAAGAAACACCTTTATACCTAAACTAACAAATATAATCAAACATCTAAGCCCGCCCTCTACATTCCTACACTCAATTACACAACCGCCTTCAAACATGTGGTCAGCTATCAGCCAGTTACCTCTTTCTTTCTTTGTGAACCCGACGATGACCGAAGGTCGAAACATTGTTCGCACCTCTACATAGAATCTTGTCTAACCATACCAGCCGTTTTTACATATATATTTAACTAGCAATACATTTATGACAATTTATTACAGAAAAAGAGAACCTTGAATGTGTTGTGTAAAAGATGAAGAAAGTTTACTTTATAGTTAAATTTTAATATAGAACGATTCCAGAATCAATGGTAACATCCACATTTCAAACTTAGCACCTTACATAGAATGAACGTAATGCACGAAACTCCGTTACGCGAATTTTTAAGTCGTAATTATAAAAAAAAAGTTTTGAAAATGATTTCTTACCAGTGATAAACAACATTTAAATTCAACATTCACAGAAAAGTAAACCCAAAATTACTGGTAATCCTACAATGAGATTGTATTATTATTATTTTTTACAGTAATGTTGTTACGTTCATTCTACATTACTTAACTCAAAGTTAAACATCTTACCAATAGCCGGCGCTACCATCGTAGAAAATATTGTGGCAATTCTGACCAAAACAGAAAATATCTGAGCGTTCTTCATTGGAAAATTCCTCATTTCAAACCGTGCAAGTACAAAAAAACGCGTAAAGAAAAAATGAACTTTCAATAATGGGGCCTGGATACACTCTAAACAATATATATGTTAAAAAACAACAACAAATAACGACATAATCAAACTATCATAAATTTTGTTTTCATGACAAGTTTGATAAATAGATATCTTGGTTAAATAACAGAGAAACATCTGCGTTGATTAAATTCTTGGCACCTTTTGTTAACACGGTACATGATGGCTTCACTACCGTTAAAAATGTTGTTTTTTTTGTAATATTATTGGTATTTCAGATTACGAGACTTTGCGTGAACTCGCAGAGAAGGTAAATTCATTATTTTATAACATTTAGCGTTAAACTGTAACACTGGGGTTACAACGTCAGTTGATGGTAAGTTTTGTAAACTTATCTCGTTATTAGTGTTAATAGGGTCTTTGGAACTGGTTACTACCTTAGTCGATGGCAAGTTTTGTAAACCTGTCTAGTTGCTGGTGTTAGTAGAATTTTTGGAACTGGTTATTATCTCAGTTAATGGCAAGTTTTGTAAACCTATCTAGTTTCTGGTCTTAGTAGTGTCTTTAGAACTGGTTAATAACATTTAATGTGTGATCAAAAATTCCTAGCAGAAATGGTTCTCAAATGCGATTTTGAGACTATTACAAAATCTTGGATATCTCTTTGAAATTCTGCAGTTAATCTGGCTTCCTACCCTCAAAGCTTAGTAAACTAATAATGACAAAACGATAAAACTTATAGTTGTATGTGTACCAATAATGTAATCTTCACCATTCTTGGAATTCATAATCAATATGATTTATCTTGCAATATAAAGTAAATAATTCTGATAGGTAAACCTATAATTCATAATCAATATGATTTATCTTGCAATATAAAGTAAACAATTCTGATAGGTACACATACTTTAAACATATCTATTGCATAATTTCTAACATTATTGTTTACACAATTGATTTCTTATCCACAACTTTGTTGTTGATTTGTCAACACAAATTATTCAAAATTCATTTACGTACGCAAGTCTTACGTAAGATGTTTTGCTAGACATAACTGCAAAACAACAACACATAATACTGTTGACATGTTAAGCACCAAATATGTTACTTTATATTATCGGTAAATTTATTCGAGGACAATTAATTACAAACTACTTACCCTGTAGAATAATCAACTTGTCAAAGTTTATTTTGCTCTACATATAACCTAGCATCGATTATGTCACATAATATCAACAGACGTACATAGCCCATTAAATAAACTTGACAGTTATAAACAAGTTATTATTACTTCAAAATGATTTTGTTCAGTTATACTTGTCTGCACAAATACTCTGATTTACTAGCATAATGAAAATCTCAGATGGAAAGAAGTTATTGGTTAGTGTCGTGTAGAAACAACTAATCTGATGTTTATATTCAACCAGATTTTATTATTTCAAACAGAAAGAAAGAAATATTATTAAATAAATGATGTACAATACACTAGTTCAGTTGAAAACATAAAATATTCATTTGATTACATAAACCTTTATTAAAATATTGTGAAAGACAACCAGACCAAACACAGAATTCACCAAATCATGCAAATGTAAAGTTTGATTTGGGATGTTCCAATGAGATAACGTATCCTAATCCTTACAGCATTAAATTACCAATACTTGTTATTAATATGAATTGTACTTATTTCATGTTAATACAATTCTGTTCAGAAAAGTAAAATAATTTAAGAACAAACCCTCAAAAAGAAAACAATTATTTAATTAACGTATCAGTCTTCTTTCCCATTGTAACAATATTCTAATTGTCCACTCAACATTGAAACTTTAATAAAAGGAAGTACAATCATTTTATTTTCAAAGTGTTTATGACCCACAAAGCATTTTAAAATTTCAATTGGATTGATAATTATGTGAAATTTTGAAAACAAATGCTATTTTCACTGATTATATGAAAACTACAGAAATCCCTTCTTTCATCAAATCCACATGAAGTATTCTCATAGTAATAAAGGAGAAGAATATTTATCAAACTTCAAGCTCTAAAGATTTGATACAAATTTCACTGTCGACCATATCTAGAAGAATCTTCTCTGTCACTTTGCTGAAGTGTGGTATACATTTTAACCAAACGTTTTGTTTTCTTTCTAAACATTAAATATTCATTTTACAACTGGGAAGTAATACAATATGCACAACCACTCGCATACAAAACCCAAATACATTAGCATGTATTAAGTTTTAGAAGTAGCTTTTCAAAGCCTGAATTTCTTAACTTGTATTAACTTTCTCAGAGGAAGCATTGCCACACTAGAAAATGATCCCTTCCATACGCACCCACACGTATATATATGGACACCACTTCTATGTGTATCTGTAGACTTAGGTTTAAATTTACTCGTCTTAGTTTTACAATCACCTTAATCTGAAATAAGTCTTTCCCCACTAGTTTTATAGCAACAAAATGGGTTCACGTAACAGAACAACAAGACTCCAAGATGAATCAGGAACTTGACATTAACTCTTTAAACCCAAGTGGATGCTATCAGCATCTGGCCGAAAATCCCAGTTCACTCATCAGATGACAAAAACATTCGATAACACATAAATCTCTTTGGCTGCAAACTAATCCAAACTACATTATTATCTACCTTTTATGAGCAGACTGGAAATCTTATAAGGTATGTTTAATGGTTAATAAGACCTCATGAAAATAATTCTGGCAAAATGTGCACAAAACTGTGGATTTAAAGATTTAATACAATCTGTGGCTTGTTTTAAACTCTTCCAAACAGAATATTCTGGAGAAATATGTCTGAATGATATTTTGTAAGAGACTAAGGTTCAGTCATCTCTTTGAAGCAACTTTAAGAAACAAGCTCTGATAAGACAGACTGCTCCTGCTAATGGTAAGATATGACTGATTCAGAAACATCTTGTATGCAGTTTTAGGCAACTATCTAAGCATTTAGTAACTGAACAATGCTGGAATGTATCCAAATAGCTTAAAACGAAATATTTAATGAAACAAACACAAATTTAAATACATCCAAAGTTTGTTTAAACATCATTAAAACGAGTATCAATTGTTCTAGATTAATAATTCTTGGTGAATACACCAGTTAGGCCTTGAAGCACAAACATGTGGTCACCAATGGGAGCTTTATCTCTTCAATATGGTCTCTTCATCTTATATTAATAATTCTTGGTGAATACACCAGTTAGGCCTTGAAGCACAAACATGTGGTCACCAAAAGAGGTTTTATCTCTTCAATATGGTCTCTTCATCTTATATTAATAATTCTTGGTGAATACACCAGTTAGGCCTTGAAGCACAAACATGTGGTCACCAAAAGAGGTTTTATCTCTTCAATATGGTCTCTTCATCTTATATTAATAATTCTTGGTGAATACACCAGTTAGGCCTTGAAGCACAAACATGTGGTCACCAATGGGAGCTTTATCTCCTTACATGGTCCCAAGGTGTGTCCAAGATGTCCCGAGTCATTTGGATGACATGGCTGTGAGAATGTTCAGTTGGTTTTAGACCATGATTTGATTATATTTCAAGGAACACCCACTACACTGACAGATATTATGCATGCTACTGTGGACACAAATGGTGGCCAGGCCAAACAGGTGTATCACCCTTTCTTAACTACGTCCAGCGACTACAAACGTACGTTTCCCATCATCTAACTGGTACATTCACTGGGATTACTACATCAGGGCAAACATTACTTGTGTTGAAACACTACAATAATCACAGGCAGCTGCACACAATGAAATTAATTATATCAAACCTTATACAGTCATTCTGTAACTAAACCTGACTAGCTCTATACACAAACTTGTTATGCATGTCCTGTCTTCTGGAAACACAAACTTGTTATGCATGTCCTGTCTTCTGGAAACACAAACTTGTTATGCATGTCCTGTCTTCTGGAAACACAAACTTGTTATGCATGTCCTGTCTTCTGGAAACACAAACTTGTTATGCATGTCCTGTCTTCTGGAAACACAAACTTGTTATGCATGTCCTGTCTTCTGGAAACACAAACTTGTTATGCATGTCCTGTCTTCTGGAAACACAAACTTGTTATGCATGTCCTGTCTTCTGGAAACACAAACTTGTTATGCATGTCCTGTCTTCTGGAAACACAAACTTGTTATGCATGTCCTGTCTTCTGGAAACACAAACTTGTTATGCATGTCCTGTCTTCTGGAAACACAAACTTGTTATGCATGTCCTGTCTTCTGGAACACAAACTTGTTATGCATGTTCTGTCTTCTGGAAACACAAACTTGTTATGCATGTCCTGTCTTCTGGAAACACAAACTTGTTATGCATGTCCTGTCTTCTGGAAACACAAACTTGTTATGCATGTCCTGTCTTCTGGAAACACAAACTTGTTATGCATGTCCTGTCTTCTGGAAACACAAACTTGTTATGCATGTCCTGTCTTCTGGAAACACAAACTTGTTATGCATGTCCTGTCTTCTGGAAACACAAACTTGTTATGCATGTCCTGTCTTCTGGAAACACAAACTTGTTATGCATGTCCTGTCTCTGAAACACAAACTTGTTATGCATGTTCTGTCTTCTGGAAACACAAACTTGTTATGCATGTCCTGTCTTCTGGAAACACAAACTTGTTATGCATGTTCTGTCTTCTGGAAACACAAACTTGTTATGCATGTCCTGTCTTCTGGAAACACAAACTTGTTATGCATGTCCTGTCTTCTGGAAACACAAACTTGTTATGCATGTCCTGTCTTCTGGAAACACAAACTTGTTATGCATGTCCTGTCTTCTGGAAACACAAACTTGTTATGCATGTCCTGTCTTCTGGAAACACAAACTTGTTATGCATGTCCTGTCTTCTGGAAACACAAACTTGTTATGCATGTCCTGTCTTCTGGAAACATTAACTACTTCATTATCAACACAGTGAAAACAAATATTGACACGTTTAATTTCTCATACAAGTAATGGACACGTTTTTAAAATTAAAAAAAACTTCTTATTATCTGAACCTGAAACACCTTCTTTGGTCCACAATTTTAACTGGATTATTTAGTCTGATAAGAAAAGAAAAAGGTGAAGTCCGGACATTCTCCTGGACACAAGAGTTAGTACCATTCCGGATACACTGATTACTCCATCTTCTTACTCTCTCTCTTTGACGAGCACACTTGGCTACTTTCCTGTCACTCATAAACAAAATACAACTCCAATAATCCTAAATATCCCCATGAGGAAAACCTGTTAAGTAAAAAAATTCAACCAATCATATAGAAGTAAATCTCACTTTTCATCCAATAGTGACAGTTTACATGATACATTAATTTGTGAAAGGATGTATAAAGAAATAAGACATCGATAGTAAATGAAATGACATATACAGAAGTATTATATAATTAATATGGGAAATGAAAATATGTAAACAGATGTAATATATCACAACGTAGAAATGTTTAGGGACAACAATGGATCTATTGGTCTGTCTTGGATCTCCCAGTCTCTAAACTAAAGTAAAAATGTTAGATAACTAACTGTATAAAAAAATCTTAAAACGAACCCTCATCATAATAACTCTTGCTATATAATGTTCCAAAAGTAACTAGCGCCTCTTAAGTTACAAATATTCAGACCTAAGTTGATTTGATGAGAAAATATATCTTTATTCAAAGTAATAACAATCTTTAAAACTAACAACATTATTACTGTGTTTGTTTTCAGTTATGTAAGGAAGTTATCAAAATCTAACTCCATACACGAAAGTTTTCACTGATAAAAATATCTACTTATGAAACACTACGAAAAGTGACTGACAAAACGTTTGTCTGGCTCTAACTACCAGACAAACATAAAGCTCACTTCTACAAGCAAGTCTGTAGCTGAAACAGCAGGCATCATTCCTGAGCAAAGTCTAGTGAGCATCCAGCCCTCCGAGCCAACCGAGCTTGTAAACCTGCCATACTGAAAAACAGCCAGGTAATGTTACTAAGAACAGAAAATATTACTGTCCTATCAGGTGAAAATACAATACTACAGTATTCATAAGTTATCTAATAAATACAGAAATCTGTCTCTATGTTTACAGTTTGAATCTAAAACCACAATCTGTAGAACAAAAACACTAAAGTAGGCTGAAAATCCTACACAAGTATTTTTACAATTACACAAAAACGGTTAACAAGGCTGTTCAAGTTTTCTTGAGGAACTCCAGATATAATTATTTCACCATTTTACCATACATGTAAAACAGTGTGGAATTTAAAATGTACACCACAGAAATTATTATTTAATAACAAAGAAAGTAAAACTAGTTATGACTTCAACTCTTTATGAAAGCTTATGCTTTAAGATTTAACACAAACCATTTAAATCCTAAAATGAGTTGTTTTAAATTAGAATAAATATTAAAATATTTACATTTTCTAGATCTGCTAGTTACACAACACCATTCACATTGAGACTTTTACACATTCATCAGTTTTAACACCATTAAATGGTGTGTTGTAGCAGGTGAATACACTGTTCTCCTATATACATAACACTGCTTTAAATGTTATTTATCAGCTGAGTGACAAAAAAAACATTCAGTATAAACTAATCAGTATTTATCAAACATCTGTTGATAACCACGAATAACATTAGTGTTT
>NW_027467782.1:49691440-49775209 GCF_004210375.1 Tachypleus tridentatus
ATAAGAAGTTTGATAAGGGCTGGCTTTAAGATTATTTTAATAAAAAGTTTGATAATGGCTTTAAGATTATTTTTAATAAGAAGTTTGATAAGGGCTGGCTTTAAGATTATTTTTTAATAAAAAGTTTGATAAGGGCTGGCTTTAAGATTATTTTAATAAGAAGTTTGATAAGGGCTGGCTTTAAGATTATTTTAATAAGAAGTTTGATAAGGGCTGGCTTTAAGATTATTTTTAATAAGAAGTTTGATAAGGGCTGGCTTTAAGATTATTTTTAATAAGAAGTTTGATAAGGGCTGGCTTTAAGATTATTTTTAATAAAAAGTTTGATAAGGGCTGGCTTTAAGATTATTTTTAATAAGAAGTTTGATAAGGGCTGGCTTTAAGATTATTTTTAATAAGAAGTTTGATAAGGGCTGGCTTTAAGATTATTTTAATAAGAAGTTTGATAAGGGCTGGCTTTAAGATTATTTTTAATAAGAAGTTTGATAAGGGCTGGCTTTAAGATTATTTTAATAAGAAGTTTGATAAGGGCTGGCTTTTAAGATTATTTTTAATAAAAGTTTGATAAGGGCTGGCTTTAAGATTATTTTTTAATAAGAAGTTTGATAAGGGCTGGTTTTAAGATTATTTTAATAAGAAGTTTGATAAGGGCTGGCTTTAAGATTATTTTAATAAGAAGTTTGATAAGGGCTGGTTTTAAGATTATTTTAATAAGAAGTTTGATAAGGGCTGGCTTTTAAGATTATTTTTAATAAGAAGTTTGATAAGGGCTGGCTTTAAGATTATTTTAATAAGAAGTTTGATAAGGGCTGAAGTTTGATTAGTCTTTTAAGATTATTTTAATAAAAGTTTGATAAGGGCTGACTTTAAGATTATTTTAATAAGAAGTTTGATAAGGGCTGGCTTTAAGATTATTTTAATAAGAAGTTTGATAAGGGCTGGCTTTAAGATTATTTTAATAAAAGTTTGATAAGGGCTGGCTTTAAGATTATTTTAATAAGAAGTTTGATAAGGGCTGGCTTTAAGATTATTTTAATAAGAAGTTTGATAAGGGCTGGCTTTAAGATTATTTTAATAAGAAGTTTGATAAGGGCTGGCTTTAAGATTATTTTTAATAAGAAGTTTGATAAGGGCTGGCTTTAAGATTATTTTAATAAGAAGTTTGATAAGGGCTGGCTTTAAGATTATTTTAATAAAAAGTTTGATAGGGCTGGCTTTAAGATTATTTTTTAATAAAAAGTTTGATTAAGATTATTTTAATAAAAAGTTTGATAAGGGCTGGCTTTAAGATTATTTTTTAATAAAAAGTTTGATAAGGGCTGGCTTTAAGATTATTTTAATAAGAAGTTTGATAAGGGCTGGCTTTAAGATTATTTTAATAAGAAGTTTGATAAGGGCTGGCTTTAAGATTATTTTAATAAGAAGTTTGATAAGGGCTGGCTTTAAGATTATTTTAATAAGAAGTTTGATAAGGGCTGGCTTTAAGATTATTTTTAATAAGAAGTTTGATAAGGGCTGGCTTTAAGATTATTTTAATAAAAAGTTTGATAAGGGCTGGCTTTAAGATTATTTTTTTAATAAGAAGTTTGATAAGGGCTGGCTTTAAGATTATTTTAATAAGAAGTTTGATAAGGGCTGGCTTTAAGATTATTTTTAATAAGAAGTTTGATAAGGGCTGGCTTTAAGATTATTTTTAATAAGAAGTTTGATAAGGGCTGGCTTTAAGATTATTTTAATAAGAAGTTTGATAAGGGCTGGCTTTAAGATTATTTTAATAAAAGTTTGATAAGGGCTGGCTTTAAGATTATTTTAATAAGAAGTTTGATAAGGGCTGGCTTTAAGATTATTTTTAATAAAAGTTTGATAAGGGCTGGCTTTAAGATTATTTTAATAAGAAGTTTGATAAGGGCTGGCTTTAAGATTATTTTAATAAGAAGTTTGATAAGGGCTGGCTTTAAGATTATTTTAATAAGAAGTTTGATAAGGGCTGGCTTTAAGATTATTTTAATAAAAAGTTTGATAAGGGCTGGCTTTAAGATTATTTTAATAAGAAGTTTGATAAGGGCTGGCTTTAAGATTATTTTAATAAAAAGTTTGATAAGGGCTGGCTTTAAGATTATTTTAATAAGAAGTTTGATAAGGGCTGGCTTTAAGATTATTTTAATAAGAAGTTTGATAAGGGCTGGCTTTAAGATTATTTTAATAAAAAGTTTGATAAGGGCTGGCTTTAAGATTATTTTAATAAAAAGTTTGATAAGGGCTGGCTTTAAGATTATTTTAATAAAAAGTTTGATAAGGGCTGGCTTTAAGATTATTTTAATAAGAAGTTTGATAAGGGCTGGCTTTAAGATTATTTTTAATAAGAAGTTTGATAAGGGCTGGCTTTAAGATTATTTTAATAAGAAGTTTGATAAGGGCTGGCTTTAAGATTATTTTAATAAGAAGTTTGATAAGGGCTGGCTTTAAGATTATTTTAATAAGAAGTTTGATAAGGGCTGGCTTTAAGATTATTTTAATAAGAAGTTTGATAAGGGCTGGCTTTAAGATTATTTTAATAAGAAGTTTGATAAGGGCTGGCTTTAAGATTATTTTAATAAGAAGTTTGATAAGGGCTGGCTTTAAGATTATTTTAATAAAAGTTTGATAAGGGCTGGCTTTAAGATTATTTTAATAAGAAGTTTGATAAGGGCTGGCTTTAAGATTATTTTAATAAGAAGTTTGATAAGGGCTGGCTTTAAGATTATTTTAATAAGAAGTTTGATAAGGGCTGGCTTTAAGATTATTTTAATAAGAAGTTTGATAAGGGCTGGCTTTAAGATTATTTTAATAAGAAGTTTGATAAGGGCTGGCTTTAAGATTATTTTAATAAAAGTTTGATAAGGGCTGGCTTTAAGATTATTTTAATAAAAGTTTGATAAGGGCTGCTTTTAAGATTATTTTAATAAGAAGTTTGATAAGGGCTGGCTTTAAGATTATTTTAATAAGAAGTTTGATAAGGGCTGGCTTTAAGATTATTTTAATAAGAAGTTTGATAAGGGCTGGCTTTAAGATTATTTTAATAAGAAGTTTGATAAGGGCTGGCTTTAAGATTATTTTAATAAAAGTTTGATAAGGGCTGGCTTTAAGATTATTTTAATAAGAAGTTTGATAAGGGCTGGCTTTAAGATTATTTTAAAAAAAGTTTGATAAGGGCTGGCTTTAAGATTATTTTAATAAAAGTTTGATAAGGGCTGGCTTTAAGATTATTTTAATAAGAAGTTTGATAAGGGCTGGCTTTAAGATTATTTTTAATAAGAAGTTTGATAAGGGCTGGCTTTAAGATTATTTTAATAAGAAGTTTGATAAGGGCTGGCTTTAAGATTATTTTAATAAGAAGTTTGATAAGGGCTGGCTTTAAGATTATTTTAATAAGAAGTTTGATAAGGGCTGGCTTTAAGATTATTTTTTAATAAAAGTTTGATAAGGGCTGGCTTTAAGATTATTTTAATAAAAGTTTGATAAGGGCTGGCTTTAAGATTATTTTAATAAAAAGTTTGATAAGGGCTGGCTTTAAGATTATTTTAATAAGAAGTTTGATAAGGGCTGGCTTTAAGATTATTTTAATAAAAGTTTGATAAGGGCTGGCTTTAAGATTATTTTTAATAAGAAGTTTGATAAGGGCTGGCTTTAAGATTATTTTAATAAAAGTTTGATAAGGGCTGGCTTTAAGATTATTTTAATAAAAGTTTGATAAGGGCTGGCTTTAAGATTATTTTAATAAGAAGTTTGATAAGGGCTGGCTTTAAGATTATTTTTTAATAAAAGTTTGATAAGGGCTGGCTTTAAGATTATTTTAATAAGAAGTTTGATAAGGGCTGGCTTTAAGATTATTTTAATAAAAAGTTTGATAAGCTTTAAGATTATTTTAATAAGAAGTTTGATAAGGGCTGGCTTTAAGATTATTTTAATAAGAAGTTTGATAAGGGCTGGCTTTAAGATTATTTTAATAAGAAGTTTGATAAGGGCTGGCTTTAAGATTATTTTTAATAAGAAGTTTGATAAGGGCTGGCTTTAAGATTATTTTAATAAGAAGTTTGATAAGGGCTGGCTTTAAGATTATTTTAATAAAAAGTTTGATAAGGGCTGGCTTTAAGATTATTTTTAATAAAAGTTTGATAAGGGCTGGCTTTAAGATTATTTTAATAAAAGTTTGATAAGGGCTGGCTTTAAGATTATTTTAATAAAAAGTTTGATAAGGGCTGGCTTTAAGATTATTTTAATAAGAAGTTTGATAAGGGCTGGCTTTAAGATTATTTTAATAAGAAGTTTGATAAGGGCTGGCTTTAAGATTATTTTAATAAGAAGTTTGATAAGGGCTGGCTTTAAGATTATTTTAATAAGAAGTTTGATAAGGGCTGGCTTTAAGATTATTTTAATAAGTTTGATAAGGGCTGGCTTTAAGATTATTTTAATAAGAAGTTTGATAAGGGCTGGCTTTAAGATTATTTTAATAAGAAGTTTGATAAGGGCTGGCTTTAAGATTATTTTTAATAAGAAGTTTGATAAGGGCTGGCTTTAAGATTATTTTTAATAAAAAAGTTTGATAAGGGCTGGCTTTAAGATTATTTTTAATAAGAAGTTTGATAAGGGCTGGCTTTAAGATTATTTTAATAAAAGTTTGATAAGGGCTGGCTTTAAGATTATTTTTAAAAAAGTTTGATAAGGGCTGGCTTTAAGATTATTTTAATAAAAGTTTGATAAGGGCTGGCTTTAAGATTATTTTAATAAGAAGTTTGATAAGGGCTGGCTTTAAGATTATTTTTAATAAAAGTTTGATAAGGGCTGGCTTTAAGATTATTTTAATAAAAAGTTTGATAAGGGCTGGCTTTAAGATTATTTTAATAAAAAGTTTGATAAGGGCTGGCTTTAAGATTATTTTAATAAGAAGTTTGATAAGGGCTGGCTTTAAGATTATTTTAATAAGAAGTTTGATAAGGGCTGGCTTTAAGATTATTTATAAGAAGTTTGATAAGGGCTGGCTTTAAGATTATTTTAATAAGAAGTTTGATAAGGGCTGGCTTTAAGATTATAAAACTTCTTATTAAAAGGGCTGGCTTTAAGATTATTTTTAATAAAAAGTTTGATAAGGGCTGGCTTTAAGATTATTTTAATAAGAAGTTTGATAAGGGCTGGCTTTAAGATTATTTTAATAAGAAGTTTGATAAGGGCTGGCTTTAAGATTATTTTAATAAAAAGTTTGATAAGGGCTGGCTTTAAGATTATTTTAATAAAAGTTTGATAAGGGCTGGCTTTAAGATTATTTTAATAAAAAGTTTGATAAGGGCTGGCTTTAAGATTATTTTAATAAGAAGTTTGATAAGGGCTGGCTTTAAGATTATTTTAATAAGAAGTTTGATAAGGGCTGGCTTTAAGATTATTTTAATAAGAAGTTTGATAAGATTATTATTTTTAATAAGAAGTTTGATAAGGGCTGGCTTTAAGATTATTTTAAATAAAAAGTTTTATAAGGGCTGGCTTTAAGATTATTTTTAATATGAAATTTGATAAGGACTGGCTTTAAGATTATTTTTAATAAGAAGTTTGATAAGGGCTGGCTTTAAGATTATTTTAATAAAGAAGTTTGATAAGGGCTGGCTTTAAGATTATTTTAATAAAAAGTTTGATAAGGGCTGGCTTTAAGATTATTTTAATAAAAAGTTTGATAAGGGCTGGCTTTAAGATTATTTTAATAAGAAGTTTGATAAGGGCTGGCTTTAAGATTATTTTAAATAAGAAGTTTGATAAGGGCTGGCTTTAAGATTATTTTAATAAAAGTTTGATAAGGGCTGGCTTTAAGATTATTTTAATAAGAAGTTTGATAAGGGCTGGCTTTAAGATTATTTTAATAAGAAGTTTGATAAGGGCTGGCTTTAAGATTATTTTAATAAAAGTTTGATAAGGGCTGGCTTTAAGATTATTTTAATAAAAAGTTTGATAAGGGCTGGCTTTAAGATTATTTTAATAAAAAGTTTGATAAGGGCTGGCTTTAAGATTATTTTAATAAGAAGTTTGATAAGGGCTGGCTTTAAGATTATTTTAATAAAAGTTTGATAAGGGCTGGCTTTAAGATTATTTTAATAAGAAGTTTGATAAGGGCTGGCTTTAAGATTATTTTAATAAGAAGTTTGATAAGGGCTGGCTTTAAGATTATTTTAATAAGAAGTTTGATAAGGGCTGGCTTTAAGATTATTTTAATAAGAAGTTTGATAAGGGCTGGCTTTAAGATTATTTTAATAAGAAGTTTGATAAGGGCTGGCTTTAAGATTATTTTAATAAGAAGTTTGATAAGGGCTGGCTTTAAGATTATTTTAATAAGAAGTTTGATAAGGGCTGGCTTTAAGATTATTTTAATAAGAAGTTTGATAAGGGCTGGCTTTAAGATTATTTTAATAAAAGTTTGATAAGGGCTGGCTTTAAGATTATTTTAATAAGAAGTTTGATAAGGGCTGGCTTTAAGATTATTTTAATAAAAAGTTTGATAAGGGCTGGCTTTAAGATTATTTTAATAAGAAGTTTGATAAGGGCTGGCTTTAAGATTATTTTAATAAGAAGTTTGATAAGGGCTGGCTTTAAGATTATTTTAATAAAAGTTTGATAAGGGCTGGCTTTAAGATTATTTTAATAAGAAGTTTGATAAGGGCTGGCTTTAAGATTATTTTAATAAGAAGTTTGATAAGGGCTGGCTTTAAGATTATTTTAATAAGAAGTTTGATAAGGGCTGGCTTTAAGATTATTTTAATAAGAAGTTTGATAAGGGCTGGCTTTAAGATTATTTTAATAAGAAAAGTTTGATAAGGGCTGGCTTTAAGATTATTTTAATAAAAAGTTTGATAAGGGCTGGCTTTAAGATTATTTTAATAAGAAGTTTGATAAGGGCTGGCTTTAAGATTATTTTAATAAAAAGTTTGATAAGGGCTGGCTTTAAGATTATTTTAATAAGAAGTTTGATAAGGGCTGGCTTTAAGATTATTTTTAATAAGAAGTTTGATAAGGGCTGGCTTTAAGATTATTTTAATAAGTTTGATAAGTTTGATAAGGGCTGGCTTTAAGATTATTTTAATAAGAAGTTTGATAAGGGCTGGCTTTAAGATTATTTTAATAAGTTTGATAAGGGCTGGCTTTAAGATTATTTTAATAAAAGTTTGATAAGGGCTGGCTTTAAGATTATTTTAATAAGAAGTTTGATAAGGGCTGGCTTTAAGATTATTTTAATAAAAGTTTGATAAGGGCTGGCTTTAAGATTATTTTAATAAGGGCTGGCTTTAAGTTTGATAAGGGCTGGCTTTAAGATTATTTTTAATAAGAAGTTTGATAAGGGCTGGCTTTAAGATTATTTTAATAAGAAGTTTGATAAGGGCTGGCTTTAAGATTATTTTAATAAGAAGTTTGATAAGGGCTGGCTTTAAGATTATTTTAATAAGAAGTTTGATAAGGGCTGGCTTTAAGATTATTTTTATAAAAAGTTTGATAAGGGCTGGCTTTAAGATTATTTTTAATAAAAGTTTGATAAGGGCTGGCTTTAAGATTATTTTAATAAAAAGTTTGATAAGGGCTGGCTTTAAGATTATTTTAATAAGAAGTTTGATAAGGGCTGGCTTTAAGATTATTTTTAATAAGAAGTTTGATAAGGGCTGGCTTTAAGATTATTTTAATAAAAGTTTGATAAGGGCTGGCTTTAAGATTATTTTAATAAAAAGTTTGATAAGGGCTGGCTTTAAGATTATTTTAATAAGAAGTTTGATAAGGGCTGGCTTTAAGATTATTTTAATAAAAAGTTTGATAAGGGCTGGCTTTAAGATTATTTTAATAAGAAGTTTGATAAGGGCTGGCTTTAAGATTATTTTAATAAAAAGTTTGATAAGGGCTGGCTTTAAGATTATTTTAATAAAAAGTTTGATAAGGGCTGGCTTTAAGATTATTTTAATAAGAAGTTTGATAAGGGCTGGCTTTAAGATTATTTTAATAAAAAGTTTGATAAGGGCTGGCTTTAAGATTATTTTAATAAAAAGTTTGATAAGGGCTGGCTTTAAGATTATTTTAATAAAAGTTTGATAAGGGCTGGCTTTAAGATTATTTTAATAAGAAGTTTGATAAGGGCTGGCTTTAAGATTATTTTAATAAGAAGTTTGATAAGGGCTGGCTTTAAGATTATTTTTAATAAGAAGTTTGATAAGGGCTGGCTTTAAGATTATTTTAATAAAAAGTTTGATAAGGGCTGGCTTTAAGATTATTTTAATAAAAAGTTTGATAAGGGCTGGCTTTAAGATTATTTTAATAAGAAGTTTGATAAGGGCTGGCTTTAAGATTATTTTAATAAAAGTTTGATAAGGGCTGGCTTTAAGATTATTTTAATAAGAAGTTTGATAAGGGCTGGCTTTAAGATTATTTTAATAAAAGTTTGATAAGGGCTGGCTTTAAGATTATTTTAATAAAAGTTTGATAAGGGCTGGCTTTAAGATTATTTTAATAAGAAGTTTGATAAGGGCTGGCTTTAAGATTATTTTAATAAGAAGTTTGATAAGGGCTGGCTTTAAGATTATTTTTAATAAAAGTTTGATAAGGGCTGGCTTTAAGATTATTTTAATAAGAAGTTTGATAAGGGCTGGCTTTAAGATTATTTTAATAAAAAGTTTGATAAGGGCTGGCTTTAAGATTATTTTAATAATAAAGTTTGATAAGGGCTGGCTTTAAGATTATTTTAATAAAAAGTTTGATAAGGGCTGGCTTTAAGATTATTTTAATAAGAAGTTTGATAAGGGCTGGCTTTAAGATTATTTTAATAAAAGTTTGATAAGGGCTGGCTTTAAGATTATTTTAATAAAAGTTTGATAAGGGCTGGCTTTAAGATTATTTTTAATAAAAGTTTGATAAGGGCTGGCTTTAAGATTATTTTTAATAAAAAGTTTGATAAGGGCTGGCTTTAAGATTATTTTAATAAGAAGTTTGATAAGGGCTGGCTTTAAGATTATTTTAATAAGAAGTTTGATAAGGGCTGGCTTTAAGATTATTTTTAATAAAAAGTTTGATAAGGGCTGGCTTTAAGATTATTTTAATAAAAAGTTTGATAAGGGCTGGCTTTAAGATTATTTTTAATAAGAAGTTTGATAAGGGCTGGCTTTAAGATTATTTTAATAAGAAGTTTGATAAGGGCTGGCTTTAAGATTATTTTAATAAGAAGTTTGATAAGGGCTGGCTTTAAGATTATTTTTAATAAGAAGTTTGATAAGGGCTGGCTTTAAGATTATTTTAATAAAAAGTTTGATAAGGGCTGGCTTTAAGATTATTTTAATAAAAAGTTTGATAAGGGCTGGCTTTAAGATTATTTTAATAAAAAGTTTGATAAGGGCTGGCTTTAAGATTATTTTAATAAGAAGTTTGATAAGGGCTGGCTTTAAGATTATTTTTAATGATAAGGGCTGGAAGTTTGATAAGGGCTGGCTTTAAGATTATTTTAATAAGAAGTTTGATAAGGGCTGGCTTTAAGATTATTTTAATAAGAAGTTTGATAAGGGCTGGCTTTAAGATTATTTTAATAAAAGTTTGATAAGGGCTGGCTTTAAGATTATTTTAATAAAAAGTTTGATAAGGGCTGGCTTTAAGATTATTTTAATAAGAAGTTTGATAAGGGCTGGCTTTAAGATTATTTTAATAAGAAGTTTGATAAGGGCTGGCTTTAAGATTATTTTTAATAAGAAGTTTGATAAGGGCTGGCTTTAAGATTATTTTAATAAGAAGTTTGATAAGGGCTGGCTTTAAGATTATTTTAATAAGAAGTTTGATAAGGGCTGGCTTTAAGATTATTTTAATAAAAAGTTTGATAAGGGCTGGCTTTAAGATTATTTTAATAAAAAGTTTGATAAGGGCTGGCTTTAAGATTATTTTAATAAAAAGTTTGATAAGGGCTGGCTTTAAGATTATTTTAATAAGAAGTTTGATAAGGGCTGGCTTTAAGATTATTTTAATAAGAAGTTTGATAAGGGCTGGCTTTAAGATTATTTTTAATAAAAGTTTGATAAGGGCTGGCTTTAAGATTATTTTAATAAGAAGTTTGATAAGGGCTGGCTTTAAGATTATTTTAATAAGAAGTTTGATAAGGGCTGGCTTTAAGATTATTTTAATAAGAAGTTTGATAAGGGCTGGCTTTAAGATTATTTTAATAAGAAGTTTGATAAGGGCTGGCTTTAAGATTATTTTTAATAAAAGTTTGATAAGGGCTGGCTTTAAGATTATTTTAATAAGAAGTTTGATAAGGGCTGGCTTTAAGATTATTTTAATAAAAAGTTTGATAAGGGCTGGCTTTAAGATTATTTTAATAAAAGTTTGATAAGGGCTGGCTTTAAGATTATTTTAATAAAAAGTTTGATAAGGGCTGGCTTTAAGATTATTTTTAATAAGGGCTGGCTTTAAGATTATTTTAATAAAAAGTTTGATAAGGGCTGGCTTTAAGATTATTTTAATAATAAAAGTTTGATAAGGGCTGGCTTTAAGATTATTTTAATAAGAAGTTTGATAAGGGCTGGCTTTAAGATTATTTTAATAAAAGTTTGATAAGGGCTGGCTTTAAGATTATTTTAATAAAAGTTTGATAAGGGCTGGCTTTAAGATTATTTTAATAAAAGTTTGATAAGGGCTGGCTTTAAGATTATTTTAATAAAAAGTTTGATAAGGGCTGGCTTTAAGATTATTTTAATAAGAAGTTTGATAAGGGCTGGCTTTAAGATTATTTTAATAAGAAGTTTGATAAGGGCTGGCTTTAAGATTATTTTAATAAAAAGTTTGATAAGGGCTGGCTTTAAGATTATTTTAATAAGAAGTTTGATAAGGGCTGGCTTTAAGATTATTTTAATAAGAAGTTTGATAAGGGCTGGCTTTAAGATTATTTTTAATAAAAGTTTGATAAGGGCTGGCTTTAAGATTATTTTAAGATTATAAGAAGTTTGATAAGGGCTGGCTTTAAGATTATTTTAATAAGAAGTTTGATAAGGGCTGGCTTTAAGATTATTTTAATAAAAGTTTGATAAGGGCTGGCTTTAAGATTATTTTAATAAAAGTTTGATAAGGGCTGGCTTTAAGATTATTTTAATAAGAAGTTTGATAAGGGCTGGCTTTAAGATTATTTTAATAAGAAGTTTGATAAGGGCTGGCTTTAAGATTATTTTAATAAAAAGTTTGATAAGGGCTGGCTTTAAGATTATTTTAATAAAAAGTTTGATAAGGGCTGGCTTTAAGATTATTTTTAATAAAAGTTTGATAAGGGCTGGCTTTAAGATTATTTTAATAAAAAGTTTGATAAGGGCTGGCTTTAAGATTATTTTAATAAAAAGTTTGATAAGGGCTGGCTTTAAGATTATTTTTAATAAGAAGTTTGATAAGGGCTGGCTTTAAGATTATTTTAATAAGAAGTTTGATAAGGGCTGGCTTTAAGATTATTTTAATAAGAAGTTTGATAAGGGCTGGCTTTAAGATTATTTTAATAAAAGTTTGATAAGGGCTGGCTTTAAGATTATTTTAATAAGAAGTTTGATAAGGGCTGGCTTTAAGATTATTTTAATAAAAGTTTGATAAGGGCTGGCTTTAAGATTATTTTAATAAAAGTTTGATAAGGGCTGGCTTTAAGATTATTTTAATAAAAGTTTGATAAGGGCTGGCTTTAAGATTATTTTAATAAAAGTTTGATAAGGGCTGGCTTTAAGATTATTTTAATAAAAGTTTGATAAGGGCTGGCTTTAAGATTATTTTAATAAGAAGTTTGATAAGGGCTGGCTTTAAGATTATTTTAATAAAAAGTTTGATAAGGGCTGGCTTTAAGATTATTTTAATAAGTTTGATAAGGGCTGGCTTTAAGATTATTTTAATAAGAAGTTTGATAAGGGCTGGCTTTAAGATTATTTTAATAAAAAGTTTGATAAGGGCTGGCTTTAAGATTATTTTAATAAAAAGTTTGATAAGGGCTGGCTTTAAGATTATTTTAATAAGAAGTTTGATAAGGGCTTTTAAATAAAAGTTTGATAAGGGCTGGCTTTAAGATTATTTTAATAAGAAGTTTGATAAGGGCTGGCTTTAAGATTATTTTAATAAAAGTTTGATAAGGGCTGGCTTTAAGATTATTTTTAATAAGAAGTTTGATAAGGGCTGGCTTTAAGATTATTTTAATAAGAAGTTTGATAAGGGCTGGCTTTAAGATTATTTTAATAAGAAGTTTGATAAGGGCTGGCTTTAAGATTATTTTAATAAAAAGTTTGATAAGGGCTGGCTTTAAGATTATTTTAATAAAAAGTTTGATAAGGGCTGGCTTTAAGATTATTTTAATAAAAAGTTTGATAAGGGCTGGCTTTAAGATTATTTTAATAAGAAGTTTGATAAGGGCTGGCTTTAAGATTATTTTAATAAAAAGTTTGATAAGGGCTGGCTTTAAGATTATTTTAATAAGGCTGGCTTTAAGTTTGATAAGGGCTGGCTTTAAGATTATTTTAATAAAAAGTTTGATAAGGGCTGGCTTTAAGATTATTTTAATAAGAAGTTTGATAAGGGCTGGCTTTAAGATTATTTTAATAAGAAGTTTGATAAGGGCTGGCTTTAAGATTATTTTAATAAGAAGTTTGATAAGGGCTGGCTTTAAGATTATTTTAATAAGAAGTTTGATAAGGGCTGGCTTTAAGATTATTTTAATAAGAAGTTTGATAAGGGCTGGCTTTAAGATTATTTTAATAAAAAGTTTGATAAGGGCTGGCTTTAAGATTATTTTAATAAAAAGTTTGATAAGGGCTGGCTTTAAGATTATTTTAATAAGAAGTTTGATAAGGGCTGGCTTTAAGATTATTTTAATAAGAAGTTTGATAAGGGCTGGCTTTAAGATTATTTTAATAAGTTTGATAAGGGCTGGCTTTAAGATTATTTTAATAAAAGTTTGATAAGGGCTGGCTTTAAGATTATTTTAATAAGAAGTTTGATAAGGGCTGGCTTTAAGATTATTTTAATAAAAGTTTGATAAGGGCTGGCTTTAAGATTATTTTAATAAAAAGTTTGATAAGGGCTGGCTTTAAGATTATTTTAATAAGTTTGATAAGCTTTAAGATTATTTTAATAAGTTTGATAAGGGCTGGCTTTAAGATTATTTTAATAAGAAGTTTGATAAGGGCTGGCTTTAAGATTATTTTAATAAGAAGTTTGATAAGGGCTGGCTTTAAGATTATTTTTAATAAGAAGTTTGATAAGGGCTGGCTTTAAGATTATTTTAATAAGAAGTTTGATAAGGGCTGGCTTTAAGATTATTTTAATAAAAGTTTGATAAGGGCTGGCTTTAAGATTATTTTAATAAAAAGTTTGATAAGGGCTGGCTTTAAGATTATTTTTAATAAAAGTTTGATAAGGGCTGGCTTTAAGATTATTTTAATAAAAGTTTGATAAGGGCTGGCTTTAAGATTATTTTAATAAAAAGTTTGATAAGGGCTGGCTTTAAGATTATTTTAATAAGAAGTTTGATAAGGGCTGGCTTTAAGATTATTTTAATAAGAAGTTTGATAAGGGCTGGCTTTAAGATTATTTTAATAAGAAGTTTGATAAGGGCTGGCTTTAAGATTATTTTAATAAGAAGTTTGATAAGGGCTGGCTTTAAGATTATTTTAATAAGAAGTTTGATAAGGGCTGGCTTTAAGATTATTTTAATAAAAGTTTGATAAGGGCTGGCTTTAAGATTATTTTTAATAAGAAGTTTGATAAGGGCTGGCTTTAAGATTATTTTAATAAGAAGTTTGATAAGGGCTGGCTTTAAGATTATTTTAATAAGAAGTTTGATAAGGGCTGGCTTTAAGATTATTTTAATAAGAAGTTTGATAAGGGCTGGCTTTAAGATTATTTTAATAAAAAGTTTGATAAGGGCTGGCTTTAAGATTATTTTAATAAAAAGTTTGATAAGGGCTGGCTTTAAGATTATTTTAATAAAAAGTTTGATAAGGGCTGGCTTTAAGATTATTTTAATAAGAAGTTTGATAAGGGCTGGCTTTAAGATTATTTTAATAAGAAGTTTGATAAGGGCTGGCTTTAAGATTATTTTAATAAGAAGTTTGATAAGGGCTGGCTTTAAGATTATTTTAATAAGAAGTTTGATAAGGGCTGGCTTTAAGATTATTTTAATAAGAAGTTTGATAAGGGCTGGCTTTAAGATTATTTTAATAAGAAGTTTGATAAGGGCTGGCTTTAAGATTATTTTAATAAGAAGTTTGATAAGGGCTGGCTTTAAGATTATTTTAATAAAAAAAGTTTGATAAGGGCTGGCTTTAAGATTATTTTAATAAAAAGTTTGATAAGGGCTGGCTTTAAGATTATTTTTAATAAAAGTTTGATAAGGGCTGGCTTTAAGATTATTTTAAGTTTGATAAGGGCTGGCTTTAAGATTATTTTTAATAAAAGTTTGATAAGGGCTGGCTTTAAGATTATTTTAATAAGAAGTTTGATAAGGGCTGGCTTTAAGATTATTTTAATAAAAAGTTTGATAAGGGCTGGCTTTAAGATTATTTTAATAAGAAGTTTGATAAGGGCTGGCTTTAAGATTATTTTAATAAGAAGTTTGATAAGGGCTGGCTTTAAGATTATTTTAATAAAAAGTTTGATAAGGGCTGGCTTTAAGATTATTTTAATAAAAAGTTTGATAAGGGCTGGCTTTAAGATTATTTTAATAAAAAGTTTGATAAGGGCTGGCTTTAAGATTATTTTTAATAAGGGCTGGCTTTAAGATTATTTTAATAAAAGTTTGATAAGGGCTGGCTTTAAGATTATTTTAATAAAAAGTTTGATAAGGGCTGGCTTTAAGATTATTTTAATAAGAAGTTTGATAAGGGCTGGCTTTAAGATTATTTTAATAAAAGTTTGATAAGGGCTGGCTTTAAGATTATTTTAATAAAAAGTTTGATAAGGGCTGGCTTTAAGATTATTTTAATAAAAAGTTTGATAAGGGCTGGCTTTAAGATTATTTTAATAAAAGTTTGATAAGGGCTGGCTTTAAGATTATTTTTAAAAGTTTGATAAGGGCTGGCTTTAAGATTATTTTAATAAGAAGTTTGATAAGGGCTGGCTTTAAGATTATTTTAATAAGAAGTTTGATAAGGGCTGGCTTTAAGATTATTTTAATAAAAGTTTGATAAGGGCTGGCTTTAAGATTATTTTTAATAAAAAGTTTGATAAGGGCTGGCTTTAAGATTATTTTTAATAAGAAGTTTGATAAGGGCTGGCTTTAAGATTATTTTAATAAGAAGTTTGATAAGGGCTGGCTTTAAGATTATTTTTAATAAAAAGTTTGATAAGGGCTGGCTTTAAGATTATTTTAATAAGAAGTTTGATAAGGGCTGGCTTTAAGATTATTTTAATAAAAGTTTGATAAGGGCTGGCTTTAAGATTATTTTAAATAAAGTTTGATAAGGGCTGGCTTTAAGATTATTTTAATAAGAAGTTTGATAAGGGCTGGCTTTAAGATTATTTTAATAAAAAGTTTGATAAGGGCTGGCTTTAAGATTATTTTAATAAAAAGTTTGATAAGGGCTGGCTTTAAGATTATTTTTTAATAAAAGTTTGATAAGGGCTGGCTTTAAGATTATTTTAATAAGAAGTTTGATAAGGGCTGGCTTTAAGATTATTTTAATAAGAAGTTTGATAAGGGCTGGCTTTAAGATTATTTTAATAAAAAGTTTGATAAGGGCTGGCTTTAAGATTATTTTAATAAAAGTTTGATAAGGGCTGGCTTTAAGATTATTTTAAGGGCTGGCTTTATTATTTTAAAAAGTTTGATAAGGGCTGGCTTTAAGCTTTAAGATTATTTTAATAAAAGTTTGATAAGGGCTGGCTTTAAGATTATTTTAATAAGAAGTTTGATAAGGGCTGATTATTTTTTAAGATTATTATTTTAATAAGAAGTTTGATAAGGGCTGGCTTTAAGATTATTTTAATAAGAAGTTTGATAAGGGCTGGCTTTAAGATTATTTTAATAAGAAGTTTGATAAGGGCTGGCTTTAAGATTATTTTAATAAAAAGTTTGATAAGGGCTGGCTTTAAGATTATTTTAATAAGAAGTTTGATAAGGGCTGGCTTTAAGATTATTTTAATAAGAAGTTTGATAAGGGCTGGCTTTAAGATTATTTTAATAAGAAGTTTGATAAGGGCTGGCTTTAAGATTATTTTAATAAAAAGTTTGATAAGGGCTGGCTTTAAGATTATTTTAATAAGAAGTTTGATAAGGGCTGGCTTTAAGATTATTTTTAATAAAAGTTTGATAAGGGCTGGCTTTAAGATTATTTTAATAAGAAGTTTGATAAGGGCTGGCTTTAAGATTATTTTAATAAAAAGTTTGATAAGGGCTGGCTTTAAGATTATTTTAATAAAAAGTTTGATAAGGGCTGGCTTTAAGATTATTTTAAAAAAAGTTTGATAAGGGCTGGCTTTAAGATTATTTTAATAAGAAGTTTGATAAGGGCTGGCTTTAAGATTATTTTTAATAAGAAGTTTGATAAGGGCTGGCTTTAAGATTATTTTAATAAGAAGTTTGATAAGGGCTGGCTTTAAGATTATTTTAATAAGAAGTTTGATAAGGGCTGGCTTTAAGATTATTTTAATAAGAAGTTTGATAAGGGCTGGCTTTAAGATTATTTTTAAGATTATTTTTAATAATAAAAGTTTGATAAGGGCTGGCTTTAAGATTATTTTAATAAGAAGTTTGATAAGGGCTGGCTTTAAGATTATTTTAATAAAAAGTTTGATAAGGGCTGGCTTTAAGATTATTTTAATAAGAAGTTTGATAAGGGCTGGCTTTAAGATTATTTTAATAAGAAGTTTGATAAGGGCTGGCTTTAAGATTATTTTAATAAAAAGTTTGATAAGGGCTGGCTTTAAGATTATTTTAATAAGAAGTTTGATAAGGGCTGGCTTTAAGATTATTTTAATAAAAGTTTGATAAGGGCTGGCTTTAAGATTATTTTAATAAAAGTTTGATAAGGGCTGGCTTTAAGATTATTTTAATAAGAAGTTTGATAAGGGCTGGCTTTAAGATTATTTTAATAAGAAGTTTGATAAGGGCTATTTTTAAGATTATTTTAATAAGAAGTTTGATAAGGGCTGGCTTTAAGATTATTTTAATAAAAAGTTTGATAAGGGCTGGCTTTAAGATTATTTTAATAAGAAGTTTGATAAGGGCTGGCTTTAAGATTATTTTAATAAAAGTTTGATAAGGGCTGGCTTTAAGATTATTTTAATAAAAAGTTTGATAAGGGCTGGCTTTAAGATTATTTTAATAAAAGTTTGATAAGGGCTGGCTTTAAGATTATTTTAATAAGAAGTTTGATAAGGGCTGGCTTTAAGATTATTTTAATAAAAGTTTGATAAGGGCTGGCTTTAAGATTATTTTAATAAGAAGTTTGATAAGGGCTGGCTTTAAGATTATTTTAATAAGAAGTTTGATAAGGGCTGGCTTTAAGATTATTTTAATAAAAAGTTTGATAAGGGCTGGCTTTAAGATTATTTTAATAAAAAGTTTGATAAGGGCTGGCTTTAAGATTATTTTAATAAAAAGTTTGATAAGGGCTGGCTTTAAGATTATTTTAATAAGAAGTTTGATAAGGGCTGGCTTTAAGATTATTTTAATAAGAAGTTTGATAAGGGCTGGCTTTAAGATTATTTTAATAAGAAGTTTGATAAGGGCTGGCTTTAAGATTATTTTAATAAGAAGTTTGATAAGGGCTGGCTTTAAGATTATTTTAATAAGAAGTTTGATAAGGGCTGGCTTTAAGATTATTTTAATAAGAAGTTTGATAAGGGCTGGCTTTAAGATTATTTTAATAAAAGTTTGATAAGGGCTGGCTTTAAGATTATTTTAATAAGAAGTTTGATAAGGGCTGGCTTTAAGATTATTTTAATAAGAAGTTTGATAAGGGATTAAGATTATTTTAATAAGAAGTTTGATAAGGGCTGGCTTTAAGATTATTTTTAATAAGAAGTTTGATAAGGGCTGGCTTTAAGATTATTTTAATAAGAAGTTTGATAAGGGCTGGCTTTAAGATTATTTTTAAATAAGGGCTGGCTTTAAGATTATTTTTGATAAGGGCTGGCTTTAAGATTATTTTAATAAGAAGTTTGATAAGGGCTGGCTTTAAGATTATTTTAATAAGAAGTTTGATAAGGGCTGGCTTTAAGATTATTTTAATAAAAAGTTTGATAAGGGCTGGCTTTAAGATTATTTTTAATAAAAGTTTGATAAGGGCTGGCTTTAAGATTATTTTAATAAGAAGTTTGATAAGGGCTGGCTTTAAGATTATTTTAATAAGAAGTTTGATAAGGGCTGGCTTTAAGATTATTTTAATAAGAAGTTTGATAAGGGCTGGCTTTAAGATTATTTTAATAAGAAGTTTGATAAGGGCTGGCTTTAAGATTATTTTAATAAAAAGTTTGATAAGGGCTGGCTTTAAGATTATTTTAATAAAAAGTTTGATAAGGGCTGGCTTTAAGATTATTTTAATAAAAGTTTGATAAGGGCTGGCTTTAAGATTATTTTAAGATTATTTTAATAAAAAGTTTGATAAGGGCTGGCTTTAAGATTATTTTAATAAGAAGTTTGATAAGGGCTGGCTTTAAGATTATTTTAATAAGAAGTTTGATAAGGGCTGGCTTTAAGATTATTTTAATAAAAGTTTGATAAGGGCTGGCTTTAAGATTATTTTTAATAAGAAGTTTGATAAGGGCTGGCTTTAAGATTATTTTACATAAGAAGTTTGATAAGGGCTGGCTTTAAGATTATTTTAATAAAAAGTTTGATAAGGGCTGGCTTTAAGATTATTTTTAATAAGAAGTTTGATAAGGGCTGGCTTTAAGATTATTTTTAATAAGAAGTTTGATAAGGGCTGGCTTTAAGATTATTTTAATAAGAAGTTTGATAAGGGCTGGCTTTAAGATTATTTTAATAAGAAGTTTGATAAGGGCTGGCTTTAAGATTATTTTAATAAGAAGTTTGATAAGGGCTGGCTTTAAGATTATTTTAATAAAAGTTTGATAAGGGCTGGCTTTAAGATTATTTTAATAAGAAGTTTGATAAGGGCTGGCTTTAAGATTATTTTAATAAAAAGTTTGATAAGGGCTGGCTTTAAGATTATTTTAATAAAAAGTTTGATAAGGGCTGGCTTTAAGATTATTTTAATAAGAAGTTTGATAAGGGCTGGCTTTAAGATTATTTTAATAAGAAGTTTGATAAGGGCTGGCTTTAAGATTATTTTTAATAAGAAGTTTGATAAGGGCTGGCTTTAAGATTATTTTAATAAGAAGTTTGATAAGGGCTGGCTTTAAGATTATTTTAATAAAAAGTTTGATAAGGGCTGGCTTTAAGATTATTTTAATAAGAAGTTTGATAAGGGCTGGCTTTAAGATTATTTTAATAAAAGTTTGATAAGGGCTGGCTTTAAGATTATTTTAATAAAAAGTTTGATAAGGGCTGGCTTTAAGATTATTTTAATAAGAAGTTTGATAAGGGCTGGCTTTAAGATTATTTTAATAAAAAGTTTGATAAGGGCTGGCTTTAAGATTATTTTAATAAGAAGTTTGATAAGGGCTGGCTTTAAGATTATTTTAATAAGAAGTTTGATAAGGGCTGGCTTTAAGATTATTTTAATAAAAAGTTTGATAAGGGCTGGCTTTAAGATTATTTTTAATAAGAAGTTTGATAAGGGCTGGCTTTAAGATTATTTTAATAAGAAGTTTGATAAGGGCTGGCTTTAAGATTATTTTAATAAGAAGTTTGATAAGGGCTGGCTTTAAGATTATTTTAATAAGAAGTTTGATAAGGGCTGGCTTTAAGATTATTTTAATAAGAAGTTTGATAAGGGCTGGCTTTAAGATTATTTTAATAAAAGTTTGATAAGGGCTGGCTTTAAGATTATTTTTAATAAGAAGTTTGATAAGGGCTGGCTTTAAGATTATTTTAATAAAAAGTTTGATAAGGGCTGGCTTTAAGATTATTTTAATAAAAGTTTGATAAGGGCTGGCTTTAAGATTATTTTAATAAGAAGTTTGATAAGGGCTGGCTTTAAGATTATTTTAATAAGAAGTTTGATAAGGGCTGGCTTTAAGATTATTTTAATAAGAAGTTTGATAAGGGCTGGCTTTAAGATTATTTTAATAAGAAGTTTGATAAGGGCTGGCTTTAAGATTATTTTAATAAGAAGTTTGATAAGGGCTGGCTTTAAGATTATTTTAATAAAAAGTTTGATAAGGGCTGGCTTTAAGATTATTTTAATAAGAAGTTTGATAAGGGCTGGCTTTAAGATTATTTTAATAAGAAGTTTGATAAGGGCTGGCTTTAAGATTATTTTAATAAGAAGTTTGATAAGGGCTGGCTTTAAGATTATTTTAATAAGAAGTTTGATAAGGGCTGGCTTTAAGATTATTTTAATAAGAAGTTTGATAAGGGCTGGCTTTAAGATTATTTTAATAAGAAGTTTGATAAGGGCTGGCTTTAAGATTATTTTAATAAGAAGTTTGATAAGGGCTGGCTTTAAGATTATTTTTAATAAGAAGTTTGATAAGGGCTGGCTTTAAGATTATTTTAATAAGAAGTTTGATAAGGGCTGGCTTTAAGATTATTTTAATAAGAAGTTTGATAAGGGCTGGCTTTAAGATTATTTTAATAAGAAGTTTGATAAGGGCTGGCTTTAAGATTATTTTAATAAAAAGTTTGATAAGGGCTGGCTTTAAGATTATTTTAATAAGAAGTTTGATAAGGGCTGGCTTTAAGATTATTTTAATAAAAAGTTTGATAAGGGCTGGCTTTAAGATTATTTTAATAAAAGTTTGATAAGGGCTGGCTTTAAGATTATTTTAATAAAAAGTTTGATAAGGGCTGGCTTTAAGATTATTTTAATAAGTTTGATAAGGGCTGGCTTTAAGATTATTTTAATAAAAGTTTGATAAGGGCTGGCTTTAAGATTATTTTAATAAGAAGTTTGATAAGGGCTGGCTTTAAGATTATTTTAATAAGAAGTTTGATAAGGGCTGGCTTTAAGATTATTTTAATAAGAAGTTTGATAAGGGCTGGCTTTAAGATTATTTTAATAAGAAGTTTGATAAGGGCTGGCTTTAAGATTATTTTAATAAAAAGTTTGATAAGGGCTGGCTTTAAGATTATTTTAATAAGAAGTTTGATAAGGGCTGGCTTTAAGATTATTTTAATAAGAAGTTTGATAAGGGCTGGCTTTAAGATTATTTTAATAAGAAGTTTGATAAGGGCTGGCTTTAAGATTATTTTAATAAGAAGTTTGATAAGGGCTGGCTTTAAGATTATTTTTAATAAGAAGTTTGATAAGGGCTGGCTTTAAGATTATTTTTAATAAGAAGTTTGATAAGGGCTGGCTTTAAGATTATTTTAATAAGAAGTTTGATAAGGGCTGGCTTTAAGATTATTTTAATAAAAAGTTTGATAAGGGCTGGCTTTAAGATTATTTTTAATAAGAAGTTTGATAAGGGCTGGCTTTAAGATTATTTTAATAAGAAGTTTGATAAGGGCTGGCTTTAAGATTATTTTAATAAGAAGTTTGATAAGGGCTGGCTTTAAGATTATTTTAATAAGAAGTTTGATAAGGGCTGGCTTTAAGATTATTTTAATAAGAAGTTTGATAAGGGCTGGCTTTAAGATTATTTTTAATAAGAAGTTTGATAAGGGCTGGCTTTAAGATTATTTTAATAAGAAGTTTGATAAGGGCTGGCTTTAAGATTATTTTAATAAAAAGTTTGATAAGGGCTGGCTTTAATTATTTTAATAGTTTGATAAGGGCTAAGATTAATAAGTTTGATAAGGGCTGGCTTTAAGATTATTTTAATAAGAAGTTTGATAAGGGCTGGCTTTAAGATTATTTTAATAAAAGTTTGATAAGGGCTGGCTTTAAGATTATTTTAATAAGAAGTTTGATAAGGGCTGGCTTTAAGATTATTTTAATAAGAAGTTTGATAAGGGCTGGCTTTAAGATTATTTTAATAAAAAGTTTGATAAGGGCTGGCTTTAAGATTATTTTAATAAGAAGTTTGATAAGGGCTGGCTTTAAGATTATTTTAATAAGAAGTTTGATAAGGGCTGGCTTTAAGATTATTTTAATAAAAAGTTTGATAAGGGCTGGCTTTAAGATTATTTTAATAAAAAGTTTGATAAGGGCTGGCTTTAAGATTATTTTAATAAAAGTTTGATAAGGGCTGGCTTTAAGATTATTTTAATAAGAAGTTTGATAAGGGCTGGCTTTAAGATTATTTTAATAAGAAGTTTGATAAGGGCTGGCTTTAAGATTATTTTAATAAGAAGTTTGATAAGGGCTGGCTTTAAGATTATTTTAATAAGAAGTTTGATAAGGGCTGGCTTTAAGATTATTTTAATAAGAAGTTTGATAAGGGCTGGCTTTAAGATTATTTTAATAAGAAGTTTGATAAGGGCTGGCTTTAAGATTATTTTAATAAGAAGTTTGATAAGGGCTGGCTTTAAGATTATTTTAATAAAAAGTTTGATAAGGGCTGGCTTTAAGATTATTTTTAATAAGAAGTTTGATAAGGGCTGGCTTTAAGATTATTTTAATAAGAAGTTTGATAAGGGCTGGCTTTAAGATTATTTTAATAAAAAGTTTGATAAGGGCTGGCTTTAAGATTATTTTAATAAGAAGTTTGATAAGGGCTGGCTTTAAGATTATTTTAATAAGAAGTTTGATAAGGGCTGGCTTTAAGATTATTTTAATAAGAAGTTTGATAAGGGCTGGCTTTAAGATTATTTTAATAAAAAGTTTGATAAGGGCTTATTTTTAAGATTATTTTAAATAATAAAGTTTGATAAGGGCTGGCTTTAAGATTATTTTAATAAAAGTTTGATAAGGGCTGGCTTTAAGATTATTTTAATAAGAAGTTTGATAAGGGCTGGCTTTAAGATTATTTTAATAAAAGTTTGATAAGGGCTGGCTTTAAGATTATTTTAATAAGAAGTTTGATAAGGGCTGGCTTTAAGATTATTTTAATAAAAAGTTTGATAAGGGCTGGCTTTAAGATTATTTTAATAAGAAGTTTGATAAGGGCTGGCTTTAAGATTATTTTAATAAGAAGTTTGATAAGGGCTGGCTTTAAGATTATTTTAATAAGAAGTTTGATAAGGGCTGGCTTTAAGATTATTTTAATAAGAAGTTTGATAAGGGCTGGCTTTAAGATTATTTTAATAAGAAGTTTGATAAGGGCTGGCTTTAAGATTATTTTAATAAGAAGTTTGATAAGGGCTGGCTTTAAGATTATTTTAATAAGAAGTTTGATAAGGGCTGGCTTTAAGATTATTTTAATAAAAAGTTTGATAAGGGCTGGCTTTAAGATTATTTTAATAAAAAGTTTGATAAGGGCTGGCTTTAAGATTATTTTAATAAGAAGTTTGATAAGGGCTGGCTTTAAGATTATTTTAATAAGAAGTTTGATAAGGGCTGGCTTTAAGATTATTTTAATAAGAAGTTTGATAAGGGCTGGCTTTAAGATTATTTTAATAAGAAGTTTGATAAGGGCTGGCTTTAAGATTATTTTAATAAGAAGTTTGATAAGGGCTGGCTTTAAGATTATTTTAATAAGAAGTTTGATAAGGGCTGGCTTTAAGATTATTTTAATAAAAGTTTGATAAGGGCTGGCTTTAAGATTATTTTAATAAGAAGTTTGATAAGGGCTGGCTTTAAGATTATTTTAATAAGAAGTTTGATAAGGGCTGGCTTTAAGATTATTTTAATAAGAAGTTTGATAAGGGCTGGCTTTAAGATTATTTTAATAAGAAGTTTGATAAGGGCTGGCTTTAAGATTATTTTAATAAGAAGTTTGATAAGGGCTGGCTTTAAGATTATTTTAATAAGAAGTTTGATAAGGGCTGGCTTTAAGATTATTTTTAAGAAGTTTGATAAGGGCTGGCTTTAAGATTATTTTTAATAAGAAGTTTGATAAGGGCTGGCTTTAAGATTATTTTAATAAGAAGTTTGATAAGGGCTGGCTTTAAGATTATTTTAATAAGTTTGATAAGGGCTGGCTTTAAGATTATTTTAATAAAAAGTTTGATAAGGGCTGGCTTTAAGATTATTTTAATAAAAAGTTTGATAAGGGCTGGCTTTAAGATTATTTTAATAAGAAGTTTGATAAGGGCTGGCTTTAAGATTATTTTAATAAGAAGTTTGATAAGGGCTGGCTTTAAGATTATTTTAATAAGAAGTTTGATAAGGGCTGGCTTTAAGATTATTTTAATAAGAAGTTTGATAAGGGCTGGCTTTAAGATTATTTTAATAAGAAGTTTGATAAGGGCTGGCTTTAAGATTATTTTAATAAGAAGTTTGATAAGGGCTGGCTTTAAGATTATTTTTTAATAAGAAGTTTGATAAGGGCTGGCTTTAAGATTATTTTAATAAAAGTTTGATAAGGGCTGGCTTTAAGATTATTTTAATAAGAAGTTTGATAAGGGCTGGCTTTAAGATTATTTTAATAAGAAGTTTGATAAGGGCTGGCTTTAAGATTATTTTAATAAAAAGTTTGATAAGGGCTGGCTTTAAGATTATTTTAATAAAAGTTTGATAAGGGCTGGCTTTAAGATTATTTTTAATAAGAAGTTTGATAAGGGCTGGCTTTAAGATTATTTTAATAAGTTTGATAAGGGCTGGCTTTAAGATTATTTTAATAAAAAGTTTGATAAGGGCTGGCTTTAAGATTATTTTAATAAAAAGTTTGATAAGGGCTGGCTTTAAGATTATTTTAATAAGAAGTTTGATAAGGGCTGGCTTTAAGATTATTTTAATAAGAAGTTTGATAAGGGCTGGCTTTAAGATTATTTTTTAATAAGAAGTTTGATAAGGGCTGGCTTTAAGATTATTTTAATAAGAAGTTTGATAAGGGCTGGCTTTAAGATTATTTTAATAAAAGTTTGATAAGGGCTGGCTTTAAGATTATTTTAATAAGAAGTTTGATAAGGGCTGGCTTTAAGATTATTTTAATAAGAAGTTTGATAAGGGCTGGCTTTAAGATTATTTTAATAAAAGTTTGATAAGGGCTGGCTTTAAGATTATTTTAATAAGAAGTTTGATAAGGGCTGGCTTTAAGATTATTTTAATAAGAAGTTTGATAAGGGCTGGCTTTAAGATTATTTTAATAAGAAGTTTGATAAGGGCTGGCTTTAAGATTATTTTAATAAAAAGTTTGATAAGGGCTGGCTTTAAGATTATTTTAATAAGAAGTTTGATAAGGGCTGGCTTTAAGATTATTTTAATAAGAAGTTTGATAAGGGCTGGCTTTAAGATTATTTTAATAAGAAGTTTGATAAGGGCTGGCTTTAAGATTATTTTAATAAGAAGTTTGATAAGGGCTGGCTTTAAGATTATTTTAATAAGAAGTTTGATAAGGGCTGGCTTTAAGATTATTTTAATAAGAAGTTTGATAAGGGCTGGCTTTAAGATTATTTTAATAAAAGTTTGATAAGGGCTGGCTTTAAGATTATTTTAATAAAAGTTTGATAAGGGCTGGCTTTAAGATTATTTTAATAAGAAGTTTGATAAGGGCTGGCTTTAAGATTATTTTTTTAATAAGAAGTTTGATAAGGGCTGGCTTTAAGATTATTTTAATAAGAAGTTTGATAAGGGCTGGCTTTAAGATTATTTTAATAAGAAGTTTGATAAGGGCTGGCTTTAAGATTATTTTAATAAGAAGTTTGATAAGGGCTGGCTTTAAGATTATTTTAATAAGAAGTTTGATAAGGGCTGGCTTTAAGATTATTTTAATAAGAAGTTTGATAAGGGCTGGCTTTAAGATTATTTTAATAAGAAGTTTGATAAGGGCTGGCTTTAAGATTATTTTAATAAGAAGTTTGATAAGGGCTGGCTTTAAGATTATTTTAATAAGAAGTTTGATAAGGGCTGGCTTTAAGATTATTTTAATAAGAAGTTTGATAAGGGCTGGCTTTAAGATTATTTTAATAAAAAGTTTGATAAGGGCTGGCTTTAAGATTATTTTAATAAAAAGTTTGATAAGGGCTGGCTTTAAGATTATTTTAATAAAAAGTTTGATAAGGGCTGGCTTTAAGATTATTTTAATAAGAAATAAGGGCTGGCTTTAAGATTATTTTAATGAAGTTTGATAAGGGCTGGCTTTAAGATTATTTTAATAAGAAGTTTGATAAGGGCTGGCTTTAAGATTATTTTAATAAGAAGTTTGATAAGGGCTGGCTTTAAGATTATTTTAATAAGAAGTTTGATAAGGGCTGGCTTTAAGATTATTTTAATAAGAAGTTTGATAAGGGCTGGCTTTAAGATTATTTTAATAAAAAGTTTGATAAGGGCTGGCTTTAAGATTATTTTAATAAGAAGTTTGATAAGGGCTGGCTTTAAGATTATTTTAATAAGAAGTTTGATAAGGGCTGGCTTTAAGATTATTTTAATAAAAAGTTTGATAAGGGCTGGCTTTAAGATTATTTTAATAAGAAGTTTGATAAGGGCTGGCTTTAAGATTATTTTAATAAGAAGTTTGATAAGGGCTGGCTTTTTAAGATTATTTTAATAAGAAGTTTGATAAGGGCTGGCTTTAAGATTATTTTAATAAGAAGTTTGATAAGGGCTGGCTTTAAGATTATTTTAATAAGAAGTTTGATAAGGGCTGGCTTTAAGATTATTTTAATAAGAAGTTTGATAAGGGCTGGCTTTAAGATTATTTTAATAAAAAGTTTGATAAGGGCTGGCTTTAAGATTATTTTTAATAAAAAGTTTGATAAGGGCTGGCTTTAAGATTATTTTAATAAGAAGTTTGATAAGGGCTGGCTTTAAGATTATTTTAATAAGAAGTTTGATAAGGGCTGGCTTTAAGATTATTTTAATAAGAAGTTTGATAAGGGCTGGCTTTAAGATTATTTTAATAAAAAGTTTGATAAGGGCTGGCTTTAAGATTATTTTAATAAGAAGTTTGATAAGGGCTGGCTTTAAGATTATTTTAATAAGAAGTTTGATAAGGGCTGGCTTTAAGATTATTTTAATAAGAAGTTTGATAAGGGCTGGCTTTAAGATTATTTTAATAAAAAAGTTTGATAAGGGCTGGCTTTAAGATTATTTTAATAAGAAGTTTGATAAGGGCTGGCTTTAAGATTATTTTAATAAGAAGTTTGATAAGGGCTGGCTTTAAGATTATTTTAATAAAGAAGTTTGATAAGGGCTGGCTTTAAGATTATTTTAATAAGAAGTTTGATAAGGGCTGGCTTTAAGATTATTTTAATAAGAAGTTTGATAAGGCTGGCTTTAAGATTATTTTTAAGATTGGCTTTTTAATAAGAAGTTTGATAAGGGCTGGCTTTAAGATTATTTTAATAAAAAGTTTGATAAGGGCTGGCTTTAAGATTATTTTAATAAAAAGTTTGATAAGGGCTGGCTTTAAGATTATTTTAATAAGAAGTTTGATAAGGGCTGGCTTTAAGATTATTTTAATAAGAAGTTTGATAAGGGCTGGCTTTAAGATTATTTTAATAAGAAGTTTGATAAGGGCTGGCTTTAAGATTATTTTAATAAGAAGTTTGATAAGGGCTGGCTTTAAGATTATTTTAATAAGAAGTTTGATAAGGGCTGGCTTTAAGATTATTTTTAATAAGAAGTTTGATAAGGGCTGGCTTTAAGATTATTTTAATAAGAAGTTTGATAAGGGCTGGCTTTAAGATTATTTTTAATAAGAAGTTTGATAAGGGCTGGCTTTAAGATTATTTTAATAAGAAGTTTGATAAGGGCTGGCTTTAAGATTATTTTAATAAGAAGTTTGATAAGGGCTGGCTTTAAGATTATTTTAATAAGAAGTTTGATAAGGGCTGGCTTTAAGATTATTTTAATAAGAAGTTTGATAAGGGCTGGCTTTAAGATTATTTTAATAAGAAGTTTGATAAGGGCTGGCTTTAAGATTATTTTAATAAGAAGTTTGATAAGGGCTGGCTTTAAGATTATTTTAATAAAAAGTTTGATAAGGGCTGGCTTTAAGATTATTTTTTAATAAAAGTTTGATAAGGGCTGGCTTTAAGATTATTTTAATAAGAAGTTTGATAAGGGCTGGCTTTAAGATTATTTTAATAAGAAGTTTGATAAGGGCTGGCTTTAAGATTATTTTAATAAGAAGTTTGATAAGGGCTGGCTTTAAGATTATTTTAATAAGAAGTTTGATAAGGGCTGGCTTTAAGATTATTTTAATAAAAGTTTGATAAGGGCTGGCTTTAAGATTATTTTAATAAGAAGTTTGATAAGGGCTGGCTTTAAGATTATTTTAATAAAAAGTTTGATAAGGGCTGGCTTTAAGATTATTTTAATAAAAAGTTTGATAAGGGCTGGCTTTAAGATTATTTTAATAAGAAGTTTGATAAGGGCTGGCTTTAAGATTATTTTAATAAGAAGTTTGATAAGGGCTGGCTTTAAGATTATTATTTTAATAAGAAGTTTGATAAGGGCTGGCTTTAAGATTATTTTTAATAAGAAGTTTGATAAGGGCTGGCTTTAAGATTATTTTAATAAGAAGTTTGATAAGGGCTGGCTTTAAGATTATTTTAATAAAAAGTTTGATAAGGGCTGGCTTTAAGATTATTTTTAATAAGAAGTTTGATAAGGGCTGGCTTTAAGATTATTTTAATAAGAAGTTTGATAAGGGCTGGCTTTAAGATTATTTTTAAGATTATTTTAATAAGAAGTTTGATAAGGGCTGGCTTTAAGATTATTTTAATAAGAAGTTTGATAAGGGCTGGCTTTAAGATTATTTTAATAAGAAGTTTGATAAGGGCTGGCTTTAAGATTATTTTAATAAGAAGTTTGATAAGGGCTGGCTTTAAGATTATTTTAATAAAAAGTTTGATAAGGGCTGGCTTTAAGATTATTTTAATAAAAAGTTTGATAAGGGCTGGCTTTAAGATTATTTTAATAAAAGTTTGATAAGGGCTGGCTTTAAGATTATTTTAATAAGAAGTTTGATAAGGGCTGGCTTTAAGATTATTTTAATAAGAAGTTTGATAAGGGCTGGCTTTAAGATTATTTTAATAAGAAGTTTGATAAGGGCTGGCTTTAAGATTATTTTAATAAGAAGTTTGATAAGGGCTGGCTTTAAGATTATTTTAATAAGAAGTTTGATAAGGGCTGGCTTTAAGATTATTTTAATAAGAAGTTTGATAAGGGCTGGCTTTAAGATTATTTTAATAAGAAGTTTGATAAGGGCTGGCTTTAAGATTATTTTAATAAAAGTTTGATAAGGGCTGGCTTTAAGATTATTTTAATAAGAAGTTTGATAAGGGCTGGCTTTAAGATTATTTTAATAAGAAGTTTGATAAGGGCTGGCTTTAAGATTATTTTAATAAGAAGTTTGATAAGGGCTGGCTTTAAGATTATTTTAATAAGAAGTTTGATAAGGGCTGGCTTTAAGATTATTTTAATAAAAGTTTGATAAGGGCTGGCTTTAAGATTATTTTAATAAGAAGTTTGATAAGGGCTGGCTTTAAGATTATTTTAATAAGAAGTTTGATAAGGGCTGGCTTTAAGATTATTTTAATAAAAGTTTGATAAGGGCTGGCTTTAAGATTATTTTTAATAAGAAGTTTGATAAGGGCTGGCTTTAAGATTATTTTTAATAAGAAGTTTGATAAGGGCTGGCTTTAAGATTATTTTAATAAGAAGTTTGATAAGGGCTGGCTTTAAGATTATTTTAATAAGAAGTTTGATAAGGGCTGGCTTTAAGATTATTTTAATAAGAAGTTTGATAAGGGCTGGCTTTAAGATTATTTTAATAAAAAGTTTGATAAGGGCTGGCTTTAAGATTATTTTAATAAGAAGTTTGATAAGGGCTGGCTTTAAGATTATTTTAATAAGAAGTTTGATAAGGGCTGGCTTTAAGATTATTTTAATAAGAAGTTTGATAAGGGCTGGCTTTAAGATTATTTTTAATAAAAGTTTGATAAGGGCTGGCTTTAAGATTATTTTAATAAGAAGTTTGATAAGGGCTGGCTTTAAGATTATTTTAATAAGAAGTTTGATAAGGGCTGGCTTTAAGATTATTTTAATAAAAGTTTGATAAGGGCTGGCTTTAAGATTATTTTAATAAAAGTTTGATAAGGGCTGGCTTTAAGATTATTTTAATAAAAAGTTTGATAAGGGCTGGCTTTAAGATTATTTTAATAAGAAGTTTGATAAGGGCTGGCTTTAAGATTATTTTAATAAGAAGTTTGATAAGGGCTGGCTTTAAGATTATTTTAATAAGAAGTTTGATAAGGGCTGGCTTTAAGATTATTTTAATAAGAAGTTTGATAAGGGCTGGCTTTAAGATTATTTTAATAAGAAGTTTGATAAGGGCTGGCTTTAAGATTATTTTAAAAAAGTTTGATAAGGGCTGGCTTTAAGTTTAATAAGGGCTGGCTTTAAGATTATTTTAATAAAAAGTTTGATAAGGGCTGGCTTTAAGATTATTTTAATAAGAAGTTTGATAAGGGCTGGCTTTAAGATTATTTTAATAAGAAGTTTGATAAGGGCTGGCTTTAAGATTATTTTAATAAGAAGTTTGATAAGGGCTGGCTTTAAGATTATTTTAATAAAAAGTTTGATAAGGGCTGGCTTTAAGATTATTTTAATAAGAAGTTTGATAAGGGCTGGCTTTAAGATTATTTTAATAAAAGTTTGATAAGGGCTGGCTTTAAGATTATTTTAATAAGAAGTTTGATAAGGGCTGGCTTTAAGATTATTTTTAATAAGAAGTTTGATAAGGGCTGGCTTTAAGATTATTTTAATAAGAAGTTTGATAAGGGCTGGCTTTAAGATTATTTTAATAAGAAGTTTGATAAGGGCTGGCTTTAAGATTATTTTAATAAGAAGTTTGATAAGGGCTGGCTTTAAGATTATTTTAATAAAAGTTTGATAAGGGCTGGCTTTAAGATTATTTTAATAAAAAGTTTGATAAGGGCTGGCTTTAAGATTATTTTAATAAAAAGTTTGATAAGGGCTGGCTTTAAGATTATTTTAATAAGTTTGATAAGGGCTGGCTTTAAGATTATTTTAATAAGAAGTTTGATAAGGGCTGGCTTTAAGATTATTTTTAATAAGAAGTTTGATAAGGGCTGGCTTTAAGATTATTTTAATAAGAAGTTTGATAAGGGCTGGCTTTAAGATTATTTTAATAAGAAGTTTGATAAGGGCTGGCTTTAAGATTATTTTAATAAGAAGTTTGATAAGGGCTGGCTTTAAGATTATTTTAATAAGAAGTTTGATAAGGGCTGGCTTTAAGATTATTTTAATAAGAAGTTTGATAAGGGCTGGCTTTAAGATTATTTTAATAAAAAGTTTGATAAGGGCTGGCTTTAAGATTATTTTAATAAAAAGTTTGATAAGGGCTGGCTTTAAGATTATTTTAATAAGAAGTTTGATAAGGGCTGGCTTTAAGATTATTTTAATAAGAAGTTTGATAAGGGCTGGCTTTAAGATTATTTTAATAAGAAGTTTGATAAGGGCTGGCTTTAAGATTATTTTAATAAGAAGTTTGATAAGGGCTGGCTTTAAGATTATTTTAATAAGAAGTTTGATAAGGGCTGGCTTTAAGATTATTTTAATAAGAAGTTTGATAAGGGCTGGCTTTAAGATTATTTTAATAAGAAGTTTGATAAGGGCTGGCTTTAAGATTATTTTAATAAGAAGTTTGATAAGGGCTGGCTTTAAGATTATTTTAATAAGAAGTTTGATAAGGGCTGGCTTTAAGATTATTTTAATAAGAAGTTTGATAAGGGCTGGCTTTAAGATTATTTTAATAAGAAGTTTGATAAGGGCTGGCTTTAAGATTATTTTTTAATAAGAAGTTTGATAAGGGCTGGCTTTAAGATTATTTTAATAAAAAGTTTGATAAGGGCTGGCTTTAAGATTATTTTAATAAGAAGTTTGATAAGGGCTGGCTTTAAGATTATTTTAATAAGAAGTTTGATAAGGGCTGGCTTTAAGATTATTTTAATAAGAAGTTTGATAAGGGCTGGCTTTAAGATTATTTTAATATAAAGTTTGATAAGGGCTGGCTTTAAGATTATTTTAATAAGAAGTTTGATAAGGGCTGGCTTTAAGATTATTTTAATAAGAAGTTTGATAAGGGCTGGCTTTAAGATTATTTTAATAAGAAGTTTGATAAGGGCTGGCTTTAAGATTATTTTAATAAGAAGTTTGATAAGGGCTGGCTTTAAGATTATTTTAATAAGAAGTTTGATAAGGGCTGGCTTTAAGATTATTTTAATAAGAAGTTTGATAAGGGCTGGCTTTAAGATTATTTTAATAAGAAGTTTGATAAGGGCTGGCTTTAAGATTATTTTAATAAAAAGTTTGATAAGGGCTGGCTTTAAGATTATTTTAATAAAAGTTTGATAAGGGCTGGCTTTAAGATTATTTTAATAAGAAGTTTGATAAGGGCTGGCTTTAAGATTATTTTAATAAGAAGTTTGATAAGGGCTGGCTTTAAGATTATTTTAATAAGAAGTTTGATAAGGGCTGGCTTTAAGATTATTTTAATAAGAAGTTTGATAAGGGCTGGCTTTAAGATTATTTTAATAAGAAGTTTGATAAGGGCTGGCTTTAAGATTATTTTTAATAAGAAGTTTGATAAGGGCTGGCTTTAAGATTATTTTAATAAGAAGTTTGATAAGGGCTGGCTTTAAGATTATTTTAATAATAAGAAGTTTGATAAGGGCTGGCTTTAAGATTATTTTAATAAGAAGTTTGATAAGGGCTGGCTTTAAGATTATTTTAATAAGAAGTTTGATAAGGGCTGGCTTTAAGATTATTTTAATAAGAAGTTTGATAAGGGCTGGCTTTAAGATTATTTTAATAAGAAGTTTGATAAGGGCTGGCTTTAAGATTATTTTAATAAGAAGGCTGGCTTTAAGATTATTTTAATAAGAAGTTTGATAAGGGCTGGCTTTAAGATTATTTTAATAAGAAGTTTGATAAGGGCTGGCTTTAAGATTATTTTAATAAGAAGTTTGATAAGGGCTGGCTTTAAGATTATTTTAATAAGAAGTTTGATAAGGGCTGGCTTTAAGATTATTTTAATAATAAAGTTTAAGATAAGGGCTGGCTTTAAGATTATTTTAATAAGAAGTTTGATAAGGGCTGGCTTTAAGATTATTTTAATAAGAAGTTTGATAAGGGCTGGCTTTAAGATTATTTTTAATAAGAAGTTTTAAGGGCTGGCTTTAAGAATTTTAATAAGAATAAGGGCTGGCTTTAAGATTATTTTTAATAAGAAGTTTGATAAGGGCTGGCTTTAAGATTATTTTAATAAAAGTTTGATAAGGGCTGGCTTTAAGATTATTTTAATAAGAAGTTTGATAAGGGCTGGCTTTAAGATTATTTTAATAAGAAGTTTGATAAGGGCTGGCTTTAAGATTATTTTTAATAAGAAGTTTGATAAGTTTGATAAGGGCTGGCTTTAAGATTATTTTAATAAGAAGTTTGATAAGGGCTGGCTTTAAGATTATTTTAATAAAAGTTTGATAAGGGCTGGCTTTAAGATTATTTTAATAAGAAGTTTGATAAGGGCTGGCTTTAAGATTATTTTAATAAAAAGTTTGATAAGGGCTGGCTTTAAGATTATTTTAATAAGAAGTTTGATAAGGGCTGGCTTTAAGATTATTTTAATAAGAAGTTTGATAAGGGCTGGCTTTAAGATTATTTTAATAAGAAGTTTGATAAGGGCTGGCTTTAAGATTATTTTAATAAGAAGTTTGATAAGGGCTGGCTTTAAGATTATTTTAATAAGAAGTTTGATAAGGGCTGGCTTTAAGATTATTTTAATAAGAAGTTTGATAAGGGCTGGCTTTAAGATTATTTTTAATAAGAAGTTTGATAAGGGCTGGCTTTAAGATTATTTTTAATAAGAAGTTTGATAAGGGCTGGCTTTAAGATTATTTTAATAAGAAGTTTGATAAGGGCTGGCTTTAAGATTATTTTAATAAGAAGTTTGATAAGGGCTGGCTTTAAGATTATTTTAATAAGAAGTTTGATAAGGGCTGGCTTTAAGATTATTTTAATAAGAAGTTTCATAAGGGCTGGCTTTAAGATTATTTTTAATAAGAAGTTTGATAAGGGCTGGCTTTAAGATTATTTTTAATAAGAAGTTTGATAAGGGCTGGCTTTAAGATTATTTTAATAAGAAGTTTGATAAGGGCTGGCTTTAAGATTATTTTAATAAGAAGTTTGATAAGGGCTGGCTTTAAGATTATTTTAATAAGAAGTTTGATAAGGGCTGGCTTTAAGATTATTTTAATAAGAAGTTTGATAAGGGCTGGCTTTAAGATTATTTTAATAAAAAGTTTGATAAGGGCTGGCTTTAAGATTATTTTAATAAGAAGTTTGATAAGGGCTGGCTTTAAGATTATTTTAATAAAAAGTTTGATAAGGGCTGGCTTTAAGATTATTTTAATAAGAAGTTTGATAAGGGCTGGCTTTAAGATTATTTTAATAAGAAGTTTGATAAGGGCTGGCTTTAAGATTATTTTAATAAGAAGTTTGATAAGGGCTGGCTTTAAGATTATTTTAATAAGAAGTTTGATAAGGGCTGGCTTTAAGATTATTTTAATAAGAAGTTTGATAAGGGCTGGCTTTAAGATTATTTTAATAAGAAGTTTGATAAGGGCTGGCTTTAAGATTATTTTAATAAGAAGTTTGATAAGGGCTGGCTTTAAGATTATTTTAATAAGAAGTTTGATAAGGGCTGGCTTTAAGATTATTTTTTTAATAAGAAGTTTGATAAGGGCTGGCTTTAAGATTATTTTAATAAGAAGTTTGATAAGGGCTGGCTTTAAGATTATTTTAATAAAAGTTTGATAAGGGCTGGCTTTAAGATTATTTTAATAAGAAGTTTGATAAGGGCTGGCTTTAAGATTATTTTAATAAAAAGTTTGATAAGGGCTGGCTTTAAGATTATTTTAATAAAAAGTTTGATAAGGGCTGGCTTTAAGATTATTTTAATAAGAAGTTTGATAAGGGCTGGCTTTAAGATTATTTTAATAAAAAGTTTGATAAGGGCTGGCTTTAAGATTATTTTAATAAGAAGTTTGATAAGGGCTGGCTTTAAGATTATTTTAATAAGAAGTTTGATAAGGGCTGGCTTTAAGATTATTTTTAATAAGAAGTTTGATAAGGGCTGGCTTTAAGATTATTTTTAATAAGAAGTTTGATAAGGGCTGGCTTTAAGATTATTTTAATAAGAAGTTTGATAAGGGCTGGCTTTAAGATTATTTTAATAAGAAGTTTGATAAGGGCTGGCTTTAAGATTATTTTTAATAAGGGCTGGAAGTTTGATAAGGGCTGGCTTTAAGATTATTTTAATAAGAAGTTTGATAAGGGCTGGCTTTTTAAGATTAGGGCTTTTAATTTTAAAAAAAGTTTGATAAGGGCTGGCTTTAAGATTATTTTAATAAGAAGTTTGATAAGGGCTGGCTTTAAGATTATTTTTAATAAGAAGTTTGATAAGGGCTGGCTTTAAGATTATTTTAATAAGAAGTTTGATAAGGGCTGGCTTTAAGATTATTTTAATAAGAAGTTTGATAAGGGCTGGCTTTAAGATTATTTTAATAAGAAGTTTGATAAGGGCTGGCTTTAAGATTATTTTAATAAGAAGTTTGATAAGGGCTGGCTTTAAGATTATTTTAATAAGAAGTTTGATAAGGGCTGGCTTTAAGATTATTTTAATAAGAAGTTTGATAAAAGTTTGATAAGGGCTGGCTTTAAGATTATTTTAATAAGAAGTTTGATAAGGGCTGGCTTTAAGATTATTTTAATAAGAAGTTTGATAAGGGCTGGCTTTAAGATTATTTTAATAAGAAGTTTGATAAGGGCTGGCTTTAAGATTATTTTAATAAGAAGTTTGATAAGGGCTGGCTTTAAGATTATTTTTAATAAGAAGTTTGATAAGGGCTGGCTTTAAGATTATTTTTAATAAGAAGTTTGATAAGGGCTGGCTTTAAGATTATTTTTAATAAGAAGTTTGATAAGGGCTGACTTTAAGATTATTTTTAATAAGAAGTTTGATAAGGGCTGGCTTTAAGATTATTTTAATAAAAAGTTTGATAAGGGCTGGCTTTAAGATTATTTTAATAAGAAGTTTGATAAGGGCTGGCTTTAAGATTATTTTAATAAGAAGTTTGATAAGGGCTGGCTTTAAGATTATTTTAATAAGAAGTTTGATAAGGGCTGGCTTTAAGATTATTTTAATAAGAAGTTTGATAAGGGCTGGCTTTAAGATTATTTTAATAAGAAGTTTGATAAGGGCTGGCTTTAAGATTATTTTAATAAGAAGTTTGATAAGGGCTGGCTTTAAGATTATTTTAATAAGAAGTTTGATAAGGGCTGGCTTTAAGATTATTTTAATAAGAAGTTTGATAAGGGCTGGCTTTAAGATTATTTTAATAAGAAGTTTGATAAGGGCTGGCTTTAAGATTATTTTAATAAGAAGTTTGATAAGGGCTGGCTTTAAGATTATTTTAATAAGAAGTTTGATAAGGGCTGGCTTTAAGATTATTTTAATAAGAAGTTTGATAAGGGCTGGCTTTAAGATTATTTTAATAAAAAGTTTGATAAGGGCTGGCTTTAAGATTATTTTAATAAAAAGTTTGATAAGGGCTGGCTTTAAGATTATTTTAATAAGAAGTTTGATAAGGGCTGGCTTTAAGATTATTTTTAATAAGAAGTTTGATAAGGGCTGGCTTTAAGATTATTTTAATAAGAAGTTTGATAAGGGCTGGCTTTAAGATTATTTTAATAAGAAGTTTGATAAGGGCTGGCTTTAAGATTATTTTAATAAGAAGTTTGATAAGGGCTGGCTTTAAGATTATTTTAATAAGAAGTTTGATAAGGGCTGGCTTTAAGATTATTTTTAATAAGAAGTTTGATAAGGGCTGGCTTTAAGATTATTTTAATAAGAAGTTTGATAAGGGCTGGCTTTAAGATTATTTTAATAAGAAGTTTGATAAGGGCTGGCTTTAAGATTATTTTAATAAGAAGTTTGATAAGGGCTGGCTTTAAGATTATTTTAATAAGAAGTTTGATAAGGGCTGGCTTTAAGATTATTTTAATAAGAAGTTTGATAAGGGCTGGCTTTAAGATTATTTTAATAAGAAGTTTGATAAGGGCTGGCTTTAAGATTATTTTAATAAGATAAGGGCTGGCTTTAAGATTATTTTTAATAAGATTATTTTTAATAAGAAGTTTGATAAGGGCTGGCTTTAAGATTATTTTAATAAGAAGTTTGATAAGGGCTGGCTTTAAGATTATTTTTAATAAGAAGTTTGATAAGGGCTGGCTTTAAGATTATTTTAATAAGAAGTTTGATAAGGGCTGGCTTTAAGATTATTTTTAATAAGAAGTTTGATAAGGGCTGGCTTTAAGATTATTTTAATAAGAAGTTTGATAAGGGCTGGCTTTAAGATTATTTTAATAAGAAGTTTGATAAGGGCTGGCTTTAAGATTATTTTAATAAGAAGTTTGATAAGGGCTGGCTTTAAGATTATTTTAATAAGAAGTTTGATAAGGGCTGGCTTTAAGATTATTTTAATAAGAAGTTTGATAAGGGCTGGCTTTAAGATTATTTTAATAAGAAGTTTGATAAGGGCTGGCTTTAAGATTATTTTAATAAGAAGTTTGATAAGGGCTGGCTTTAAGATTATTTTAATAAGAAGTTTGATAAGGGCTGGCTTTAAGATTATTTTAATAAGAAGTTTGATAAGGGCTGGCTTTAAGATTATTTTAATAAGAAGTTTGATAAGGGCTGGCTTTAAGATTATTTTAATAAGAAGTTTGATAAGGGCTGGCTTTAAGATTATTTTAATAAGAAGTTTGATAAGGGCTGGCTTTAAGATTATTTTAATAAGAAGTTTGATAAGGGCTGGCTTTAAGATTATTTTAATAAGAAGTTTGATAAGGGCTGGCTTTAAGATTATTTTAATAAGAAGTTTGATAAGGGCTGGCTTTAAGATTATTTTAATAAGAAGTTTGATAAGGGCTGGCTTTAAGATTATTTTTAATAAGAAGTTTGATAAGGGCTGGCTTTAAGATTATTTTAATAAGAAGTTTGATAAGGGCTGGCTTTAAGATTATTTTAATAAGAAGTTTGATAAGGGCTGGCTTTAAGATTATTTTAATAAGAAGTTTGATAAGGGCTGGCTTTAAGATTATTTTAATAAGAAGTTTGATAAGGGCTGGCTTTAAGATTATTTTTAATAAGAAGTTTGATAAGGGCTGGCTTTAAGATTATTTTTAAGAAGTTTGATAAGGGCTGGCTTTAAGATTATTTTGATAAAAGTTTGATAAGGGGCTTTAAGATTATTTTAATAAGAAGTTTGATAAGGGCTGGCTTTAAGATTATTTTAATAAGAAGTTTGATAAGGGCTGGCTTTAAGATTATTTTAATAAGAAGTTTGATAAGGGCTGGCTTTAAGATTATTTTAATAAGAAGTTTGATAAGGGCTGGCTTTAAGATTATTTTAATAAGAAGTTTGATAAGGGCTGGCTTTAAGATTATTTTAATAAGAAGTTTGATAAGGGCTGGCTTTAAGATTATTTTAATAAGAAGTTTGATAAGGGCTGGCTTTAAGATTATTTTAATAAGAAGTTTGATAAGGGCTGGCTTTAAGATTATTTTAATAAGAAGTTTGATAAGGGCTGGCTTTAAGATTATTTTAATAAGAAGTTTGATAAGGGCTGGCTTTAAGATTATTTTAATAAAAGTTTGATAAGGGCTGGCTTTAAGATTATTTTAATAAGAAGTTTGATAAGGGCTGGCTTTAAGATTATTTTTAATAAGCTTTAAGTTTGATAAGGGCTGGCTTTAAGATTATTTTAATAAAGTTTGATAAGTTTAAGATAAGGGCTGGCTTTAAGATTATTTTAATAAGAAGTTTGATAAGGGCTGGCTTTAAGATTATTTTAATAAGAAGTTTGATAAGGGCTGGCTTTAAGATTATTTTTAATAAGAAGTTTGATAAGGGCTGGCTTTAAGATTATTTTAATAAGAAGTTTGATAAGGGCTGGCTTTAAGATTATTTTAATAAGAAGTTTGATAAGGGCTGGCTTTAAGATTATTTTAATAAGAAGTTTGATAAGGGCTGGCTTTAAGATTATTTTTAATAAGAAGTTTGATAAGGGCTGGCTTTAAGATTATTTTAATAAGAAGTTTGATAAGGGCTGGCTTTAAGATTATTTTAATAAGAAGTTTGATAAGCTTTAAGATTATTTTAATAAGAAGTTTGATAAGGGCTGGCTTTAAGATTATTTTAATAAGAAGTTTGATAAGGGCTGGCTTTAAGATTATTTTAATAAGAAGTTTGATAAGGGCTGGCTTTAAGATTATTTTAATAAGAAGTTTGATAAGGGCTGGCTTTAAGATTATTTTAATAAGAAGTTTGATAAGGGCTGGCTTTAAGATTATTTTAATAAGAAGTTTGATAAGGGCTGGCTTTAAGATTATTTTTAATAAGAAGTTTGATAAGGGCTGGCTTTAAGATTATTTTAATAAGAAGTTTGATAAGGGCTGGCTTTAAGATTATTTTAATAAGAAGTTTGATAAGGGCTGGCTTTAAGATTATTTTAATAAGAAGTTTGATAAGGGCTGGCTTTAAGATTATTTTTTAATAAGAAGTTTGATAAGGGCTGGCTTTAAGATTATTTTAATAAGAAGTTTGATAAGGGCTGGCTTTAAGATTATTTTAATAAGAAGTTTGATAAGGGCTGGCTTTAAGATTATTTTAATAAGAAGTTTGATAAGGGCTGGCTTTAAGATTATTTTAATAAGAAGTTTGATAAGGGCTGGCTTTAAGATTATTTTAATAAGAAGTTTGATAAGGGCTGGCTTTAAGATTATTTTAATAAGAAGTTTGATAAGGGCTGGCTTTAAGATTATTTTAATAAGAAGTTTGATAAGGGCTGGCTTTAAGATTATTTTAATAAGAAGTTTGATAAGGGCTGGCTTTAAGATTATTTTAATAAGAAGTTTGATAAGGGCTGGCTTTAAGATTATTTTTAATAAGAAGTTTGATAAGGGCTGGCTTTAAGATTATTTTAATAAGAAGTTTGATAAGGGCTGGCTTTAAGATTATTTTAATAAGAAGTTTGATAAGGGCTGGCTTTAAGATTATTTTAATAAGAAGTTTGATAAGGGCTGGCTTTAAGATTATTTTAATAAGAAGTTTGATAAGGGCTGGCTTTAAGATTATTTTAATAAAAGTTTGATAAGGGCTGGCTTTAAGTTTTAATAAGAAGGATAAGGGGCTTTAAGATTATTTTAATAAGAAGTTTGATAAGGGCTGGCTTTAAGATTATTTTAATAAGAAGTTTGATAAGGGCTGGCTTTAAGATTATTTTTAATAAGAAGTTTGATAAGGGCTGGCTTTAAGATTATTTTTAATAAGAAGTTTGATAAGGGCTGGCTTTAAGATTATTTTAATAAGAAGTTTGATAAGGGCTGGCTTTAAGATTATTTTTAATAAGAAGTTTGATAAGGGCTGGCTTTAAGATTATTTTAATAAGAAGTTTGATAAGGGCTGGCTTTAAGATTATTTTTAATAAGAAGTTTGATAAGGGCTGGCTTTAAGATTATTTTAATAAGAAGTTTGATAAGGGCTGGCTTTAAGATTATTTTAATAAGAAGTTTGATAAGGGCTGGCTTTAAGATTATTTTTAATAAGAAGTTTGATAAGGGCTGGCTTTAAGATTATTTTAATAAGAAGTTTGATAAGGGCTGGCTTTAAGATTATTTTAATAAGAAGTTTGATAAGGGCTGGCTTTAAGATTATTTTAATAAGAAGTTTGATAAGGGCTGGCTTTAAGATTATTTTAATAAGAAGTTTGATAAGGGCTGGCTTTAAGATTATTTTAATAAGAAGTTTGATAAGGGCTGGCTTTAAGATTATTTTAATAAGAAGTTTGATAAGGGCTGGCTTTAAGATTATTTTAATAAGAAGTTTGATAAGGGCTGGCTTTAAGATTATTTTAATAAGAAGTTTGATAAGGGCTGGCTTTAAGATTATTTTAATAAGAAGTTTGATAAGGGCTGGCTTTAAGATTATTTTTAATAAGAAGTTTGATAAGGGCTGGCTTTAAGATTATTTTAATAAGAAGTTTGATAAGGGCTGGCTTTAAGATTATTTTTAATAAGAAGTTTGATAAGGGCTGGCTTTAAGATTATTTTAATAAGAAGTTTGATAAGGGCTGGCTTTAAGATTATTTTTAATAAGAAGTTTGATAAGGGCTGGCTTTAAGATTATTTTAATAAGAAGTTTGATAAGGGCTGGCTTTAAGATTATTTTAATAAGAAGTTTGATAAGGGCTGGCTTTAAGATTATTTTAATAAGAAGTTTGATAAGGGCTGGCTTTAAGATTATTTTAATAAGAAGTTTGATAAGGGCTGGCTTTAAGATTATTTTAATAAGAAGTTTGATAAGGGCTGGCTTTAAGATTATTTTAATAAGAAGTTTGATAAGGGCTGGCTTTAAGATTATTTTAATAAAAAGTTTGATAAGGGCTGGCTTTAAGATTATTTTAATAAGAAGTTTGATAAGGGCTGGCTTTAAGATTATTTTAATAAGAAGTTTGATAAGGGCTGGCTTTAAGATTATTTTAATAAGAAGTTTGATAAGGGCTGGCTTTAAGATTATTTTTAATAAGAAGTTTGATAAGGGCTGGCTTTAAGATTATTTTAATAAGAAGTTTGATAAGGGCTGGCTTTAAGATTATTTTAATAAGAAGTTTGATAAGGGCTGGCTTTAAGATTATTTTAATAAGAAGTTTGATAAGGGCTGGCTTTAAGATTATTTTAATAAGAAGTTTGATAAGGGCTGGCTTTAAGATTATTTTTAATAAGAAGTTTGATAAGGGCTGGCTTTAAGATTATTTTAATAAGAAGTTTGATAAGGGCTGGCTTTAAGATTATTTTAATAAGAAGTTTGATAAGGGCTGGCTTTAAGATTATTTTAATAAGAAGTTTGATAAGGGCTGGCTTTAAGATTATTTTAATAAGAAGTTTGATAAGGGCTGGCTTTAAGATTATTTTAATAAGAAGTTTGATAAGGGCTGGCTTTAAGATTATTTTAATAAGAAGTTTGATAAGGGCTGGCTTTAAGATTATTTTAATAAGAAGTTTGATAAGGGCTGGCTTTAAGATTATTTTAATAAAAAGTTTGATAAGGGCTGGCTTTAAGATTATTTTAATAAGAAGTTTGATAAGGGCTGGCTTTAAGATTATTTTAATAAGAAGTTTGATAAGGGCTGGCTTTAAGATTATTTTAATAAAAAGTTTGATAAGGGCTGGCTTTAAGATTATTTTAATAAGAAGTTTGATAAGGGCTGGCTTTAAGATTATTTTAATAAGTTTGATAAGGGCTGGCTTTAAGATTATTTTAATAAGAAGTTTGATAAGGGCTGGCTTTAAGATTATTTTAATAAGAAGTTTGATAAGGGCTGGCTTTAAGATTATTTTTAATAAGAAGTTTGATAAGGGCTGGCTTTAAGATTATTTTAATAAGAAGTTTGATAAGGGCTGGCTTTAAGATTATTTTAATAAGAAGTTTGATAAGGGCTGGCTTTAAGATTATTTTAATAAGAAGTTTGATAAGGGCTGGCTTTAAGATTATTTTAATAAGAAGTTTGATAAGGGCTGGCTTTAAGATTATTTTAATAAGAAGTTTGATAAGGGCTGGCTTTAAGATTATTTTAATAAGAAGTTTGATAAGGGCTGGCTTTAAGATTATTTTAATAAGAAGTTTGATAAGGGCTGGCTTTAAGATTATTTTAATAAAAGTTTGATAAGGGCTGGCTTTAAGATTATTTTAATAAGAAGTTTGATAAGGGCTGGCTTTAAGATTATTTTAATAAGAAGTTTGATAAGGGCTGGCTTTAAGATTATTTTAATAAGAAGTTTGATAAGGGCTGGCTTTAAGATTATTTTTAATAAGAAGTTTGATAAGGGCTGGCTTTAAGATTATTTTAATAAGAAGTTTGATAAGGGCTGGCTTTAAGATTATTTTTAAATAAAGTTTGATAAGGGCTGGCTTTAAGATTATTTTAATAAGAAGTTTGATAAGGGCTGGCTTTAAGATTATTTTTAATAAGAAGTTTGATAAGGGCTGGCTTTAAGATTATTTTAATAAGAAGTTTGATAAGGGCTGGCTTTAAGATTATTTTAATAAGAAGTTTGATAAGGGCTGGCTTTAAGATTATTTTAATAAGAAGTTTGATAAGGGCTGGCTTTAAGATTATTTTAATAAGAAGTTTGATAAGGGCTGGCTTTAAGATTATTTTAATAAGAAGTTTGATAAGGGCTGGCTTTAAGATTATTTTAATAAGAAGTTTGATAAGGGCTGGCTTTAAGATTATTTTAATAAGAAGTTTGATAAGGGCTGGCTTTAAGATTATTTTAATAAGAAGTTTGATAAGGGCTGGCTTTAAGATTATTTTAATAAGAAGTTTGATAAGGGCTGGCTTTAAGATTATTTTAATAAGAAGTTTGATAAGGGCTGGCTTTAAGATTATTTTAATAAGAAGTTTGATAAGGGCTGGCTTTAAGATTATTTTTAATAAGAAGTTTGATAAGGGCTGGCTTTAAGATTATTTTAATAAGAAGTTTGATAAGGGCTGGCTTTAAGATTATTTTAATAAGAAGTTTGATAAGGGCTGGCTTTAAGATTATTTTAATAAGAAGTTTGATAAGGGCTGGCTTTAAGATTATTTTAATAAGAAGTTTGATAAGGGCTGGCTTTAAGATTATTTTTAATAAGAAGTTTGATAAGGGCTGGCTTTAAGATTATTTTAATAAGAAGTTTGATAAGGGCTGGCTTTAAGATTATTTTAATAAGAAGTTTGATAAGGGCTGGCTTTAAGATTATTTTAATAAGAAGTTTGATAAGGGCTGGCTTTAAGATTATTTTTAATAAGAAGTTTGATAAGGGCTGGCTTTAAGATTATTTTAATAAGAAGTTTGATAAGGGCTGGCTTTAAGATTATTTTAATAAGAAGTTTGATAAGGGCTGGCTTTAAGATTATTTTAATAAGAAGTTTGATAAGGGCTGGCTTTAAGATTATTTTAATAAGAAGTTTGATAAGGGCTGGCTTTAAGATTATTTTAATAAGAAGTTTGATAAGGGCTGGCTTTAAGATTATTTTTAATAAGAAGTTTGATAAGGGCTGGCTTTAAGATTATTTTTAATAAAAAGTTTGATAAGGGCTGGCTTTAAGATTATTTTAATAAGAAGTTTGATAAGGGCTGGCTTTAAGATTATTTTTAATAAGAAGTTTGATAAGGGCTGGCTTTAAGATTATTTTAATAAGAAGTTTGATAAGGGCTGGCTTTAAGATTATTTTAATAAGAAGTTTGATAAGGGCTGGCTTTAAGATTATTTTAATAAGAAGTTTGATAAGGGCTGGCTTTAAGATTATTTTTAATAAGAAGTTTGATAAGGGCTGGCTTTAAGATTATTTTTAATAAGAAGTTTGATAAGGGCTGGCTTTAAGATTATTTTAATAAGAAGTTTGATAAGGGCTGGCTTTAAGATTATTTTATAAGAAGTTTGATAAGGGCTGGCTTTAAGATTATTTTAATAAGAAGTTTGATAAGGGCTGGCTTTAAGATTATTTTAATAAGAAGTTTGATAAGGGCTGGCTTTAAGATTATTTTAATAAGAAGTTTGATAAGGGCTGGCTTTAAGATTATTTTAATAAGAAGTTTGATAAGGGCTGGCTTTAAGATTATTTTAATAAGAAGTTTGATAAGGGCTGGCTTTAAGATTATTTTTAATAAGAAGTTTGATAAGGGCTGGCTTTAAGATTATTTTTAATAAGAAGTTTGATAAGGGCTGGCTTTAAGATTATTTTAATAAGAAGTTTGATAAGGGCTGGCTTTAAGATTATTTTTAATAAGAAGTTTGATAAGGGCTGGCTTTAAGATTATTTTAATAAGAAGTTTGATAAGGGCTGGCTTTAAGATTATTTTAATAAGAAGTTTGATAAGGGCTGGCTTTAAGATTATTTTTAATAAGAAGTTTGATAAGGGCTGGCTTTAAGATTATTTTAATAAGAAGTTTGATAAGGGCTGGCTTTAAGATTATTTTAATAAGAAGTTTGATAAGGGCTGGCTTTAAGATTATTTTAATAAGAAGTTTGATAAGGGCTGGCTTTAAGATTATTTTAATAAGAAGTTTGATAAGGGCTGGCTTTAAGATTATTTTAATAAGAAGTTTGATAAGGGCTGGCTTTAAGATTATTTTAATAAAAAGTTTGATAAGGGCTGGCTTTAAGATTATTTTAATAAAAGTTTGATAAGGGCTGGCTTTAAGATTATTTTTAATAAGAAGTTTGATAAGGGCTGGCTTTAAGATTATTTTAATAAGAAGTTTGATAAGGGCTGGCTTTAAGATTATTTTAATAAGAAGTTTGATAAGGGCTGGCTTTAAGATTATTTTAATAAGAAGTTTGATAAGGGCTGGCTTTAAGATTATTTTTAATAAGAAGTTTGATAAGGGCTGGCTTTAAGATTATTTTAATAAGAAGTTTGATAAGGGCTGGCTTTAAGATTATTTTAATAAGAAGTTTGATAAGGGCTGGCTTTAAGATTATTTTAATAAGAAGTTTGATAAGGGCTGGCTTTAAGATTATTTTAATAAGAAGTTTGATAAGGGCTGGCTTTAAGATTATTTTTTTTAATAAGAAGTTTGATAAGGGCTGGCTTTAAGATTATTTTAATAAGAAGTTTGATAAGGGCTGGCTTTAAGATTATTTTAATAAGAAGTTTGATAAGGGCTGGCTTTAAGATTATTTTAATAAGAAGTTTGATAAGGGCTGGCTTTAAGATTATTTTAATAAAAAGTTTGATAAGGGCTGGCTTTAAGATTATTTTAATAAGAAGTTTGATAAGGGCTGGCTTTAAGATTATTTTAATAAGAAGTTTGATAAGGGCTGGCTTTAAGATTATTTTAATAATAAAGTTTGATAAGGGCTGGCTTTAAGATTATTTTAATAAGAAGTTTGATAAGGGCTGGTTTTAAGATTATTTTCAATAAGAAGTTTGATAAGGGCTGGCTTTAAGATTATTTTTAATAAGAAGTTTGATAAGGGCTGGCTTTAAGATTATTTTCAATAAGAAGTTTGATAAGGGCTGGCTTTAAGATTATTTTAAATAAGAAGTTTGATAAGGGCTGGCTTTAAGATTATTTTTAATAAGAAGTTTGATAAGGGCTGGCTTTAAGATTATTTTTAATAAGAAGTTTGATAAGGGCTGGCTTTAAGATTATTTTAATAAGAAGTTTGATAAGGGCTGGCTTTAAGATTATTTTAATAAGAAGTTTGATAAGGGCTGGCTTTAAGATTATTTTTAATAAGAAGTTTGATAAGGGCTGGCTTTAAGATTATTTTAATAAGAAGTTTGATAAGGGCTGGCTTTAAGATTATTTTTAATAAGAAGTTTGATAAGGGCTGGCTTTAAGATTATTTTTAATAAGAAGTTTGATAAGGGCTGGCTTTAAGATTATTTTTAATAAGAAGTTTGATAAGGGCTGGCTTTAAGATTATTTTTAATAAGAAGTTTGATAAGGGCTGGCTTTAAGATTATTTTAATAAGAAGTTTGATAAGGGCTGGCTTTAAGATTATTTTAATAAGAAGTTTGATAAGGGCTGGCTTTAAGATTATTTTAATAAGAAGTTTGATAAGGGCTGGCTTTAAGATTATTTTAATAAGAAGTTTGATAAGGGCTGGCTTTAAGATTATTTTAATAAGAAGTTTGATAAGGGCTGGCTTTAAGATTATTTTAATAAGAAGTTTGATAAGGGCTGGCTTTAAGATTATTTTTAATAAGAAGTTTGATAAGGGCTGGCTTTAAGATTATTTTAATAAGAAGTTTGATAAGGGCTGGCTTTAAGATTATTTTAATAAGAAGTTTGATAAGGGCTGGCTTTAAGATTATTTTAATAAGAAGTTTGATAAGGGCTGGCTTTAAGATTATTTTAATAAGAAGTTTGATAAGGGCTGGCTTTAAGATTATTTTAATAAGAAGTTTGATAAGGGCTGGCTTTAAGATTATTTTAATAAGAAGTTTGATAAGGGCTGGCTTTAAGATTATTTTAATAAGAAGTTTGATAAGGGCTGGCTTTAAGATTATTTTAATAAGAAGTTTGATAAGGGCTGGCTTTAAGATTATTTTAATAAGAAGTTTGATAAGGGCTGGCTTTAAGATTATTTTAATAAGAAGTTTGATAAGGGCTGGCTTTAAGATTATTTTAATAAGAAGTTTGATAAGGGCTGGCTTTAAGATTATTTTAATAAAAAGTTTGATAAGGGCTGGCTTTAAGATTATTTTTAATAAGAAGTTTGATAAGGGCTGGCTTTAAGATTATTTTAATAAGAAGTTTGATAAGGGCTGGCTTTAAGATTATTTTAATAAGAAGTTTGATAAGGGCTGGCTTTAAGATTATTTTAATAAGAAGTTTGATAAGGGCTGGCTTTAAGATTATTTTAATAAGAAGTTTGATAAGGGCTGGCTTTAAGATTATTTTAATAAGAAGTTTGATAAGGGCTGGCTTTAAGATTATTTTAATAAAAAGTTTGATAAGGGCTGGCTTTAAGATTATTTTAATAAGAAGTTTGATAAGGGCTGGCTTTAAGATTATTTTAATAAGAAGTTTGATAAGGGCTGGCTTTAAGATTATTTTAATAAGAAGTTTGATAAGGGCTGGCTTTAAGATTATTTTAATAAGAAGTTTGATAAGGGCTGGCTTTAAGATTATTTTAATAAGAAGTTTGATAAGGGCTGGCTTTAAGATTATTTTTAATAAGAAGTTTGATAAGGGCTGGCTTTAAGATTATTTTTAATAAGAAGTTTGATAAGGGCTGGCTTTAAGATTATTTTAATAAGAAGTTTGATAAGGGCTGGCTTTAAGATTATTTTAATAAGAAGTTTGATAAGGGCTGGCTTTAAGATTATTTTAATAAGAAGTTTGATAAGGGCTGGCTTTAAGATTATTTTAATAAGAAGTTTGATAAGGGCTGGCTTTAAGATTATTTTAATAAGAAGTTTGATAAGGGCTGGCTTTAAGATTATTTTAATAAGAAGTTTGATAAGGGCTGGCTTTAAGATTATTTTAATAAGAAGTTTGATAAGGGCTGGCTTTAAGATTATTTTAATAAGAAGTTTGATAAGGGCTGGCTTTAAGATTATTTTTAATAAGAAGTTTGATAAGGGCTGGCTTTAAGATTATTTTAATAAGAAGTTTGATAAGGGCTGGCTTTAAGATTATTTTAATAAGAAGTTTGATAAGGGCTGGCTTTAAGATTATTTTAATAAAAGTTTGATAAGGGCTGGCTTTAAGATTATTTTTAATAAGAAGTTTGATAAGGGCTGGCTTTAAGATTATTTTAATAAAAAGTTTGATAAGGGCTGGCTTTAAGATTATTTTAAATAAAAAGTTTGATAAGGGCTGGCTTTAAGATTATTTTAATAAGAAGTTTGATAAGGGCTGGCTTTAAGATTATTTTAATAAGAAGTTTGATAAGGGCTGGCTTTAAGATTATTTTTAATAAGAAGTTTGATAAGGGCTGGCTTTAAGATTATTTTTAATAAGAAGTTTGATAAGGGCTGGCTTTAAGATTATTTTAATAAAAAGTTTGATAAGGGCTGGCTTTAAGATTATTTTAATAAGAAGTTTGATAAGGGCTGGCTTTAAGATTATTTTTAATAAGAAGTTTGATAAGGGCTGGCTTTAAGATTATTTTAATAAGAAGTTTGATAAGGGCTGGCTTTAAGATTATTTTAATAAGAAGTTTGATAAGGGCTGGCTTTAAGATTATTTTAATAAGAAGTTTGATAAGGGCTGGCTTTAAGATTATTTTAATAAAAAGTTTCATAAGGGCTGGCTTTAAGATTATTTTTAATAAGATGTTTGATAAGGGCTGGCTTTAAGATTATTTTTAATAAGAAGTTTGATAAGGGCTGGCTTTAAGATTATTTTAATAAGAAGTTTTATAAGGGCTGGCTTTAAGATTATTTTTAATAAGAAGTTTGATAAGGGCTGGCTTTAAGATTATTTTTAATAAGAAGTTTGATAAGGGCTGGCTTTAAGATTATTTTAAAAAGTTATTTTATTTTAGTTTAGAAAATGGAACAGCTGAGATGGACCAATAGATCTGATGTTGTCCCAAAACTGAATGTTTTGTTAATTTATTTATGTAAATTTGTTAATTTAATATTTCTGGTATTATGTACTTATCACCAACTGGTCTATATTCTGTGATTTCAGCTACTTCCTGAGAAGGACTTTGTTTTGTCATAGTATGGGTGGGTATTTGATCTGTGGTTGAAGACTAATGTGATCTCTTTGATTAAGAAGTCCTTCCTGACTTGTTCTAAGTCAGTGGACTGTTTTGTGCTAGGTTCTAGGTTGACTGAGTGTGTTATTTGTTAGGTGTTTTCCTTTCTTTTTATTGTGTGTGGTTTATATCACATTATGTTCATACTGTAAAATCTTATCTTATGGTCTTAGATAAATTTGTTGTAGATAAATTATCATTTATTAGTATTGTTGATTGTAAACTATAACTTTCATTTTTCGATTCTGGTGTTTGTTTTGTTCTTTGATTCTGCAGGTGGTTCAATGTGTACCAACTGTGATTGTATTATTCGGTGGCTTCTGACTTTATATTGTTTTCAGAGAGCTCCGTATGTCATCTCTGTGTTCTTTATCAAGTCTTCAAAGTATATATTTTATCATCTCTATTAAAGATCGTGTTTAATCTGGAATCTGTGATGGTTATCATTACAGTGTGAAGATAATTTGGTTTATAATTGTTACAACTGTACCTTACTTAGTTTTTTGTTTACATAACAGTTGTAAAGTGCTTCTTCTGTGTATAATAACTTCTGTACTGTTGAACATGCCAAACTATGTAATAATGAAGTTATTTGTTTGTAACCTAGTGACTACAGGTGTGCACCATGTTCATATGGATACATTTTATTCTAAGGTGATTAGTGTAGATCTTTTCCCTTGTTTTATTTATATTATGCTGAAGTATATTATATCGATACTAGGCTCTTTACAGAGATTCTTACTCAATCCCCATCAGAATGCTGTGAAGTTCAGTTTCATGAAAATGGATCTTGGACACCTGTGTTACCAAAGAAAGAAAATCTGGTGATTGGAAATCCTGTGGTCAGAAAAACAACACCTTGTCCATCAAGTGAGTGAACTACGTAGAAAACTCTTGTAACATTAATATCCTAGGTGTGTTGAGAAATGTTTAACCTAACTTGTACACTTCCTTCAAACCTCTTTGTCATGTCTAAACCTAATCTGTAGTTCTCTCCTGCACCAGTTCATACAAGTAAGCACTGAATTTAAACTTATACAAAGAATAATTATGTAAATACATGTAGCCTTATGTCTTATTATTCTTCTTATTAAAATGTTGTTTTATCATAAGGTACTTTAGTTTTCCTCCCAGAGAGCTTATTTAGTAGAAACTAGATATCAAAGGTTTAACACATTTTTCTCCTATCAAAGTTTATTTAGTAGAAACTAGATATCAAAGGTTTAACACATTTTTCTCCTATCAAAGTTTATTTAGTAGAAACTAGATATCAAAAGTTTAACACATTTTTCTCCTATCAAAGTTTATTTAGTAGAAACTAGATATCAAAGGTTTAACACATTTTTCTCCTATCAAAGTTTATTTAGTAGAAACTAGACATCAAAGGTTTAACACATTTTTCTCCTATCAAAGTTTATTTAGTAGAAACTAGATATCAAAGGTTTAACACATTTTTCTCCTATCAAAGTTTATTTAGTAGAAACTAGACATCAAAGGTTTAACACATTTTTCTTTTATCTAAGACAGTAGAAGAATGAATTATCAAAATTTTGTAACAATTCTTGAGTAGATGTTTCTAAGGTTGTTAATAACTTTGTTGCGAGTGTATTTCATGTAGAAAGACTGATAGAAACTGTTAACATTACTAAAACTGGTTAAGTAGGCTCCTTCAACATATAAAAACACCTCTATATATTACTTCTGCTCAGACTAAATACATGTGTCATAATTCAATATGAGTAAATCCCTTCAGTTAAGAAAGACGAACAGGACAGTTTCAGCTGTATACTTCTTCCCTGTCAATAGATCAACAGCAAGTCATAATTGGTTTTGAAAACTATGATGGGCACAACACAAATAGCCCTTTCTGTAGTTTTGCACTTGACAATAAATAAACAAAAAAACACATTTGGAGTTTATTTGATAACTTTTAATTTTGTTTTTAGATGCAGCAACTATTTTTGATTGCTAACACTTTGTGTAAAAACAGATGTTTTAGTATTATACCGTTTTCGGTTTCTTTTTTCTGGGCAAGTATTTATGATCATTGTTTCCAGGGTCACATGTTTCACACCTTCATCTCTTGATGCTTGGTAAAGGTGACATTTAGTCACAGTATATGACACTGACTGGTTGCCATCTTTGTTTTATTTCACAGTTTTACCTATATCTTGTGTTTTTTTTTATTAAGCTGTTTCATCCACATGTTAAATTAGGTGCCATTTGGGTTAAAAATGCTCTCTCTGTTTCCTTTGTATCATGTTCATTCAGTTTTTTTTTCTCTTTAAAACATCATCGATTTATATTTATCAAATTTACTGTTTAGTTTTCTTTCCTAATTCAGTGAATTGCACAACCATTGAAAGAAACTGGTGAATTGCACAACCATTCAAAGTCACTGGTGACATATCCATTGTATGTGGGAAGTATGGAAGTTTGTTTCTTTCAGTGCTGTGCATGATATCAATTTTAATTGTAAAAACTGGTGCATACATGGTGTCCACAAATCTAAAGGGCAGACTGCAAAAGAAAATTCGTGTGTGTGATGGATGGTTGGATTTTAATTATAAGTTTTTTATACATCATTGTTTCAGTTACATGGTTGAAAGAATTGCTGACTCACCTTTATTGATTACATATATATGTTTCTCAAGTAAGATCAGAGGTCTTCATTAGGCTGAAGGCATCATTATAAAAACTGAAATGTTGTCCAACTGTTGAAATGGGCTGATTTAGCCCATTGAAACCAAACCTTCACTGCTAAAATACTCTCAAAACAACGTGCACAAAATAAATTAATAATACCTATAGTATATAAACATATAGTTAGCTGTAGCTGTGAAAATATGTAATCTTACAGCATACTCACTTGAAAAGAAGAAATGCAATGTGGAAGTTATATATTTGACTACTGATAGCAACAGTGATGAAGAAGATGACCTCTCTCCTCCATCTTCTCAGTTTACGAGTCCACAAAGATCTACAGGAGCAGCTGGGCCTGTTGTTTCACTTCCGTCTCCAACGTCATCTGACTCCTCTCTTCTAAGCATCGTCAGTTCTTCTGTCCTGCCAACATCATCATCCATTCCCACATCCTCAGTGATGCAGCAGTACAATAACTCTCTATCTTCACCTCGAGATTCATCCTCTTCGTCAGTGTCATCGTATACTGGGCAAGTCGTAGAACTTAAATTTTCCACAGAATTGTAATGTTGTGATGTAGTATTTACTTATATTTAAATATATACATTTATAATATTTATACATTGTTTTGATGTCAAGATCACCAGTTGAGATATTGGCAGAGAGCTAGACTCGGCTTCTGTTTGCTTTAAAGCTTTGTAAGTAGAGCTGGAGGATTCTTTCTGGATGTTTGTGGCTTGTAACCATATTGATGTTGCAGAAATGGATAACTACATGAAGAAATCAGTGGAAATAAAGGCAGTGGCTCAATCATAATGAGAAATTTGACTCGTAATTTAATAAGTTGAAGGGATTTAAGATTGTATGGCTATTTTTTTGTATTTCATCTTCTGAATTCTTCGAATCTATATATTACTAGATGCTGTAGATTTAAAAAAGTTTGAATATGACTGGCAAAGCATTTTATACATGAAGCAAGTTATCAGAGAAATGTGAGTAACGTGGACATGTGTGTAGCTGTGTTACTTTACATGTCTCTGTATAGATTACCATAACTTGGTTACTCATACTGTTTAGTTGGTGTTTAATAGGTAATCATAGATAAATTTACAGAGTATAATGTATCAGCATAGGACCAGAGAATTTGGTGGTAAACACATACAGAAGATGTTTGTTGGTGTTTGAACAAGAATGTTGTGAACTTGGTAGTAAACACATACAGAAGATGTTTGTTGGTGTTTGAACAAGAATGTTGTGAACTTGGTAGTAAACACATACAGAAGATGTTTGTTGGTGTTTGAACAAGAATGTTGTGAACTTGGTAGTAAACACATACAGAAGATGTTTGTTGGTGTTTGAACAAGAATGTTGTGAACTTGGTGAACTTGGTAAACACATACAGAAGATGTTTGTTGGTGTTTGAACAAGAATGTTGTTAATTTGGTAGTAAACACATACAGAAGATGTTTGTTGGTGTTTGAACAAGAATGTTGTGAATTTGGTAGTGAACACATACAGAAGATGTTTGTTGGTGTTTGAACAAGAATGTTGTTAAAAGTGGAGTGCAGAATCCATATGTTAGTTAATAGGAGCTACACTGTTGTGACTTATTGTTTATAAAAGGTAATAAAATAGCCAACAAATTTTTCAGGCTAAGACTTAAAAATGCATTGAGTTAGAAAACTAATATTGTTCCATATGTAAACTTGAAACACAAAATATTTTGAAAATAACATTTATCTGTAAGTATATTTGTAATACAGTTTATATGTTAGTACTGTTATAATTTATAATAAGTGTCTTTTTCATGTTGCACATGAATTTTTCCCCAATATTTTTTCAGAATCAGTACAACAGGAACAAGTTCCCTACCACCTGTACCGTCATCTTTGCATACCAGTTTACCACTACCAGACTCTATTTCTCCAGAGTATTATCCACCAGAAGCTGACATATTAACTTTGTCTTCAAATCATGTCAACTATTATCCAAGTAAGTCTCTGATATCAAGTTTCCTTTCTCTAGGGTTTGTACTTATTTTAACAAATATTATGGATTATTTTACTTAAAACAATGAAGTAAAACTTAAGTTTACTGTATTTCTTGCTGTTTTTCTGATATTCTTTGTTTAAATATTAAATACTATTATTAAATCTATTTGCAAATACTCATATCTTAGTCATTATCCATTTAAAATATATTCTTGTTCTGAGAAAAATTATTTATTTAAATTCCAGACTTACCAGATCTCTATATGATTCTACGTGGCTCTGAGAGTGATCAACAGGTTTGTAACTAAGAAAGTTATTTTGATACTTTAATTTTAGTTCAGAAAGTGTATTGAAAATATTCACCATAATTTAATACTCTTCAATTGATAATAATTTAAAGATATATGGAGAGGAACACTACTGAATATAGACATAACTGAATAAAGAAAAGAAAGCATATCTGATATAAAGATTTATTGGTAGAACTTTGTTTGCTGTTTCTGATGTGTAAAAAATTTTGAAAAGAGACAACAAATGATTGAAAAAGAATTAATTGTATTTGAAAGTCTAAATTAATTAAATTATGTTTGTCAGCCCAATATTGTAAAAAATACAGAAATCTGGCTTGTTAACCTAAGAAAGCAAGTCCTATAGTATTAATAAAAACCATTGTTTCCTGTTTTATGACTTGTAGAGTTGAAGACACACAATTCTCAAACTTTTGGTAATGTGGCTGTAATTACATTTCAAATTAGGTTTGGTTTGTGCACTAGGACGTAACTTCAGAGAATAAGTTAAGTACAGTCACCAGTTATCTAACTAAATAATGTTTCTTTTGAACAGCAACAAAATCAGATAAACTATTTTTTTTACCAGATATATGAGACTAAACTAGTCATTTCTAATCAAAGCAATATTTTGTGTGATTCGTTAAATAAACTGTTTTCTCTAAAGGTAAATGAATTTGTTTAACTGAGACATTACTTACAAATTCTGATTAACTTAGCTGTACTCTGTTAAAGCTTATAATGGTAAAAATCAAATTGTGATCCCTGTAGTAGTAACAATAGCCTGTCGCTCTGTTTTGTTCCTAAAACAAACACACATTTGTATATACATTTTTGATACCCAGTAATTTATTAGATTGTTCTTGCAAATTTCTTGTTACACCTTTCAGTTAACTAAACAGCAGTTATGTTTACTCAGAGGTGTATTTTTTTATGTATTAACTGTTGCTCCTCAATATTGATTGACTAAAAGTGATCATTTTAAATTATTATTTGTTGTATCTTGTAGATAATTATATTTTCTGAGATGATTCAACTAGTCAATTTCTTTTTGTCTGTTATTGCTGTATTTTAAATTCATTAAATTAATATTCTATGTGGCCAGAGCTACAGTTTTAATACTTTTGTCTAAGTAGCTTGTTGTATGTTATTACTGTGGGTAATATCTTAACCGATCATTGTAAATTTTTTGAGATGCAGTTAACTTAAGTTATAAAAGAAACTTTTAGATGTTAAAACAAATTCTATTTATAATTATGATAACCATTACATGTTTTTAAAATTTCTATTTACAGTTTGATTCTCTATTTCAAGAGGTAAGTTTCAGATGGAGTTTGAAGTGCATGTTCCATACTTTGCTGTAGTTTTATAAACTTTCATGGAGTTAACTTTATCAGTAGTGTGTATGATTTTCTTGTTATTGTTTTATGTTCTATTTCAGTTCTCATGTGTTCATGTTCCAGATATGTTTAAATTTAATTGACTGGTTAATAGCTTTTTGTAAAATTTACTCAGTTTAAAATGAAAACTATTTTTTATTATTATTCATACTATAAATATGGATAATTCCAAAGATTATTTTACATCTAATGTTTTATAAAGTGTAAACTGAAAATAACTTGAATCTAATGACTTTCAATAGGAGTTTATTATGTTTTAATAAGTGACATTAAGTATTACTCATTCTGATTCATATGTTGAGTTTAGGATTACAAATTATCATCATTAATGAACATTTATAATTTTGTAAACATGCTTCATGTTATATATCATTTTTCATAGTGATGTTTAGGGTCTTTGACTCTCAGTTTGTCGGTCAGAATCCAGACACTAAATATCCTCATTCTATGGATTTTTATACTGTAATAAACAGTTCTACATTTTGTTGGTAAAGAGTAACCCAAGAGTTGGTAGTAGGTAATGCTGACCAGCTGTTCCACATTCTGCTGGTAAAGAGTGACCCAAGAGTTGGTAGTGGGTAATGCTAACCAACTGTTCCACATTCTGCTGGTAAAGAGTAACCCACGAGTTGGTAGTGGGTAATGCTGACCAGCTGTTCCACATTCTGCTGGTAAAGAGTGACCCAAGAGTTGGTAGTGGGTAATGTTCACCAGCTGTTCCACATTCTGCTGGTAAAAGTAACCCAGGAGTTGGTAGTGGGTAATGCTGACCAGCTGTTCCACATTCTGCTGGTAAAGAGTAGCCCAAGAGTTGGTAGTGGGTAATGCTGACCAGCTGTTCCACATTCTGCTGGTAAAGAGTAACCCAAGAGTTGGTAGTGGGTAATGCTGACCAGCTATTCCACATTCTGCTGGTAAAGAGTAGCCCAAGAGTTGGTAGTGGGTAATGCTGACCAGCTGTTCCACATTCTGCTGGTAAAGAGTAGCCCAAGAGGTGACAGTGGGTAATGCTGACCAGCTATTCCACATTCTGCTGGTAAAGAGTAGCCCAAGAGTTGGTAGTGGGTAATGCTGACCAGCTATTCCACATTCTGCTGGTAAAGAGTAGCCCAAGAGTTGGTAGTGGGTAATGCTGACCAGCTATTCCACATTCTGCTGGTAAAGAGTAGCCCAAGAGTTGACAGTGGGTAATGCTGACCAGCTGTTCCACATTCTGCTGGTAAAGAGTAACCCAAGAGTTGGTAGTGGGTAATGCTGACCAGCTGTTCCACATTCTGCTGGTAAAGAGTAACCCAAGAGTTGGTAGTGGGTAATGCTGACCAGCTGTTCCACATTCTGCTGGTAAAGAGTGACCCAAGAGTTGGTAGTGGGTAATGTTCACCAGCTGTTCCACATTCTGCTGGTAAAGAGTAACCCAAGAGTTGGTAGTGGGTAATGCTGACCAGCTGTTCCACATTCTGCTGGTAAAGAGTAACCCAAGAGTTGGTAGTGGGTAATGTTCACCAGCTGTTCCACATTCTGCTGGTAAAGAGTAACCCAAGAGTTGGTAGTGGGTAATGTTCACCAGCTGTTCCACATTCTGCTGGTAAAGAGTAACCCAAGAGTTGGTAGTGGGTAATGCTGACCAGCTGTTCCACATTCTGCTGGTAAAGAGTAACCCAAGAGTTGGTAGTGGGTAATGCTGACCAGCTGTTCCACATTCTGCTGGTAAAGAGTAACCCAAGAGTTGGTAGTGGGTAATGCTAACCAGCTGTTCCACATTCTGCTGGTAAAGAGTAACCCAAGAGTTGGTAGTGGGTAATGCTGACCAGCTGTTCCACATTCTGCTGGTAAAGAGTAACCCAAGAGTTGGTAGTGGGTAATGTTCACCAGCTGTTCCACATTCTGCTGGTAAAGAGTAACCCAAGAGTTGGTAGTGGGTAATGCTGACCAGCTGTTCTACATTCTGCTGGTAAAGAGTAACCCAAGAGTTGGTAGTGGGTAATGCTGACCAGCTGTTCCACATTCTGCTGGTAAAGAGTAACCCAAGAGTTGGTAGTGGGTAATGCTGACCAGCTGTTCCACATTCTGCTGGTAAAGAGCAAGAGTTGGTAGTGGGTAATGTTCACCAGCTGTTCCACATTCTGCTGGTAAAGAGTAACCCAAGAGTTGGTAGTGGGTAATGTTCACCAGCTGTTCCACATTCTGCTGGTAAAGAGTAACCCAAGAGTTGGTAGTGGGTAATGCTGACCAGCTGTTCCACATTCTGCTGGTAAAGAGTAACCCAAGAGTTGGTAGTGGGTAATGTTCACCAGCTGTTCTACATTCTGCTGGTAAAGAGTAACCCAAGAGTTGGTAGTGGGTAATGTTCACCAGCTGTTCTACATTCTGCTGGTAAAGAGTAACCCAAGAGTTGGTAGTGGGTAATGTTCACCAGCTGTTCCACATTCTGCTGGTAAAGAGTAGCCCAAGAGTTGGTAGTGGGTAATGCTGACCAGCTGTTCCACATTCTGCTGGTAAAGAGTAACCCAAGAGTTGGTAGTGGGTAATGTTGACCAGCTGTTCCACATTCTGCTGGTAAAGAGTAACCCAAGAGTTGGTAGTGGGTAATGTTCACCAGCTGTTCCACATTCTGCTGGTAAAGAGTAACCCAAGAGTTGGTAGTGGGTAATGTTCACCAGCTGTTCCACATTCTGCTGGTAAAGAGTAACCCAAGAGTTGGTAGTGGGTAATGTTCACCAGCTGTTCTACATTCTGCTGGTAAAGAGTAACCCAAGAGTTGGTAGTGGGTAATGCTGACCAGCTGTTCCACATTCTGCTGGTAAAGAGTAACCCAAGAGTTGGTAGTGGGTAATGCTGACCAGCTGTTCCACATTCTGCTGGTAAAGAGTAACCCAAGAGTTGGTAGTGGGTAATGTTCACCAGCTGTTCCACATTCTGCTGGTAAAGAGTAACCCAAGAGTTGGTAGTGGGTAATGCTGACCAGCTGTTCCACATTCTGCTGGTAAAGAGTAACCCAAGAGTTGGTAGTGGGTAATGCTGACCAGCTGTTCCACATTCTGCTGGTAAAGAGTAACCCAAGAGTTGGTAGTGGGTAATGCTGACCAGCTGTTCCACATTCTGCTGGTAAAGAGTAACCCAAGAGTTGGTAGTGGGTAATGTTCACCAGCTGTTCCACATTCTGCTGGTAAAGAGTAACCCAAGAGTTGGTAGTGGGTAATGTTCACCAGCTGTTCCACATTCTGCTGGTAAAGAGTAACCCAAGAGTTGGTAGTGGGTAATGTTCACCAGCTGTTCTACATTCTGCTGGTAAAGAGTGACCCAAGAGTTGGTAGTGGGTAATGTTCACCAGCTGTTCCACATTCTGCTGGTAAAGAGTAACCCAAGAGTTGGTAGTGGGTAATGTTCACCAGCTGTTCCACATTCTGCTGGTAAAGAGTAACCCAAGAGTTGGTAGTGGGTAATGCTGACCAGCTGTTCCACATTCTGCTGGTAAAGAGTAACCCAAGAGTTGGTAGTGGGTAATGCTGACCAGCTGTTCTACATTCTGCTGGTAAAGAGTAACCCAAGAGTTGGTAGTGGGTAATGCTGACCAGCTGTTCCACATTCTGCTGGTAAAGAGTAACCCAAGAGTTGGTAGTGGGTAATGTTCACCAGCTGTTCCACATTCTGCTGGTAAAGAGTAACCCAAGAGTTGGTGGTGGGTAATGTTCACCAGCTGTTCCACATTCTGCTGGTAAAGAGTAACCCAAGAGTTGGTAGTGGGTAATGCTGACCAGCTGTTCTACATTCTGCTGGTAAAGAGTAACCCAAGAGTTGGTAGTGGGTAATGCTGACCAGCTGTTCCACATTCTGCTGGTAAAGAGTAACCCAAGAGTTGGTAGTGGGTAATGTTCACCAGCTGTTCTACATTCTGCTGGTAAAGAGTAACCCAAGAGTTGGTAGTGGGTAATGTTCACCAGCTGTTCTACATTCTGCTGGTAAAGAGTAACCCAAGAGTTGGTAGTGGGTAATCTTCACCAGCTGTTCCACATTCTGCTGGTAAAGAGTAGCCCAAGAGTTGGTAGTGGGTAATGCTGACCAGCTGTTCCACATTCTGCTGGTAAAGAGTAACCCAAGAGTTGGTAGTGGGTAATGCTGACCAGCTGTTCCACATTCTGCTGGTAAAGAGTAACCCAAGAGTTGGTAGTGGGTAATGTTCACCAGCTGTTCCACATTCTGCTGGTAAAGAGTAACCCAAGAGTTGGTAGTGGGTAATGTTCACCAGCTGTTCCACATTCTGCTGGTAAAGAGTAACCCAAGAGTTGGTAGTGGGTAATGTTCACCAGCTGTTCTACATTCTGCTGGTAAAGAGTAACCCAAGAGTTGGTAGTGGGTAATGCTGACCAGCTGTTCCACATTCTGCTGGTAAAGAGTAACCCAAGAGTTGGTAGTGGGTAATGCTGACCAGCTGTTCCACATTCTGCTGGTAAAGAGTAACCCAAGAGTTGGTAGTGGGTAATGTTCACCAGCTGTTCTACATTCTGCTGGTAAAGAGTAACCCAAGAGTTGGTAGTGGGTAATGTTGACCAGCTGTTCCACATTCTGCTGGTAAAGAGTAACCCAAGAGTTGGTAGTGGGTAATGTTCACCAGCTGTTCCACATTCTGCTGGTAAAGAGTAACCCAAGAGTTGGTAGTGGGTAATGTTCACCAGCTGTTCTACATTCTGCTGGTAAAGAGTAACCAAAGAGTTGGTAGTGGGTAATGCTGACCAGCTGTTCCACATTCTGCTGGTAAAGAGTAACCCAAGAGTTGGTAGTGGGTAATGCTGACCAGCTGTTCTACATTCTGCTGGTAAAGAGTAACCAAAGAGTTGGTAGTGGGTAATGTTCACCAGCTGTTCTACATTCTGCTGGTAAAGAGTAACCAAAGAGTTGGTAGTGGGTAATGCTGACCAGCTGTTCCACATTCTGCTGGTAAAGAGTAGCCAAAGAGTTGGTAGTGGGTAATGCTGACCAGCTGTTCTACATTCTGCTGGTAAAGAGTAACCAAAGAGTTGGTAGTGGGTAATGTTCACCAGCTGTTCTACATTCTGCTGGTAAAGAGTAACCAAAGAGTTGGTAGTGGGTAATGTTCACCAGCTGTTCCACATTCTGCTGGTAAAGAGTAACCCAAGAGTTGGTAGTGGGTAATGCTGACCAGCTGTTCTACATTCTGCTGGTAAAGAGTAACCAAAGAGTTGGTAGTGGGTAATGTTCACCAGCTGTTCCACATTCTGCTGGTAAAGAGTAACCAAAGAGTTGGTAGTGGGTAATGTTCACCAGCTGTTCTACATTCTGCTGGTAAAGAGTAACCAAAGAGTTGGTAGTGGGTAATGCTGACCAGCTGTTCCACATTCTGCTGGTAAAGAGTAACCCAAGAGTTGGTAGTGGGTAATGCTGACCAGCTGTTCCACATTCTGCTGGTAAAGAGTAGCCAAAGAGTTGGTAGTGGGTAATGCTGACCAGCTGTTCTACATTCTGCTGGTAAAGAGTAACCAAAGAGTTGGTAGTGGGTAATGTTCACCAGCTGTTCTACATTCTGCTGGTAAAGAGTAACCAAAGAGTTGGTAGTGGGTAATGCTGACCAGCTGTTCCACATTCTGCTGGTAAAGAGTAACCAAAGAGTTGGTAGTGGGTAATGTTCACCAGCTGTTCTACATTCTGCTGGTAAAGAGTAACCAAAGAGTTGGTAGTGGGTAATGTTCACCAGCTGTTCTACATTCTGCTGGTAAAGAGTAACCAAAGAGTTGGTAGTGGGTAATGCTGACCAGCTGTTCCACATTCTGCTGGTAAAGAGTAACCCAAGAGTTGGTAGTGGGTAATGCTGACCAGCTGTTCCACATTCTGCTGGTAAAGAGTAGCCAAAGAGTTGGTAGTGGGTAATGCTGACCAGCTGTTCTACATTCTGCTGGTAAAGAGTAACCAAAGAGTTGGTAGTGGGTAATGTTCACCAGCTGTTCTACATTCTGCTGGTAAAGAGTAACCAAAGAGTTGGTAGTGGGTAATGCTGACCAGCTGTTCTACATTCTGCTGGTAAAGAGTAGCCCAAGAGTTGGTAGTGGGTAATGCTGACCAGCTGTTCTACATTCTGCTGGTAAAGAGTAACCCAAGAGTTGGTAGTGGGTAATGCTGACCAGCTGTTCCACATTCTGCTGGTAAAGAGTGACCCAAGAGTTGGTAGTGGGTAATGTTCACCAGCTGTTCTACATTCTGCTGGTAAAGAGTAACCCAAGAGTTGGTAGTGGGTAATGTTCACCAGCTGTTCCACATTCTGCTGGTAAAGAGTAACCCAAGAGTTGGTGGTGGGTAATGTTCACCAGCTGTTCTACATTCTGTTGGTAAAGAGTAACCCAAGAGTTGGTAGTGGGTAATGCTGACCAGCTGTTCCACATTCTGCTGGTAAAGAGTAGCTCAAGAGTTGGTAGTGGGTAATGCTGACCAGCTGTTCCACATTCTGCTGGTAAAGAGTAACCCAAGAGTTGGTAGTGGGTAATGCTGACCAGCTGTTCCACATTCTGCTGGTAAAGAGTAACCCAAGAGTTGGTAGTGGGTAATGTTCACCAGCTGTTCCACATTCTGCTGGTAAAGAGTAACCCAAGAGTTGGTAGTGGGTAATGCTGACCAGCTGTTCCACATTCTGCTGGTAAAGAGTAGCCCAAGAGTTGGTAGTGGGTAATGCTGACCAGCTATTCCACATTCTGCTGGTAAAGAGTGACCCAAGAGTTGGTAGTGGGTAATGTTGACCAGCTGTTCCACATTCTGCTGGTAAAGAGTAACCCAAGAGTTGGTAGTGGGTAATGTTCACCAGCTGTTCCACATTCTGCTGGTAAAGAGTAACCCAGGAGTTGGTAGTGGGTAATGTTGACCAGCTGTTCCACATTCTGCTGGTAAAGAGTAACCCAAGAGTTGGTAGTGGGTAATGTTCACCAGCTGTTCCACATTCTGCTGGTAAAGAGTAACCCAAGAGTTGGTAGTGGGTAATGTTCACCAGCTGTTCTACATTCTGCTGGTAAAGAGTGACCCAAGAGTTGGTAGTGGGTAATGTTCACCAGCTGTTCCACATTCTGCTGGTAAAGAGTAACCCAAGAGTTGGTAGTGGGTAATGTTCACCAGCTGTTCTACATTCTGCTGGTAAAGAGTAACCCAAGAGTTGGTAGTGGGTAATGTTCACCAGCTGTTCCACATTCTGCTGGTAAAGAGTAACCCAAGAGTTGGTAGTGGGTAATGCTAACCAGCTGTTCCACATTCTGCTGGTAAAGAGTAACCCACGAGTTGGTAGTGGGTAATGTTGACCAGCTGTTCCACATTCTGTTGGTAAAGAGTAGCCCAAGAGTTGGTAGTGGGTAATGCTGACCAGCTGTTCCACATTCTGCTGGTAAAGAGTAACCCAAGAGTTGGTAGTGGGTAATGTTCACCAGCTGTTCTACATTCTGCTGGTAAAGAGTAACCCAAGAGTTGGTAGTGGGTAATGTTCACAAGCTGTTCCACATTCTGCTGGTAAAGAGTAGCCCAAGAGTTGGTAGTGGGTAATGCTGACCAGCTATTCCACATTCTGCTGGTAAAGAGTAACCCAAGAGTTGGTAGTGGGTAATGTTCACCAGCTGTTCCACATTCTGCTGGTAAAGAGTAGCCCAAGAGTTGGTAGTGGGTAATGCTGACCAGCTATTCCACATTCTGCTGGTAAAGAGTAACCCAAGAGTTGGTAGTGGGTAATGTTCACCAGCTCTTCCACATTCTGCTGGTAAAGAGTAACCCAAGAGTTGGTAGTGGGTAATGTTCACCAGCTGTTCCACATTCTGCTGGTAAAGAGTAGCCCAAGAGTTGGTAGTGGGTAATGTTCACCAGCTGTTCCACATTCTGCTGGTAAAGAGTAACCCAAGAGTTGGTAGTGGGTAATGCTAACCAACTGTTCCACATTCTGCTGGTAAAGAGTAACCCAAGAGTTGGTAGTGGGTAATGTTCACCAGCTGTTCTACATTCTGCTGGTAAAGAGTAACCCAAGAGTTGGTAGTGGGTAATGCTGACCAGCTGTTCCACATTCTGCTGGTAAAGAGTAACCCAAGAGTTGGTAGTGGGTAATGCTGACCAACTGTTCCACATTCTGCTGGTAAAGAGTAACCCAAGAGTTGGTAGTGGGTAATGTTCACCAACTGTTCCACATTCTGCTGGTAAAGAGTAACCCAAGAGTTGGTAGTGGGTAATGTTCACCAGCTGTTCCACATTCTGCTGGTAAAGAGTAACCCAAGAGTTGGTAGTGGGTAATGCTGACTAGCTGTTCCACATTCTGCTGGTAAAGAGTAACCCAAGAGTTTGTAGTGGGTAATGCTGACCAGCTGTTCCACATTCTGCTGGTAAAGAGTAACCCAAGAGTTGGTAGTGGGTAATGCTGACCAGCTGTTTTGCCTTGAGTCAATCACTTCTAAATTAGATATTTGTAACATATTCACCAAAAAATGTACAAAACCAATTATATCGTATTGAACAGTCGTTGGTTTACGAGACTTGTACACAAACCTAAACTGTATGTGTAAATATCTTAGTTGAATTAACAGAGAAAGCAGAATATTAAAATATGGGCTGTAGATTCATTGCTATCATGTCTTACACTTTTGAACAAAATTTGATTGACATTTTAGGTCATCATTTTACTCCAACATTTTATGAGGAAACAGAAACTATTGACCTTTGTTGTCAGTATATGTGTTTGGTAGCATTATGGCCACATTAAGTCTCCTTGTCTTCTGCCTTTTAATTACATTATAATTAGAAATATGGTCTGTTTGTGACTAAACAGAAATCAGTTTATAAACCAACAGTAGTATAAACTAGTAAACAACTTTGTGAAGTGAGAAGACTGGCCCATAAGGTGTTCTGTATCAGTAACTTGAAATTAGCCGTAACCGAAAAAATTACACCAGTTTTAATGGCAGAGAAAGTTATTTTAAGTTTATTGGTCATAAACTTATATGCTTGAAATATAAAATTGCTGAGGGTATCATAGAAAGCTGTTATTTGTTTATATTCTGTATGTGAGAGTACAAGTTTAAATTAATGTCAGTTTAGTTTGTTTTTGTTTCTTACGGATAAAAAAAATTAACTTTTGTTCGTGAGGAATGCAAATAAAAATTTTTATCTTTCATGTATTTCCTTCTGGTGTTTAAGTTCATTACTTTTCAAAGCTGTTGAGCACATAGCAAGACTTATGTTTAAATGAGTGTTATTCAGCAAGATATGAGAGGAACATTTGGATAAGTGATAACAAAGAATAAATTGACTTGTCTGAATGAAAACTTTTCGTGTAGCATTTCGGACAGACTCCATTTGTCAGGCACAGAATGAACTGGACAAAGTTTCTTGTAGACATGCCAATTTATTTTTTGTTTTTAATTATCCAACACTTAGGTTTGGCAGAGGAAGAAGTTAAAATATTATAGAAAGAATTAGGGTTAAGGTATTTTATAGAGAACTAATTGCATCTTACAATTACTCAATACAAACCTGAGTACTCACATTGAAGGACTGATACTTTAGTTTTATTTGATGTATATCACACACAATCATGCTGTCTTTGACCTGGATTTATTTTAAAAACTTCATCTTTAAAATCCTGTACAGTACATTTTAATAAAATGCTGTTAACATAAATATATTTTTTCATTGTTAATTTGACAGAACTGCATAATATTGTTCTGAAAAACTAGAATTTTGAAACTTGCTTTTAACAAATACTTGAAGTTAAAAAAAAAGCTTTTTTCAATGAAGTTCGATTTTTTAAATGATTGGATTATTCTAGGTTTTCATTGGTATTATTATTCTAAATAGGTTTTAAATACTTAAAAATCTAGTGTTTCTATTTGTCCTGTTTTTTAGGTGGTACATCAGTAAACTGTGTGTTGTGTGGTAGCATTAATATCTAACCACTTAGATTTGGTTTATTCTTTATTATACTGCACCACTAGCTTTCCCCTTGGTGTGGATTCCTGTATGTAGTGAGGGGACCTTCCAGTGAAGGTTCTGTTCTTGCAGTTTACCTCCTCTGGAATTTAAACCTCCATCCACATGTTTGCCGTACGTGGTGACCCGTGAAGGGGAGGAGAGGATCCTAGTGGTTGAGGGGTCAAACCCTAACACACCACTTTGGCCTTGAATTCCTGTAGATGGATGGCCTTGGGGTGGCCCCCCTTGGGTCAGTTGGCTGGTCCACTTGGACTAGGGTCAATCAAGTACCAGTGTTCTCAACAGGTGTTGTGGACATTGTATCTGATGCTGGTGTTTGGGTATAGTGCTCACGAAATCCTGGCGTTGCTGCATTGTCCGTGCGTGACATTGTAGTGCATCCCCTCGTAGGGCTCCATGGCGGGTGGGGTCAGTTAGCACCAATATTTCCTTTTTTCTTATGGATTCTCCAAATAAAAATTTAAGTAAAATAGTGAAAAAACAGTCCATAGGTAAACAACCACGTCTTGAAGTTTCTGAGCAGCAATCTTCAACATCTATAACACCTGTTGTACCTCATTTTCTTATCCCACATTTCCTTTCAGAGAAACCTTTAGGGCAAATGCCCTCCTTTTTTATTCAGAAGGGACTAGAGGGACTTGCTGGCTCTCCAAAGTCAGTAAAGAAGCTTCGATCTGGTGACATATTGGTTGAAACATCCATATCCCAACAGAGTGAACTCCTCTTGAATTCAAAGGCAATTGGGGATGTACCTATTGAGGTTACACCTCATGCTATCTTGAATTCATCATGAGGAGTTATTGTTGAGAGGTATTTGAAGAACATCCCTGAGTCAGAGAATCTTGCTGGTTTCTCCACTCAAGGAGTTTCAACAGTAAGGCGTAGCTCCACTCGCAAAGATGGAGTTATGATGTCAACCAGTATCCTCGTTCTGACATTTACATCACCACATACACCTGCCACCATCAAGGCAGGTTATCTAAATTGCAAGGTACAGCCGTACATTCCAAACCCTCTCCGATGTTTCCAGTGTCAGTAGTTTAGTCACTCAAAGACGTCGGATCGTGGTTCCTTTACGTGTGCTCATTGCAGTGGCAAGAACCATGATGCCTGTGAGTGTGAAATGGACTCGCATTGTGTCAGTTGCAATGGCTCTCACCCATCCTACTTCTGTTCTTGCCTTAAATGATTGGAAGAAAAAGAGGTGCAGCATTTGAAAACGATTCATAACATTACTTTTCCAGAGGCTTGAAAGTTGCTATCCACCACTTCATCTTGGACATATGCTACTGCACTTCATTCCACTACTACAGTGGGAGTGCAGACAGATCTCTCTGTGCCTCCAAGAGATTCATTCTCAAAACAAATGAAAAGCCTTTTGGCTTCCATGGGTAAAAACGTTGATGAATCAACTTCTACATCCATCTCTGTCCATTATATACATTCCAACAAACCCCAAGATCCACATCCTTTGGTTCTGGGTACAGGCATTTCTTCAGGTACATCTTCTTCTCCCATCCAAAGATGCAAAACAATCATTCATTCATGTCCTCAGTCACTAGAATTCACTTCCAACAACAAAGACCTGCCCAATTGACACAGGGCAGGATCCATGGAGATCGATAGACCTCCTTCGAATAAGGACAGTAAGGAAAAAAAGACATGGTCGTAAACAGAAGGGTTCTCCACCCAATTCGCCTACACTTAAATAAAAATGGCCACCCTGATACAATGAAACTGTCGAGATTTACATTCTAATCTGGATAACATCAAAACACCAATTGCTTCCTACCATCCTGTATGTCTTTCCTTACAGGAAACATTTCTGAAACCTGCCGATACAATCACCTTTCGGTAGTTTTCTTTGTACAGAAATGACAGGCTGTGTGATGTACAAATGCATGGAGGGGTTGCCACCCCTCGGGTTGGTCAGCATTTTTTAATCCTGGGGGACTTTAATGGACATCATCCCCTCTGGGGAAGTGCTGATATTGATAAGAGGGGTCACTCTGTAGAGTGTATGCTCTCCGATCACAACCTTTCTCTTTTCAGTACTGGCTGTTGTACATATTTTCATGCACCTAGTCAGTCCTTTACCACTATTGATCTCTCGGTTTGCTCCTCTTCACTATTCTTCCATTTCATAGAGGGTTGACAGTAATTCGTGAGGCAGTGATCATCTTCCTGTAAGTTTGAGAGAGACTGGCTGTGGTCGATGCCACCTGACCTGTGTCCCCTGGTGGAAGCTGGATGAAGCAAACTGGCCCTCTTGCATTGCTCTTGCAGAACATGATTCTGCCATTGTCTGTAAGCCATCAATAGACGACTGTGTGGCAGCATTAACTAACTGTATTATACAATGTATTTCTAAAACCTCGACACGTTTTCCACTATATCCTCATCCATAGTGAAATCATGTCTGCCACATGGCATAGAAGGCTAAAAATGGGCCTGGGATACTTTCTGTAGATATCCCACGCTCTCAAATTACATCTCTTTCCAACAGGCCCGTGCACATGCTCGGTGGGTGAGACGTCAAAGCCAACTGAAACTGACCCTTCATCGGTCTGGCAGTACATTTGTTGGACCAGATGATGTACACTATGACCTGTTGTGCCATCTATCTTCTGCTTCTCTTGCTATTGTTCTAATTGTTTTTAACCAGATCTGGTATGAGAATGTTTTTCTTGATGCCTGGGGCCAGGCTATTGTCTTACCTTTCTCTAAGCCTGGGAAGGATCCCAAGATTCCTTCAAACTACCATCCAATTGCTTTGATGAGCTGTCTCTGTTAGACCTTAGAGAGGATGGTTAATGCTCATCTTGTTTGGTTCCTCAAATCAAACAACCTCCTCTTGCCCACCCAGTGTGGGTTCCAACACCAGAGCTCCACCAGAGATGCCTTTCTCAAATGACAACATCTTGTTTCAATATTCTTTGACATTGAGAAGGCTTATGACACAACATGGAGGTATGGAATTTTGCAAAACCTCCATATATATGGGTTACGTGACCATTTACCTATGTTTATTAAAACATTTTTAATGGACAGGAGATTCCAAGTTCGTGTGGGTTTGACACTTTCCCGTTCTTTTGTACAGGAACTTGGGGTCCCTCAGGGCTGTGTTTTGAGTGTCACACTTTTCAACATAAAGATAAATGCCATCACTGAACAACTTCCTCTCACTGTTGCAAACGGGCTCTATGTTGACGACTTTCACATCTCGTGTAGTCGTCGAACATGAGATATACTGAGTGGCAACTACAAACTGCCCTTAATCGTGTACTGAAGTGGACTACGGCGAACTGCTTTAATTTTTCTCTCTCTAAAACCATTTGCATGCACTTTTGCTGCCAACGGGGTATCCACTCTGATCCTGAACTCCGTATCAGTGAAGTTTTGCTGCCAGTGGTCCCTGAGACCAAGTTCTTGGGGCTTATCTTTGACCATAAGCTGAACTTTATACCACACTTTAAGCAGCTACGGGTCAAATGCACAAGAGCACTGAACATCCTCTGTGTCCTCTCTACTGCCAGTTGGGGAGTTGAACATCTTCTGTGTCTCTCTACTGCCAGTTGGGGAGTGAATCGATGTTCTATGTTAAAGATATATTGTGCTCTTATTCACATCTCGACTATGGATCAATGGTCTATGGCTCTGCCAGACCCTCGGCCTTAAAGATGCTGGACCCCATTCATCATCAAGAACTTCGACTCTGTACTGGGGCTTTCTGCACTTCCCCAGTTCTGATCTTAAACACAGAGTTTCATGAATCTTCTTTGCACCTCTTCCATTTGCAACTGTCTTTACTATATGCTTCAAAACTTCGTTCCTTATCAAAGCATCCCACCTGGGTTGTGTTTTCCTAGCTCGGTGGGCCATACTTTTTCAGACCAGATAATCCGCCATTGCTCATTTTAGCCTTCGTATTCAGGCGCAGTTGGATGAATTGGGTCTGTTCTTCAATAACATTGCAGTATCCACTGGTCAGCCCATTCCACCATGACTTATTACAGTCCCCAAATGTGACCTGGAATCACTTCACGTTGATTCATACCCTGTTCTCATTGATATTCAAAACCGACTGGCCCATTTCTCTTTAACACCTACTTCTATCTAGTTTTTCTGGATACCAGGCCACGTTGCTATTCGCGGGAATAAGCTTGCTAACACTGTAGCTAAGTCTATCTGCTCAGGCACTGTCACTGCTGTGCCTATTCTATACATGGACTATGGTTCTGTATTCAAGGCTCAACTCCATGCCAGCTGGCAGCTGACTTGGAGCAAGCAATGCGAAAACAAGCTTTTCCAAATAAAACTCTATATTGGACTTTGGCTGTCTTGCTTCCATAAGGATCAGAAGGAGGAAGTTGTTCTAACTAGACTATGCATTGGTCACATTCAGGTCAGAATAAGCCACATTTTACTTTCTTGCCGTCGTTACAACTCTCAATGACAGCACCATTTTAAACATGTTCTGTCCCAAGGTTTGTCCATAACGTTAGACAGTATTATTGGTGATGGTGACACTGTCCATCTAGTAAAGCTTTTAATTTTTTAATGGCCATTAATCTTTTTAATGCCATTTAAGTTTTTTAATTTATACATTAAACCTTTTTTTTAATGTGATTCCCTTTAAGAATCAGTCTCTCTAGTTCGATGTATAATTAGAATATAGCCCTAACATTAAATAACTCGACACCAGGACTGGAAAGACCAACTTCAGGTGACTGACAGTGGTTCTTGTACTCACCTGTTAGTCTTCCTGGTAGGTTATGATAATTATCATTATGCTACAGAAAGTCCTTTACAACTTGTGTTACTGTAGTTTTTCTTTTAACTTTATAGACTAGATGTATATATTGATTTTATACTATTCATGTTTTTTTTACCTTAATTTCCCTTTATGAATTTTACTACATTTACTTTAATTTTACCTTTTTACCAACCACTAGCTTTTCAAATATATTACTATTATTATTCAAAAAAATATATTTTAATGTCATTTTTGTTTAGCATTTAATAATATATCAGCACACATACAAATATAATCATGTAATTTTTCATGCTGATTTTTAGGGCCCCTGTTCAACCTCTGATGTTGGAAGTAGACTCAGTATTACCCATCCAAATATCATTTCTCTAGACTGACTAGAGTCTGGACAAAGGCTTTCACTGATATGCCAAGCACTTGTACAGAAGACATTTACTGCTCAGTATTCTTGTTTCTGTTGTTATGGAAACACACGAGCATCAGTAAATTTAGTCACACCAACTGTACTGAATTTATATTTATTTAGAAAACTCGTACCGTTGTACAAATCACAGTTTAATAGAAATGCAGCACTTACCATATAAAGGTTTTTTATAAACTGAGAACTGTATACTTCTATGTATCAGGTAACTTAATTTATTCTGTGAACTGTATATATATATATATCAGTGTCATCCATGAAATATTCTTGTATATAAAAGTGTAAAACATATTTTAAAATATACAGATTTTGTCCTTTCTGTGATGATTGTTGTCTGGACATATAAAGCCTCGTTATTTCAAATGTGGCAGTGACAGTTTCATTGTGCTCCCATAAAATATATTTCGTTATTCACCTGCATACACTTCTATGTCTGTTTATAGCCTAACGTTTTAATATTATCATTGTCTTATTTTCTACATTTTCATACACATTAAACAAATTAATTTGTTGGTATTAATATACAATATTGTATTAGAAAATCAGAACTGGTGGAATTTATTAGGCAATAATACATATTTCATCCATGAGGTTTTGAATAAATGAAAGAATTTATTTGTATAGAAAACACTTTTAAGTTCATAACTGTAATCATTGTGATAAATCGTAACATTTTAAACTGTAATAACACTTTGTAATTACGTGAAAACAGTTACTGTGCTCTGTCTTTGTGAATATTAGAACTGCATCAGGTCACAGTTTTCTTTTATATGAAGATACATATTTTTACAAAAAATAATACTTAAGAATGTCCTAAAGAAGTTACACTTGTTATTTTACTCTATTATAATTATTGTTCCAGTTGTGGGTTCTCTGTTGTTTTATTCGTTATATTAATTACTTTACTAGCAGTGGTCAATGTACAGCCAAGACCAAGCTCCAGGGCCTATAACATTATGCCATTAATTCCATCAATACCAGCAAACATCTTTTAGGTATTGAGTGCACATTTGTCTACTAGATTTAACAATGAAATAATAACAATTTTAACTTTGTTCAAACAATGTTTCTTTGAAAACTATTTTAGAATTATTTCATAGCCCCAAGGCTGTAAACAAAACACTTATTGTCTGTTGCTAGAATTTTTCTGTCGTTGCATAAGTTTATTTGTAATAAGAAAGTGAGCTTATCATTGTGATGTTCCTTCTTGCCGAATACAACTGTTGCCAAGTTGGAATACAGTCTTTTTAGCTGCAGGAGAACTGATTTTTGACTAGATATATGAGTTTTTATTCAGCTTTTACCAAGTATTCTTGTGATCTGCCAAACAGCATACACAGTTACTTTCAAGTAGACTTAACACTTAATTGGTCATTTTTCCTTGCGATTGTGTGCAAAACCTAGGAATAAAACAAAACCACTTATTCATTGGTTGAAGATGGACTTTGTAAATCATGAACCTCTACACTTGTATTCTATACACACATTCTTGTATTGATACTTTGACCCAACTCCCTTCAATATCAGGCAGTTTCATAATCAACAACCATCTGCAGCTTCAGCCCAAGCTGTTGAGAAAGTTTCTCAGATCTGTCTTGCTAATGAGGCCTTCACAGTTTTCATCTTCCTTTCTGACCTTGATAGCATAAGCTTGTAGCTGTAGAAACATATCAGTAGAAAATGTCTCCACATGTTTCTCCTCTTAAGCAAGTGTTATTACATGACTATTTTTAATACCTCTCTGCACATATATCCCACTTCTCACAAATATTCAACATCTGTAATATCCAAAAAGGCTTCACTTTGTTTGGCAGCTTTTAAAGAGAATTACGAACAGTTACTACCATTACAGTGTCCATTTTCTCTATTAGAAATTGTTTGGTATATTATTTAAACTGAGATAGACAGTAAACCAGTCTGTTAGAGAAATGAATCTTTGTTCAGCTATAAAACCACATATTCTGTAGGTTACGTTTCTACCATTAGTTTTAACTGGATGTTGTTATATAGACATCAGCTACAAACAGACAGCATGATGTGTGATATTTCTTTCAGGCTAACAAAATTTTTTGTACTACAACTGATTTCCAAGTCTCAGATTCAGTTGGAATAATTATATATTTATTTTTATGGTTCCTTTTTGTTCTGTTGATGATTAAAGTATATAATTATTTTAAATCTTATTTTCGTTTTTAGAAATATTTTTTCAACATTTTAAAATTTATTCTGTGTTGGTTTATATTTAGGGTTAGTGAATATCTGTTTCAACAGTTGTTCATGGATTCAATGTTACTGTATTTATTTCACATGGTTAAGTATAGAAACATTACATTGAATGTAAATATGTACTTTTATCCAGAATGTATCAAACATCTGATGTTTATCCAGAAATTCAAATAAAACATTTAAATTATTGGTCATAATAAAAAGTAGTGTATGCTATTTCTTACGTTTGTATTGTTGGGAATAATTTATTGTAACAGTAACATTTGAAAGTATGTTATTGTTAATTATGTTTGTGTCTTTGAAATATTAGTATCACAAACTTGTTGATGATGGAAAATCTTTCTTCCGTTTATCACAAACTTAGACGTCAGCACTGTTGTTTAAATCATCACATGATTTTCATTTTGAAATCTCTTATCATTTGATTATTTGTGTGTGTAATACACACATCAGTGTGGGCAGATTTGATATTTGAAGATATGAGACTTGTAAAAACATCACCTCAGTACATAACTAACTTGTATAAATTTGTGATTTGGTAAATGTTTTTGTACAGACGTTTTCAGTACTTGAATAATGTATATATTTTTAGACTAATGTTTGTAACCATTTTTATAAACAATTTAATTTTTATTTTATTTTTCTAATATAAATTAACCACCAGAAACAATTTAAACAGGGAATGTACTTTTAAAAAATTTGTTTGTCAGTGTCTAAAACACAGGTGAGGTGACTTTCGTCAATGTTGATTTACTTTGAGTTCTCGCTACATTAACGGTTTATATTTGTAAAGTTACTGCTGTAGTAATAAACATTACTAAAGAACCATCTTCATTATGCAATTACTTAACATGAAAAATTTCTATAACTAAGTTGAATTTTCTCTACAATACAATTTGAAGTAGAATATTTTATATTTCTATTGTTTTCTTGTGTTTTGTGACATCCAGAGTCAAGAATTCTACTTTTTTATTTTTTAAACTTTTACTATACGAGTAGCTTTGGTTTTTTAATTTACAAAATGATTTGTTGTAAATTTTGACCTCTGATTACCAGTTTTGAATAAAAGTCCTTATTTCCTTAAAGATAGTGTTTGAAAAATCCAGGGTGTCTTTTTAACTTTTGTGAATAATTTTCTGGTTGACCTTTATTTCTTACTGAATGTTGTACACATTTCTTAGAAACACAAAACATTAACAGACATAAGTAAATGTAACTTCTGTTTCTGGTGTGTGTGTACATGTTATTGACTTTCTTTAAATAAATATTCTTTTACTGTAAATTTCGTTTCTTGTAGTTGTAAAATACATTGAAAAAGATTTGGTATAGATGACTTACAGAAATATTAAAGTGTCTGATATTGGTAGTATTACGTAATAGGTGAGTGAACAAGACAGTGGTTGTTTTTTATGACGAGAAACTTGCTTGAAGTAAAAATGTATCTCAGAATGGCTGTTATGGGTATTAACACTTTTACTACTAAAGCAGAGAATGTTTTGACCTCCCTAGGTCATCTTCAGGAAGGTAGGAACATTGTTCTCTGCTTTATTAGTAAAAGTGTTAATACCCATACTAAAGAGTGATTTTATTTAAGTAACTGTTAAGGTAACTTGTTAGTTTGATGAAATACAAGCTATTGAAGTTAGCCATACTTAGTCAGTGGGGAGGTTGACAGATTGTAACACACATATTTGGGGTTTGATCCCTACAGTGGACTTAACATAGTCCATTCAGCTTTGTGCTAAAACAAACACTAACTAAAACATTGTATCCTTAACTGATCAAAGTAAAGGTTTATATGTTGTATAACTAGGGTATCAGGAAAACCCTGTTTTGTTCAAGTTATTTATCTTATGCTTTATGTAGAAAATTGTCTTATGGATAACTTAAAAATAATAGAAAAAGAATGTTATTACAATACTTTCTGACCTAAAAGAATAAATTTATAGGTTTAGTTTTTTATTCTTGCTTGTAAAAATAAGCAGTTGTTCTTTGACTTTTGAATTTTTATTACTAAAGTGAGAAATCAGTTTAATTTTGAAAAACGTTCTGTTACAGAATTATTAGTTTAAATACAAGTTCATTAAGTGAACTTAAGTTCATAATATTTTGTAATTATGTAAAGAAAATACAGTGAAACCTCATTAAAAAAGGCATATACAAGATTTTTATGGGCCTAAATAAAGTTTGAAAATTGTCTTTGGCAACATTAAGAAATTATTAATTTTTGGTTTCAAATATAACGTCTATTTAGAAGGTATTAAAGAATTAAGTAGTAATTTATGTAATACTCTATACAGTAAATATTTTCATTACCAAAGATGTGTTTTATTTTTGTGATAATAATTTGAAATCTCCATATTTTATAGTATTGCTAGTTGGCAAGGTAAAGACGTTTTGCTGAAATGTTGCATGTGGTAAACGAGAGCATATATTTCTCCTATTTTTATTAGGCTCACTACATACAACATTTGTTGTTACATATACTTATCCTACTTTTATTAGGCCCATACGCACTAGGCTTACCATATACAACATTTAGTGTTGTATAAAATATTGTGTACTTGATTTTTCGGTAATTTTCGTCTGGGATATACAGTTCAAAATTCCACGTGCAGTTTTAAATACTACAGTTTAGCAGTAGGAAAATAATGCCCAGTATATGTTACCTATGGTTCTTTTTAAGGTAAAATATAAAACACTGATCATCATATTCGTAGAATTCTGTATTACCTAGTGTGCATGGCCAAAAGTTTTATGAACATAAATTATGTTTGCAAAGATATCAAAATATATTACTTCATTCATTATCGTTTCATTTTGCTAACGTTAATGGTATTTATCACTGATTAGACAACAAGTCCTAATATGTACATGTGTGCAGCCGTACCATAGAAAGATAATATCTAACACTTTGAACATCATAACCTTTACAATTTCATACTAATAGGAGCAGCGGTAAATGTTCGGATTTACAATTCTAAAATCAAAGGTTCGATTCCCCTCGGTGGATACAGCAGATAGCCCGATGTAGCTTTGCTCTAAGAAAACATACACTTCATGGTAACAACAAGAAAATGACCACAAACAATATAACAATCATAACCTTCAGAATTTCATGTTATTAATAGTAAGACGACCATAAACATCGCAATAACCTTAATTTATCTTTCAAGTTTCATGGCCCGGTGGGTTAAAGCATGCTACTCGTAATCTGAGGGTCGCTACTTCGAATCCTCGTCGCAGATAGCCCTCGAGTAGCTTTGCGCGAAATTCAAAAAACAATCAATCAAGTTTCCATTTTAATATGTAATCAAATGTTTGATATTGTTGCAAACGAGTTCTGTGATGGAGTATGTTCTTTTATATTATTTGGCAAAAATTATACGAAGTCGAGTCCTGTAATAGACCTAAGTTCACATACAATGGTGCAACAGGAATTTTCTATCTAAAACAGTACCGACGCCTGACCTACAAATAACTTGAAGAAGAAAGGTGGAAGACTTTCGAAACGACGTCCTAAACACTTGTGTCTCCACAACAGGCAGTTGTCGTCCATTCTACAAAGTTTCATCATGAATACTGTCCCTAAACAATTTATCAAAAGATACAAATAACTTCTTCGCTAGGAGATTATTAATTAAACAGCCACGAGGACTCTTACTTTTGATGTTGAATTATGTTGCTGACGTTGAACTGTACTATTCATTGAATATTTCATCAGCTCATTAATTGCTAGGTCATCCATTTTTGTATTTATATTGAACTTTTCTACTAGGCAGTTTGAGGAGCGCGAGTTCAAATCCTTTCCCCGAATAAACTCGCCCTCTAAGCTATTTGTACATTTTAAGTGCATTTCTTGAAACAAATTCAAGCAAAAACTTCATTTTTAATTTTACACCCATGTAAAATCCCAAAGCTGCACTGCATAGCTAAATAAATCAAGTTTTTCAATGAAATCTATGACATGAACTGGGAAGCCCTAGGTAAGTTGACACGGAACAACCCAACGGGTACTTCAGGAAATATCTGTTCAAGATAATCGTTAAGCAGTAGGGGTTTAATGTTTTGGTGTGTTTTTTAAATTCGTGAATCGTTTCTTAGTTTAAACTGATTGTGTGTTTTATGTAGTATGTTTCATTTGACAGTATTTTCTTTATTCTAAGAGCTTGACTGTAGGTAATGTTTCGTTTAATGTGAGAGAAGTAACAGCTTTTAAACTGAAGGTATTATGGTCTCTCTGTAGGTGTTTTGTAGAATTTAGTGAGTAAAATTCCGTTTTTAGAAAACTGTGACGTCAAGAAAGTTAACCTGTGTAGACGACTAATCGTAGGTAAACCTAACTGTTTTATTGAAAGGAATTTACATGTGTGATAAATTCTTTAAGTGATTTAAGACCGGGTGTCCAAATGAAAATTATGTTGTCTGTGTAACTTTTCCATAAATGAGGTTTTAAAGAGCTGAATTGTGAAAGCTGGTTTTTGATATGACCCACAAAAATGTTGGTATAATTGGGAGCCATTTTGGTACCCACTACAGTACTGTTAACTTGAATGTAAGACTCGTTATTAAATTTGAAGTTATTCAAATTTAAAATTAGGCTTGCAAGATCAGTAGTTGTTCGAGATTCTGATGGGTTAGAAACTACTAATGCGGACTTTGGAGTTTCTAGTCCATAATGTGGAATGTTGATGTAATGGGAAGAAATATCCATCGTACAAACATGACAACTGGGTGATAACTGTCCGTCAATATTAATTTCATCTGTGATCTTAAGAAAGTGGGTAGCATACTTTATGTAAGAGGGAAAGGTACAGGCAATACATTTTATGTGTTGGTCAACAAAAGCGGACAGTTTTTCAGTGGTCATGTTTATATTAGAAATCATGGGTCGGCCAGGATTGTTTGGTTTGTGTATTTTGGGTAAGAGACAAAATATACCAAGAAAAGCTTGTCTGGGTATCAAATACTGGAAGTTTTTTTTTTTTATTAATTGTATTGTTTTGGAGAAGTTCTGTTATGGTCTTAATAAACTGAATTGTAGGATCATGTGAGAATGTTTTTATATAAATTAACGTTCTATTCTCTCCGGTTAACTTTCATGATGTAGTCATCTTTGTAAAGAATACCAACAGCTCCATTCTATTCTGCTGGCTTTATTATGATATTGTTGTTCGATTTAAGATTATTTAAATCAGTGGTGCACAAAGTCCAGCTCGCGACGAGTCGCCAAGTGGCCCCCCGATGTCTAACAGCAAAGTCAAACATAGAAAGTTCGCGCCTGCGCGAAGATTAAGCGCTATAGGAGAATATGCATTAGATTAGATACTAAATGGTTCCATATTTGTGTCGAGCAATACAGAAAATTAAATAAACAAATCTCTTTAATGCATAGGTATTTAATCATTGGCGCAATGACGTAATATTTCCGTAATTACGAAATCTCACGCGTTCCAATTGTTCTTCGAGATTTACTTATAAGCCGTATTTTGATATTATTTCGTAACAAAAATGGCAGCTAATCGTAAAAGAAAAGTTGACGACAAAAACCGACAGTTTTATGATGACTGGACTGCGCAATACTGTTTTGTTCAACAACAGAAGAACGTGATTTGTCTGCTGTGTCATTCGACAGTCGTCCAATATAAAGCGTCATTATGAGTCGAAGCATAACTATTTCCACAACGTTGTCGGTGATAAACGAACAGCTCGAATTGAATCTCTGCGGCGGTTGCTGAATCACCAGCAGAACGTTTTCTCAAAGCAGTCAGCAGATTTAGGTGCAGCATGTGAGGTCAGTTACGATATTTCATTGATGATAGCGAAATCTGGCCTACCGTTCACTGATGGTGATTTTGTCAAGCAATGTATGATTACTGCATCGGAAAAGTTGTATCCGAAAGCAGTTCGCAAGCTACAGACTGTGGCTTTGAATCGTATGACAGTTCAACGAAGAATTTCACACCTCTCAGCAGACGTGACAAGGCAGCTTACAAATAAAGCAGCCAACTTTGTCTACTTCTCTTTGACAGCAGACGAGTCGACTAACATCAGTTCAACATCACAGCTACTAGTTTTTGTTCGTGGTGTGTCGTCATCGTTTAATATCACAGAGGAACTAATCGGCATGGGTTCCATGAAGGGTCAAACAACTGGGTCTGCTCTATTCGAGGAGACAATACGACTGTGTAATTGTGTTTCATTAGATTTCACGAAACTGGTAAGTGTAACAACTGATGGAGCACCAGCCATGACCGGAGAAAGTAGCGGGCTGGTAGCACTGTTGATGAAGCATCGAGGAAAGCAGGACAGACAGTTGGTGAAATTGCACTGTAATATTCACCAACAGAACCTGTGCAGTAAAGAACTTGGTTTTTAGGCACTGATGGCATTAGTGACGAAAACCATTAATTTCATCAAATCACGAGGGCTTAATCAACGTCAGTTTCAAAGTCTTCTTGAAGAAATTGATTCAGACTATGGTGATCTTGTGTATCACTGTGAAGTACGCTGGCTGAGTCGAGGGAAGATGCTCAGAAGATTCTGGGAGTTGATTGATGAGGTGATAGAATTCCTCAGAAGCAAGAACAAAGATACAGAAGTGATTTCCATGACTGATCCAGCATGGCAAGCTGATTTGACCTTTCTGGTCGACATAACACAACACTTGAATGATCTGAATTTGAAGTTGCAAGGCAAAAATCAGCTTGTCTGTCAGCTTGAGGGCCTGGCATGGCCTAGCGCGTTAAGGCGTGCGCTTCGTAATCTGAGGGTCGCGGGTTCGCGCCCGAGTCGCGCCAAACATGCTCGCCCTCCCAGCCGTGGGGGTGTTATAATGTGATGGTCAATCCCACTATTCGTTGGTAAAAGAGTAGCCCAAGAGTTGGCGGTGGGTGGTGATGACTAGCTGCCTTCCTTCTAGTCTTACACTGCTAATTTAGGGACGGCTAGCACAGATAGCCCTCGAGTAGCTTTGTGAGAAATTCCAAAAACCAAACCAACCAAACCTGTCAGCCTGCAAATCACGTCTCAGCTTTCAGGACAAAGTTGCAGTTGTTCCGGCAGCAAGCTGCATCAGGCAACTTCGTGCACTTTCCCACTTTTCAGTCACAGCTACAGAAGAATCAGGAAATAGACACAAGTTTATGTTGGGAAGCTAGATACTTTGATTCAGTCCTTCAACTCAAGGTTTCATGACTTTGACCAACGCAGATTGTTGATGAAACTTTTTGCTGATCTGTTCATTGTGTCAGTGGATGACTTGTCATCAGAATATCATCTCGAACTTACTGATCTCCAAGCATCTGATGAACTGCGTGCTATTTACCGAGAAAACAGTTTGCTTGACTTCTACAAAACGTTGCTTGATACATTTGCTAATCTGAAAGAAAACGCAGTTGTCCACACCAGCATGTTTGACAGCACGTACTGCTGCGAACAGGCTTTCTCGCATATGAAATTGAATAAACACAACACTTGTAATCAGCTGACTGATGATCATCTGGAAGCAGTCTTACGTCTTTCAACGTCAAACATCAACCTGGACATTTCTAAGCTCGTATATGGCATGCAGCACCATCCATCGCACTGACTTTGTGACAGTTGACGTATCATAACATTTCTCAGAATAATGTGCAAAATCTTTGATGTAATCGTTATTTGTATATTCTTAAATGTGATCATCTTGTGTGAAACAATGTTGGACGATTTTAATCTTCACTTTTTTTGTGGCCCAAACGGTTACGAGAAGTCTGTTTATGGCCCCTGACTCAAAAAGGTTGTGCACCACTGGTTTAAATCATTTCTTTCTTTTCGGTTACTATTATTAGGACATTGATTGGAATATTTTAAGGTCTGTATTATGCCATTTTCTGCAGCTTTTATTTCATTTGTTACGAAGAATAATCCGAGAGTTAACTGGAGTGGTGTTAGGTACTGCTTTTCTTCTCGTTGATTGCTTCAAAATTAGGGACGCAAATTCAAAACAAACAAACAAATCTCTTTTTAAAACTGTTAAACGAAAAACCGTGTATATAAATATTCGACTGCTACTCAAGTAGAAAGTAATATCCACAAGATGGCGTTCATTGCTACTAATATGGCTGTCGATTACCATGGAGCACTTGTTGTTAGCTGCTCTAAACTTGATTATTTAGAACTAATTAAATGTGAGTATATGTAAAAGTGAAGTTTCACTTGTATTAAAAATACCCAGTTAAAATTATTTTAAATATTCATTTCAAGAAATTTCACTAAGAACACTATATTGTAAATGAAGAACTTTAAATTCTATTCGTATATTGTGTATACACTGAAATGCCGTTAGCTGACGGAAAATACTAAAATACTGTAAGTTTAACAGTAATAGTATAGTTCAGAGTCGTAACTTTAACTTAAGCTTGATTTAAAATTACAAAGTTTCTTCAGAAACAACATTTGCAGTTCTTTCTATCTCAAAAAATGGAGATTTTGACGTTATCCCAATTCTTGAACAACCTATATCTCATTATCCGTGAGAAAAGCATGATTGTTTGAGAAACAGTCCAGCAACCTTCATACTTTCACGCTGAATCCCTTTAGAATATTCAACATTGTGTAAAGTGTCGACATGCAAGATTGTTTGAGATTGACCAAATAGGCTCAAATATAAATTTGCAGCTTTGCCACACGTAAATAGACTTAAAAAAATAAAATAAATAAAGAGCCTTCTAACATCATGAAACCAAAGTATGTTATGATTAATATCTATTTTACCTAAACTGTATTCACCAATCACTTATTTTCTTATCATGTTATTGCAATAGTTCTAAAACCACATTAAGCCCTCCAGTGGTGCAGCTGTATGTCTGCAGACTCATCCTGCTAGAAACTGGATTTCCATATCCATGGTGGGCAGAGCACAGATGAAGGTTTATGCTTGATTTCAAACAAACCAATCATACATATTGTAATTATTCAATCATCATTCAACATCTGCTCTTCATAACAAATGGCAAACAGATCTCACTTTGTGCTAAATGAATCCTTAATATAAAACATTTTTCTTAACAGGCTTTTATATAACAAAAAAAACTTACCAATATTTAGGAACTCCTTTTGCCTGTGTTAGTGATTAAATTCAACTAAAGTGGGAACAAGGAATGTTGAGAGGAAGTATTGTAAGAGAAGAGAGTGTAATAGATTTATGTAACTTGTGAAATTTGAAGAAATCAGGTGTGACGAACTGACACTTGGTTTTTATGATTTGAATTAAGATTCATATAAACACAGATGTAGAACACTTGTTTGAAGACATACGGTTTTTATACTTTGAACTTCATGTGTAGTTTATAGCAAATGTAATAGAGACACCATATATTCCCAAGCAGTGTTGCTATACAGTAATTGTACTAACTTTCAAATAACTGGCTAAATGAAAAATTGGTGAAACTATTAGGTTGAGGAATAATTTGTGAGCATTTTTAAATAATTTCATTCAAGCATTACATACAAGACTATACAATACTTCAATGCATGAACACATTACACCCAAAACATTTATTTCATGTAATACCTAGGTATATAGTATGCATTGTTTTAAACGAAATTTAAACGAAACACACCATCTATTAGAGCAAAAAATTATCTACCAAATGACATGAAATATTTTGCATAAGCGTTTCATTTATGAATATATTTCTTTAACTTTAAAAAACGCTCACGAATTATTCCTCAACCCAATATATAAAAACAGCCAAATTGTAACTAAATTTGTCCCACTATCTCTAACTCGGTGTCAGTATAAAGTAAGAAGTTGTTGACGTTCAAGGAAAAATACTCCATGAAATGTTCTTGTCAGTAGGTATATAATGAGTTAGTGTGAACTTGGGCTGGCTTTGACAAGGAAAAATACTCCATGAAATGTTGTCAGTAGGTATGTAATGAGTCAGTCTGAACTTGGGCTAGCTTTGACAAGGAAAAGTACTCCATGAAATGTTGTTGTGAGTAGGTATGTAATGAGTCAGTGTGAACTTGGGTTGGCTTTGACAAGGAAAAATACTCCATGAAATGTTCTTGTCAGTAGGTATGTAATGAGTCAGTGTGAACTTGGGCTAGCTTTGACAAGGAAAAATACTCCATGAAATGTTCTTGTGAGTAGGTATGTAATGAGTCTATTGGGCTAGCTTTCAAATGAATTCTATTTGTTCTTGTCAGTAGGTATATAATGAGTCAGTGTGGACTTGGGCTAGCTTTGACAAAAGAGTATTCTATTTGGATGTTGACTTTCCATTATGTGAAGAGTATAATTAAGGTTAGTTTGAACTAATTAAAGACAGAATGATAGTCATATATTACCATAATACTGTTCTGAGACAGCTGTTTTATTTGCTACATTTGATAATGTTACATGTTTTATAAGTAAGTTTTATGTTTATAATAGGATATTTTATAAGAACTGGTCAAGATTTGTAAGATAATGTTTTTATTTTTCTACAGAAAGTACAAATAGCAAAAACACTGAGCAGAAAGTGACCATGGGAAATGTATTTTAATTTTGAAATAAAATGAAAACTTAATTTTAAATATTTAGATTCTCTTAAAAAGATTGTGAACAGACAGTCTAATGAGGCTGCCACATGATAATAGGCCTGGAAGACTGTGCCTTACGAGGCTGCCACATGATAATAGG
>NW_027467782.1:49775709-49823850 GCF_004210375.1 Tachypleus tridentatus
AATTTGAAATGTAATTACAGCCACATTACCAAAAGTTTGAGAATTGTGTGTCTTCAACTCTACAAGTCATAAAACAGGGAAACAATGGTTTTTATTAATACTATAGGACTTGCTTTCTTAGGTTTACAAGCCAGATTTCTGTATTTTATACAATATTGGGCTGACAAACATAATTTAACTAATTAATTAATTTAGACTTTCAAATACAATTAATTCTTTTTCAATCATTTGTTGTCTCTTTTCAAAATTTTTTACACATCAGAAACAGCAAACAAAGTTCTACCAATAAATCTTTAAATGAGATATACTTTCCTTTCTTTATTCAGTTATGCCTGTATTCAGTAGTGTTCCTCTCTATATATCTTTAAATTATTATCAATTGAAGAGTATTAAATTATGGTGAATATTTTCAATGCACTTTCTGAACTAAAATTAAAGTATCAAAATAACTTTCTTAGTTACAAACCTGTTGATCACTCTCAGAGCCACGTAGAATCATATAGAGATCTAGTAAGTCTGGAATTTAAATAAATAATTTTTCTCAGAACAAGAATATATTTTAAATGGATAATGACTAAGATATGAGTATTTGCAAATAGATTTAATAATAGTATTTAATATTTAAACAAATTTTAAACAAAGAATATTAGAAAAACAGCAAGAGATACAGTAAACTTAAGTTTTACTTCATTGTTTTAAGTAAAATAATCCATAATATTTGTTAAAATAAGTACAAACCCTAGAGAAAGGAAACTTGATATCAGAGACTTACTTGGATAATAGTTGACATGATTTGAAGACAAAGTTAATATGTCAGCTTCTGGTGGATAATACTCTGGAGAAATAGAGTCTGGTAGTGGTAAACTGGTATGCAAAGATGACGGTACAGGTGGTAGGGAACTTGTTCCTGTTGTACTGATTCTGAAAAAATATTGGGGAAAAATTCATGTGCAACATGAAAAAAGTCACTTATTATAACAGTACTAACATATAAACTGTATTACAAATATACTTACAGATAAATGTTATTTTCAAAATATTTTGTGTTTCAAGTTTACATATGGAACAATATTAGTTTTCTAACTCAATGCATTTTTAAGTCTTAGCCTGAAAAATTTGTTTGCTATTTTATTACCTTTTTATAAACAATAAGTCACAACAGTGTAGCTCCTATTAACTAACATATGGATTCTGCACTCCACTTTTAACAACATTCTTGTTCAAACACCAACAAACATCTTCTGTATGTGTTCACTACCAAATTCACAACATTCTTGTTCAAACACCAACAAACATCTTCTGTATGTGTTCACTACCAAATTAACAACATTCTTGTTCAAACACCAACAAACATCTTCTGTATGTGTTCACTACCAAGTTCACAACATTCTTGTTCAAACACCAACAAACATCTTCTGTATGTGTTTACTACCAAGTTCACAACATTCTTGTTCAAACACCAACAAACATCTTCTGTATGTGTTTACTACCAAGTTCACAACATTCTTGTTCAAACACCAACAAACATCTTCTGTATGTGTTTACTACCAAGTTCACAACATTCTTGTTCAAACACCAACAAACATCTTCTGTATGTGTTTACTACCAAGTTCACAACATTCTTGTTCAAACACCAACAAACATCTTCTGTATGTGTTTACCACCAAATTCTCTGGTCCTATGCTGATACATTATACTCTGTAAATTTATCTATGATTACCTATTAAACACCAACTAAACAGTATGAGTAATCAAGTTATGGTAATCTATACAGAGACATGTAAAGTAACACAGCTACACACGTGTCCACGTTACTCACATTTCTCTGATAACTTGCTTCATGTATAAAATGCTTTGCCAGTTATATTCAAACTTTTTAAATCTACAGCATCTAGTAATATATAGATTCGAAGAATTCAGAAGATGAAATACAAAACAATAGCCATACAATCTTAAATCCCTTCAACTTATTAAATTACGAGTCAAATTTCTCATTATGATTGAGCCACTGCCTTTATTTCCACTGATTTCTTCATGTAGTTATCCATTTCTGCAACATCAATATGGTTACAAGCCACAAACATCCAGAAAGAATCCTCCAGATCTACTTACAAAGCTTTAAAGCAAACAGAAGCCGAGTCTAGCTCTCTGGCCAATATCTCAACTGGTGATCTTGACAGCAAAACAATGTATAAATATTATAAATGTATATATTTAAATATAAGTAAATACTACATCACAACATTACAATTCTGTGGAAAATTTAAGTTCTACGACTTGCCCAGTATACGATGACACTGACGAAGAGGATGAATCTCGAGGTGAAGATAGAGAGTTATTGTACTGCTGCATCACTGAGGATGTGGGAATGGATGATGATTTTGGCAGGACAGAAGAACTGATGATGCTTAGAAGAGAGGAGTCAGATGATGTTGGAGACGGAAGTGAAACAATGGGCCCAGCTGCTCCTGTAGATCTTTGTGGACTCGTAAACTGAGAAGATGGAGGAGAGAGGTCATCTTCTTCATCACTGTTGCTATCAGTAGTCAAATATATAACTTCCACATTGCATTTCTTCTTTTCAAGTGAGTAAGATTACATATTTTCACAGCTACAGCTAACTATATGTTTATATACTATAGGTATTATTAATTTATTTTGTGCACATTGTTTTGAGAGTATTTTAGCAGTGAAGGTTTGGTTTCAATGGTTTCAATTATCAAATAAACTCCAAATGTGTTTTTTTGTTTATTTATTGTCAAGTGCAAAACTACAGAAAGGGCTACTTGTGTTGTGCCCATCATAGTTTTCAAAACCAATTATGACTTGCTGCTGATCTATTGACAGGGAAGAAGTATACAGCTGAAACTGTCCTGTTGGTCTTTCTTAACTGAAGGGATTTACTCATATTGAATTATGACACATGTATTTAGTCTGAGCAGAAGTAATATACAGAGGTGTTTTTATATGTTGAAGGAGCCTACTTAACCAGTTTTAGTAATGTTAACAGTTTCTATCAGTCTTTCTACATGAAATACACTCGCAACAAAGTTATTAACAACCTTAGAAACATCTACTCAAGAATTGTTACAAAATTTTGATAATTCATTCTTCTACTGTCTTAGATAAAAGAAAAATGTGTTAAACCTTTGATATCTAGTTTCTACTAAATGAACTTTGGTAGGAGAAAAATGTGTTAAACTTTTGATGTCTAGTTTCTACTAAATAAAATTTGGTAGGAGAAAAATGTGTTAAACTTTTGATATCTAGTTTCTACTAAATAAACTTTGGTAGGAGAAAAATGTGTTAAACTTTTGATATCTAGTTTCTACTAAATAAACTTTGGTAGGAGAAAAATGTGTTAAACCTTTGATGTCTAGTTTCTACTAAATAAACTTTGATAGGAGAAAAATGTGTTAAACTTTTGATATCTAGTTTCTACTAAATAAACTTTGGTAGGAGAAAAATGTGTTAAACCTTTGATGTCTAGTTTCTACTAAATAAACTTTGATAGGAGAAAAATATGTTAAACCTTTGATGTCTAGTTTCTACTAAATAAACTTTGATAGGAGAAAAATGTGTTAAACCTTTGATATCTAGTTTCTACTAAATAAACTCTCTGGGAGGAAAACTAAAGTACCTTATGATAAAACAACATTTTAATAAGAAGAATAATAAGACATAAGGCTACATGTATTTACATAATTATTCTTTGTGTAAGTTTAAATTCAGTGCTTACTTGTATGAACTGGTGCAGGAGAGAACTACAGATTAGGTTTAGACGTGACAAAGAGGTTTGAAGGAAGTGTACAAGTTAGGTTAAACATTTCTCAACACACCTAGGATATTAATGTTACAAGAGTTTTCTATGTAGTTCACTCACTTGATGGACAAGGTGTTGTTTTTCTGACCACAGGATTTCCAATCACCAGATTTTCTTTCTTTGGTAACACAGGTGTCCAAGATCCATTTTCATGAAACTGAACTTCACAGCATTCTGATGGGGATTGAGTAAGAATCTCTGTAAAGAGCCTAGTATCGAAATAATATACTTCAGCATAATATAATTAAAACAAGGGAAAAGATCTACACTAATCACCTTAGAATAAAATGTATCCATATGAACATGGTGCACACCTGTAGTCACTAGGTTACAAACAAATAACTTCATTATTACATAGTTTGGCATGTTCAACAGTACAGAAGTTATTATACACAGAAGAAGCACTTTACAACTGTTATGTAAACAAAAACTAAGTAAGGTACAGTTGTAACAATTATAAACCAAATTATCTTCACACTGTAATGATAACCATCACAGATTCCAGATTAAACACGATCTTTAATAGAGATGATAAAATATATACTTTGAAGACTTGATAAAGAACACAGAGATGACATACGGAGCTCTCTGAAAACAATATAAAGTCAGAAGCCACCGAATAATACAATCACAGTTGGTACACATTGAACCACCTGCAGAATCAAAGAACAAAACAAACACCAGAATCGAAAAATGAAAGTTATAGTTTACAATCAACAATACTAATAAATGATAATTTATCTACAACAAATTTATCTAAGACCATAAGATAAGATTTTACAGTATGAACATAATGTGATATAAACCACACACAATAAAAAGAAAGGAAAACACCTAACAAATAACACACTCAGTCAACCTAGAACCTAGCACAAAACAGTCCACTGACTTAGAACAAGTCAGGAAGGACTTCTTAATCAAAGAGATCACATTAGTCTTCAACCACAGATCAAATACCCACCCATACTATGACAAAACAAAGTCCTTCTCAGGAAGTAGCTGAAATCACAGAATATAGACCAGTTGGTGATAAGTACATAATACCAGAAATATTAAATTAACAAATTTACATAAATAAATTAACAAAACATTCAGTTTTGGGACAACATCAGATCTATTGGTCCATCTCAGCTGTTCCATTTTCTAAACTAAAATAAAATAACTTTTTAAAATAATCTTAAAGCCAGCCCTTATCAAACTTCTTATTAAAAATAATCTTAAAGCCAGCCCTTATCAAACTTCTTATTAAAAATAATCTTAAAGCCAGCCCTTATAAAACTTCTTATTAAAATAATCTTAAAGCCAGCCCTTATCAAACTTCTTATTAAAATAATCTTAAAGCCAGCCCTTATCAAACTTCTTATTAAAATAATCTTAAAGCCAGCCCTTATCAAACTTTTTTATTAAAATAATCTTAAAGCCAGCCCTTATCAAACTTCTTATTAAAATAATCTTAAAGCCAGCCCTTATCAAACTTCTTATTAAAATAATCTTAAAGCCAGCCCTTATCAAACTTCTTATTAAAATAATCTTAAAGCCAGCCCTTATCAAACTTCTTATTAAAAATAATCTTAAAACCAGCCCTTATCAAACTTCTTATTAGAAATAATCTTAAAGCCAGCCCTTATCAAACTTCTTATTAAAATAATCTTAAAGCCAGCCCTTATCAAACTTCTTATTAAAAATAATCTTAAAGCCAGCCCTTATCAAACTTCTTATTTAAAATAATCTTAAAGCCAGCCCTTATCAAACTTTTTATTTAAAATAATCTTAAAGTCAGCCCTTATCAAACTTCTTATTAAAATAATCTTAAAGCCAGCCCTTATCAAACTTCTTATTAAAATAATCTTAAAGTCAGCCCTTATCAAACTTCTTATTAAAATAATCTTAAAGCCAGCCCTTATCAAACTTCTTATTAAAATAATCTTAAAGTCAGCCCTTATCAAACTTCTTATTAAAATAATCTTAAAGCCAGCCCTTATCAAACTTTTTATTTAAAATAATCTTAAAGCCAGCCCTTATCAAACTTCTTATTAAAAATAATCTTAAAGCCAGCCCTTATCAAACTTCTTATTAAAAATAATCTTAAAGCCAGCCCTTATCAAACTTCTTATTAAAATAATCTTAAAGCCAGCCCTTATCAAACTTCTTATTAAAAATAATCTTAAAGCCAGCCCTTATCAAACTTCTTATTAAAATAATCTTAAAGCCAGCCCTTATCAAACTTCTTATTAAAAATAATCTTAAAGCCAGCCCTTATCAAACTTCTTATTTAAAATAATCTTAAAGCCAGCCCTTATCAAACTTCTTATTAAAAATAATCTTAAAGCCAGCCCTTATCAAACTTCTTATTAAAATAATCTTAAAGCCAGCCCTTATCAAACTTCTTATTAAAATAATCTTAAAACCAGCCCTTATCAAACTTCTTATTAGAAATAATCTTAAAGCCAGCCCTTATCAAACTTCTTATTGAAAATAATCTTAAAGCCAGCCCTTATCAAACTTTTTATTTAAAATAATCTTAAAGCCAGCCCTTATCAAACTTCTTATTAAAAATAATCTTAAAGCCAGCCCTTATAAAACTTCTTATTAAAATAATCTTAAAGCCAGCCCTTATCAAACTTCTTATTAAAATAATCTTAAAGCCAGCCCTTATCAAACTTCTTATTAAAATAATCTTAAAGCCAGCCCTTATCAAACTTTTTATTAAAATAATCTTAAAGCCAGCCCTTATCAAACTTCTTATTAAAAATAATCTTAAAGCCAGCCCTTATCAAACTTCTTATTAAAATAATCTTAAAGCCAGCCCTTATCAAACTTCTTATTAAAATAATCTTAAAGCCAGCCCTTATCAAACTTCTTATTAAAATAATCTTAAAGCCAGCCCTTATCAAACTTCTTATTAAAATAATCTTAAAGCCAGCCCTTATCAAACTTTTTATTAAAATAATCTTAAAGCCAGCCCTTATCAAACTTCTTATTAAAAATAATCTTAAAGCCAGCCCTTATCAAACTTTTATTAAAATAATCTTAAAGCCAGCCCTTATCAAACTTCTTATTAAAATAATCTTAAAGTCAGCCCTTATCAAACTTCTTATTAAAATATAATCTTAAAGCCAGCCCTTATCAAACTTCTTATTAAAATAATCTTAAAGTCAGCCCTTATCAAACTTCTTATTAAAAATAATCTTAAAGCCAGCCCTTATCAAACTTCTTATTAAAATAATCTTAAAGCCAGCCCTTATCAAACTTCTTATTAAAATAATCTTAAAGCCAGCCCTTATCAAACTTCTTATTAAAATAATCTTAAAGTCAGCCCTTATCAAACTTCTTATTAAAATAATCTTAAAGCCAGCCCTTATCAAACTTCTTATTAAAAATAATCTTAAAGCCAGCCCTTATCAAACTTCTTATTAAAATAATCTTAAAGCCAGCCCTTATCAAACTTCTTATTAAAATAATCTTAAAGCCAGCCCTTATCAAACTTCTTATTAAAAATAATCTTAAAGCCAGCCCTTATCAAACTTCTTATTAAAATAATCTTAAAGCCAGCCCTTATCAAACTTCTTATTAAAATAATCTTAAAGCCAGCCCTTATCAAACTTCTTATTAAAATAATCTTAAAGCCAGCCCTTATCAAACTTCTTATTAAAAATAATCTTAAAGCCAGCCCTTATCAAACTTCTTATTAAAATAATCTTAAAGCCAGCCCTTATAAAACTTCTTATTAAAATAATCTTAAAGCCAGCCCTTATCAAACTTCTTATTAAAATAATCTTAAAGCCAGCCCTTATCAAACTTCTTATTAAAATAATCTTAAAGCCAGCCCTTATCAAACTTCTTATTAAAATAATCTTAAAGCCAGCCCTTATCAAACTTCTTATTAAAATAATCTTAAAGCCAGCCCTTATCAAACTTCTTATTAAAAATAATCTTAAAGCCAGCCCTTATAAAACTTTTTATTTAAAATAATCTTAAAGCCAGCCCTTATCAAACTTCTTATTAAAATAATCTTAAAGTCAGCCCTTATCAAACTTCTTATTAAAAATAATCTTAAAGCCAGCCCTTATCAAACTTCTTATTAAAATAATCTTAAAGCCAGCCCTTATCAAACTTCTTATTAAAAATAATCTTAAAGCCAGCCCTTATCAAACTTTTTATTAAAATAATCTTAAAGCCAGCCCTTATCAAACTTTTTATTAAAAATAATCTTAAAGCCAGCCCTTATCAAACTTCTTATTAAAATAATCTTAAAGCCAGCCCTTATCAAACTTCTTATTAAAATAATCTTAAAGCCAGCCCTTATCAAACTTCTTATTTAAAATAATCTTAAAGCCAGCCCTTATCAAACTTCTTATTAAAATAATCTTAAAGCCAGCCCTTATCAAACTTCTTATTAAAAATAATCTTAAAGCCAGCCCTTATCAAACTTTTTATTTAAAATAATCTTAAAGCCAGCCCTTATCAAACTTCTTATTAAAAATAATCTTAAAGCCAGCCCTTATCAAACTTCTTATTAAAATAATCTTAAAGCCAGCCCTTATCAAACTTCTTATTAAAATAATCTTAAAGCCAGCCCTTATCAAACTTTTTATTAAAATAATCTTAAAGCCAGCCCTTATCAAACTTCTTATTAAAATAATCTTAAAGCCAGCCCTTATCAAACTTCTTATTAAAATAATCTTAAAGCCAGCCCTTATCAAACTTCTTATTAAAATAATCTTAAAGCCAGCCCTTATCAAACTTCTTATTAAAATAATCTTAAAGCCAGCCCTTATCAAACTTCTTATTAAAAATAATCTTAAAGCCAGCCCTTATCAAACTTCTTATTAAAATAATCTTAAAGCCAGCCCTTATCAAACTTCTTATTAAAATAATCTTAAAGCCAGCCCTTATCAAACTTCTTATTAAAATAATCTTAAAGCCAGCCCTTATCAAACTTCTTATTAAAATAATCTTAAAGCCAGCCCTTATCAAACTTCTTATTAAAATAATCTTAAAGCCAGCCCTTATCAAACTTCTTATTAAAATAATCTTAAAGCCAGCCCTTATCAAACTTCTTATTAAAAATAATCTTAAAACCAGCCCTTATCAAACTTCTTATTAAAATAATCTTAAAGCCAGCCCTTATCAAACTTCTTATTAAAATAATCTTAAAGCCAGCCCTTATCAAACTTCTTATTAAAATAATCTTAAAGCCAGCCCTTATCAAACTTCTTATTAAAATAATCTTAAAGCCAGCCCTTATCAAACTTTTTATTAAAAATAATCTTAAAGCCAGCCCTTATCAAACTTCTTATTAAAATAATCTTAAAGCCAGCCCTTATCAAACTTCTTATTAAAATAATCTTAAAGCCAGCCCTTATCAAACTTCTTAAAGCCAGCCCTTATCAAACTTCTTATTAAAATAATCTTAAAGCCAGCCCTTATCAAACTTTTATTATTAAAATAATCTTAAAGCCAGCCCTTATCAAACTTCTTATTAAAATAATCTTAAAGCCAGCCCTTATCAAACTTCTTATTAAAATAATCTTAAAGCCAGCCCTTATCAAACTTTTTATTAAAATAATCTTAAAGCCAGCCCTTATCAAACTTCTTATTAAAATAATCTTAAAGCCAGCCCTTATCAAACTTCTTATTAAAATAATCTTAAAGCCAGCCCTTATCAAACTTCTTATTAAAATAATCTTAAAGCCAGCCCTTATCAAACTTCTTATTAAAAATAATCTTAAAGCCAGCCCTTATCAAACTTCTTATTAAAATAATCTTAAAGCCAGCCCTTATCAAACTTCTTATTAAAATAATCTTAAAGCCAGCCCTTATCAAACTTCTTATTAAAATAATCTTAAAGCCAGCCCTTATCAAACTTCTTATTAAAATAATCTTAAAGCCAGCCCTTATCAAACTTCTTATTAAAATAATCTTAAAGCCAGCCCTTATCAAACTTCTTATTAAAATAATCTTAAAGCCAGCCCTTATCAAACTTCTTATTAAAATAATCTTAAAGCCAGCCCTTATCAAACTTCTTATTAAAAAATAATCTTAAAGCCAGCCCTTATCAAACTTCTTATTAAAATAATCTTAAAGCCAGCCCTTATCAAACTTCTTATTAAAATAATCTTAAAGCCAGCCCTTATCAAACTTCTTATTAAAAATAATCTTAAAGCCAGCCCTTATCAAACTTCTTATTAAAAATAATCTTAAAGCCAGCCCTTATCAAACTTCTTATTAAAAATAATCTTAAAGCCAGCCCTTATCAAACTTCTTATTAAAATAATCTTAAAGCCAGCCCTTATCAAACTTCTTATTAAAAATAATCTTAAAGCCAGCCCTTATCAAACTTCTTATTAAAATAATCTTAAAGCCAGCCCTTATCAAACTTCTTATTAAAATAATCTTAAAGCCAGCCCTTATCAAACTTCTTATTAAAATAATCTTAAAGCCAGCCCTTATCAAACTTCTTATTAAAATAATCTTAAAGCCAGCCCTTATCAAACTTCTTATTAAAATAATCTTAAAGCCAGCCCTTATCAAACTTCTTATTAAAATAATCTTAAAGCCAGCCCTTATCAAACTTCTTATTAAAATAATCTTAAAGCCAGCCCTTATCAAACTTCTTATTAAAATAATAATCTTAAAATAATCTTAAAGCCAGCCCTTATCAAACTTCTTATTAAAATAATCTTAAAGCCAGCCCTTATCAAACTTCTTATTAAAATAATCTTAAAGCCAGCCCTTATCAAACTTCTTATTAAAATAATCTTAAAGCCAGCCCTTATCAAACTTCTTATTAAAATAATCTTAAAGCCAGCCCTTATCAAACTTCTTATTAAAATAATCTTAAAGCCAGCCCTTATCAAACTTCTTATTAAAAATAATCTTAAAGCCAGCCCTTATCAAACTTCTTATTAAAATAATCTTAAAGCCAGCCCTTATCAAACTTCTTATTAAAATAATCTTAAAGCCAGCCCTTATCAAACTTCTTATTAAAATAATCTTAAAGCCAGCCCTTATCAAACTTCTTATTAAAATAATCTTAAAGCCAGCCCTTATCAAACTTCTTATTAAAAATAATCTTAAAGCCAGCCCTTATCAAACTTCTTATTAAAATAATCTTAAAGCCAGCCCTTATCAAACTTCTTATTAAAATAATCTTAAAGCCAGCCCTTATCAAACTTCTTATTAAAATAATCTTAAAGCCAGCCCTTATCAAACTTCTTATTAAAATAATCTTAAAGCCAGCCCTTATCAAACTTCTTATTAAAATAATCTTAAAGCCAGCCCTTATCAAACTTCTTATTAAAATAATCTTAAAGCCAGCCCTTATCAAACTTCTTATTAAAATAATCTTAAAGCCAGCCCTTATCAAACTTCTTATTAAAATAATCTTAAAGCCAGCCCTTATCAAACTTCTTATTAAAATAATCTTAAAAAACTTCTTATTAAGCCCTTATCAAACTTCTTATTAAAATAATCTTAAAGCCAGCCCTTATAATCAAACTTCTTATTAAAATAATCTTAAAGCCAGCCCTTATCAAACTTCTTATTAAAAATAATCTTAAAGCCAGCCCTTATCAAACTTCTTATTAAAAATAATCTTAAAGCCAGCCCTTATCAAACTTCTTATTAAAATAATCTTAAAGCCAGCCCTTATCAAACTTCTTATTAAAATAATCTTAAAGCCAGCCCTTATCAAACTTCTTATTAAAATAATCTTAAAGCCAGCCCTTATCAAACTTCTTATTAAAATAATCTTAAAGCCAGCCCTTATCAAACTTTTTATTAAAATAATCTTAAAGCCAGCCCTTATCAAACTTCTTATTAAAATAATCTTAAAGCCAGCCCTTATCAAACTTTTATTAAAATAATCTTAAAGCCAGCCCTTATCAAACTTCTTATTAAAATAATCTTAAAGCCAGCCCTTATCAAACTTCTTATTAAAAATAATCTTAAAGCCAGCCCTTATCAAACTTCTTATTAAAAATAATCTTAAAGCCAGCCCTTATCAAACTTCTTATTAAAATAATCTTAAAGCCAGCCCTTATCAAACTTCTTATTAAAAATAATCTTAAAGCCAGCCCTTATCAAACTTCTTATTAAAATAATCTTAAAGCCAGCCCTTATCAAACTTCTTATTAAAATAATCTTAAAGCCAGCCCTTATCAAACTTCTTATTAAAATAATCTTAAAGCCAGCCCTTATCAAACTTCTTATTAAAATAATCTTAAAGCCAGCCCTTATCAAACTTCTTATTAAAATAATCTTAAAGCCAGCCCTTATCAAACTTCTTATTAAAATAATCTTAAAGCCAGCCCTTATCAAACTTCTTATTAAAATAATCTTAAAGCCAGCCCTTATCAAACTTCTTATTGAAAATAATCTTAAAACCAGCCCTTATCAAACTTCTTATTAGAAATAATCTTAAAGCCAGCCCTTATGAAACTTCTTATTAAAAATAATTTTAAAGCCAGCCCTTATCAAACTTCTTATTAAAATAATCTTAAAGCCAGCCCTTATCAAACTTCTTATTAAAATAATCTTAAAGCCAGCCCTTATCAAACTTCTTATTAAAATAATCTTAAAGCCAGCCCTTATCAAACTTATTAAAATAATCTTAAAGCCAGCCCTTATCAAACTTCTTATTAAAATAATCTTAAAGCCAGCCCTTATCAAACTTAAAAATAATCTTAAAGCCAGCCCTTATCAAACTTCTTATTAAAATAATCTTAAAACCAGCCCTTATCAAACTTCTTATTAAAATAAATCAATCTTAAAAATAATCTTAAAGCCAGCCCTTATCAAACTTCTTATTAAAATAATCTTAAAGCCAGCCCTTATCAAACTTCTTATTAAAATAATCTTAAAGCCAGCCCTTATCAAACTTCTTATTAAAAATAATCTTAAAGCCAGCCCTTATCAAACTTCTTATTAAAATAATCTTAAAGCCAGCCCTTATCAAACTTCTTATTAAAAATAATCTTAAAGCCAGCCCTTATCAAACTTCTTATTAAAATAATCTTAAAGCCAGCCCTTATCAAACTTCTTATTAAAATAATCTTAAAGCCAGCCCTTATCAAACTTCTTATTAAAATAATCTTAAAGCCAGCCCTTATCAAACTTCTTATTAAAATAATCTTAAAGCCAGCCCTTATCAAACTTCTTATTAAAATAATCTTAAAGCCAGCCCTTATCAAACTTCTTATTAAAAATAATCTTAAAGCCAGCCCTTATCAAACTTCTTATTAAAAATAATCTTAAAGCCAGCCCTTATCAAACTTCTTATTAAAATAATCTTAAAGCCAGCCCTTATCAAACTTCTTATTAAAATAATCTTAAAGCCAGCCCTTATCAAACTTCTTATTAAAATAATCTTAAAGCCAGCCCTTATCAAACTTCTTATTAAAATAATCTTAAAGCCAGCCCTTATCAAACTTCTTATTAAAATAATCTTAAAGCCAGCCCTTATCAAACTTCTTATTAAAATAATCTTAAAGCCAGCCCTTATCAAACTTCTTATTAAAATAATCTTAAAGCCAGCCCTTATCAAACTTCTTATTAAAAATAATCTTAAAGCCAGCCCTTATCAAACTTCTTATTAAAATAAATCTTAAAGCCAGCCCTTATCAAACTTCTTATTAAAATAATCTTAAAGCCAGCCCTTATCAAACTTCTTATTAAAATAATCTTAAAGCCAGCCCTTATCAAACTTCTTATTAAAATAATCTTAAAGCCAGCCCTTATCAAACTTCTTATTAAAAATAATCTTAAAGCCAGCCCTTATCAAACTTCTTATTAAAATAATCTTAAAGCCAGCCCTTATCAAACTTCTTATTAAAAATAATCTTAAAGCCAGCCCTTATCAAACTTCTTATTAAAATAATCTTAAAGCCAGCCCTTATCAAACTTCTTATTAAAATAATCTTAAAGCCAGCCCTTATCAAACTTCTTATTAAAATAATCTTAAAGCCAGCCCTTATCAAACTTCTTATTAAAATAATCTTAAAGCCAGCCCTTATCAAACTTCTTATTAAAAAATCTTAATCTTAAAAATAATCTTAAAGCCAGCCCTTATCAAACTTCTTATTAAAATAATCTTAAAGCCAGCCCTTATCAAACTTCTTATTAAAATAATCTTAAAGCCAGCCCTTATCAAACTTCTTATTAAAATAATCTTAAAGCCAGCCCTTATCAAACTTCTTATTAAAATAATCTTAAAGCCAGCCCTTATCAAACTTATTAAAAATAATCTTAAAGCCAGCCCTTATCAAACTTCTTATTAAAATAATCTTAAAGCCAGCCCTTATCAAACTTCTTATTAAAATAATCTTAAAGCCAGCCCTTATCAAACTTCTTATTAAAATAATCTTAAAGCCAGCCCTTATCAAACTTCTTATTAAAATAATCTTAAAGCCAGCCCTTATCAAACTTCTTATTAAAATAATCTTAAAGCCAGCCCTTATCAAACTTCTTATTAAAAATAATCTTAAAGCCAGCCCTTATCAAACTTCTTATTAAAATAATCTTAAAGCCAGCCCTTATCAAACTTCTTATTAAAATAATCTTAAAGCCAGCCCTTATCAAACTTCTTATTAAAATAATCTTAAAGCCAGCCCTTATCAAACTTTTTATTAAAATAATCTTAAAATAATCAGCCCTTATCAAACTTCTTATTAAAATAATCTTAAAGCCAGCCCTTATCAAACTTCTTATTAAAATAATCTTAAAGCCAGCCCTTATCAAACTTCTTATTAAAATAATCTTAAAGCCAGCCCTTATCAAACTTCTTATTAAAATAATCTTAAAGCCAGCCCTTATCAAACTTCTTATTAAAATAATCTTAAAGCCAGCCCTTATCAAACTTCTTATTAAAAATAATCTTAAAGCCAGCCCTTATCAAACTTCTTATTAAAAATAATCTTAAAGCCAGCCCTTATCAAACTTCTTATTAAAATAATCTTAAAGCCAGCCCTTATCAAACTTCTTATTAAAATAATCTTAAAGCCAGCCCTTATCAAACTTCTTATTAAAATAATCTTAAAGCCAGCCCTTATCAAACTTCTTATTAAAATAATCTTAAAGCCAGCCCTTATCAAACTTTTATTAAAATAATCTTAAAGCCAGCCCTTATCAAACTTCTTATTAAAATAATCTTAAAGCCAGCCCTTATCAAACTTCTTATTAAAATAATCTTAAAGCCAGCCCTTATCAAACTTCTTATTAAAATAATCTTAAAGCCAGCCCTTATCAAACTTCTTATTAAAATAATCTTAAAGCCAGCCCTTATCAAACTTCTTTATTAAAAAGCCCTTATAATCTTAAAGCCAGCCCTTATCAAACTTCTTATTAAAATAATCTTAAAGCCAGCCCTTATCAAACTTCTTATTAAAATAATCTTAAAGCCAGCCCTTATCAAACTTCTTATTAAAATAATCTTAAAGCCAGCCCTTATCAAACTTCTTATTAAAATAATCTTAAAGCCAGCCCTTATCAAACTTCTTATTAAAATAATCTTAAAGCCAGCCCTTATCAAACTTCTTATTAAAATAATCTTAAAGCCAGCCCTTATCAAACTTCTTATTAAAATAATCTTAAAGCCAGCCCTTATCAAACTTCTTATTAAAATAATCTTAAAGCCAGCCCTTATCAAACTTCTTATTAAAATAATCTTAAAGCCAGCCCTTATCAAACTTCTTATTAAAAATAATCTTAAAGCCAGCCCTTATCAAACTTCTTATTAAAATAATCTTAAAGCCAGCCCTTATCAAACTTCTTATTAAAATAATCTTAAAGCCAGCCCTTATCAAACTTCTTATTAAAATAATCTTAAAGCCAGCCCTTATCAAACTTCTTATTAAAATAATCTTAAAGCCAGCCCTTATCAAACTTCTTATTAAAATAATCTTAAAGCCAGCCCTTATCAAACTTCTTATTAAAAATAATCTTAAAGCCAGCCCTTATCAAACTTCTTATTAAAAATAATCTTAAAGCCAGCCCTTATCAAACTTCTTATTAAAATAATCTTAAAGCCAGCCCTTATCAAACTTCTTATTAAAATAATCTTAAAGCCAGCCCTTATCAAACTTCTTATTAAAATAATCTTAAAGCCAGCCCTTATCAAACTTCTTATTAAAAATAATCTTAAAGCCAGCCCTTATCAAACTTCTTATTAAAATAATCTTAAAGCCAGCCCTTATCAAACTTCTTATTAAAATAATCTTAAAGCCAGCCCTTATCAAACTTCTTATTAAAATAATCTTAAAGCCAGCCCTTATCAAACTTCTTATTAAAATAATCTTAAAGCCAGCCCTTATCAAACTTCTTATTAAAATAATCTTAAAGCCAGCCCTTATCAAACTTCTTATTAAAAATAATCTTAAAGCCAGCCCTTATCAAACTTCTTATTAAAATAATCTTAAAGCCAGCCCTTATCAAACTTCTTATTAAAATAATCTTAAAGCCAGCCCTTATCAAACTTCTTATTAAAATAATCTTAAAGCCAGCCCTTATCAAACTTCTTATTAAAAATAATCTTAAAGCCAGCCCTTATCAAACTTCTTATTAAAATAATCTTAAAGCCAGCCCTTATCAAACTTCTTATTAAAATAATCTTAAAGCCAGCCCTTATCAAACTTCTTATTAAAATAATCTTAAAGCCAGCCCTTATCAAACTTCTTATTAAAATAATCTTAAAGCCAGCCCTTATCAAACTTCTTATTAAAAATAATCTTAAAGCCAGCCCTTATCAAACTTCTTATTAAAATAATCTTAAAGCCAGCCCTTATCAAACTTCTTATTAAAATAATCTTAAAGCCAGCCCTTATCAAACTTCTTATTAAAATAATCTTAAAGCCAGCCCTTATCAAACTTCTTATTAAAAAAAATAATCTTAAAGCCAGCCCTTATAAAACTTTTTATTAAAAATAATCTTAAAGCCAGCCCTTATCAAACTTCTTATGTAAAATAATCTTAAAGCCAGCCCTTATCAAACTTCTTATTAAAAATAATCTTAAAGCCAGCCCTTATCAAACTTTTTATTAAAAATAATCTTAAAGCCAGCCCTTATCAAACTTCTTATTAAAATAATCTTAAAGCCAGCCCTTATCAAACTTCTTATTAAAAATAATCTTAAAGCCAGCCCTTATCAAACTTCTTATTAAAAATAATCTTAAAGCCAGCCCTTATCAAACTTCTTATTAAAAATAATCTTAAAGCCAGCCCTTATCAAACTTCTTATTAAAATAATCTTAAAGCCAGCCCTTATCAAACTTCTTATTAAAATAATCTTAAAGCCAGCCCTTATCAAACTTCTTATTAAAATAATCTTAAAGCCAGCCCTTATCAAACTTCTTATTAAAATAATCTTAAAGCCAGCCCTTATCAAACTTCTTATTAAAATAATCTTAAAGCCAGCCCTTATCAAACTTCTTATTAAAATAATCTTAAAGCCAGCCCTTATCAAACTTCTTATTAAAATAATCTTAAAGCCAGCCCTTATCAAACTTCTTATTAAAATAATCTTAAAGCCAGCCCTTATCAAACTTCTTATTAAAATAATCTTAAAGCCAGCCCTTATCAAACTTCTTATTAAAAATAATCTTAAAGCCAGCCCTTATCAAACTTCTTATTAAAAATAATCTTAAAGCCAGCCCTTATCAAACTTCTTATTAAAATAATCTTAAAGCCAGCCCTTATCAAACTTCTTATTAAAATAATCTTAAAGCCAGCCCTTATCAAACTTCTTATTAAAAATTCTTAAAGCCAGCCCTTATCAAACTTCTTATTAAAATAATCTTAAAGCCAGCCCTTATCAAACTTCTTATTAAAATAATCTTAAAGCCAGCCCTTATCAAACTTCTTATTAAAATAATCTTAAAGCCAGCCCTTATCAAACTTTTATTAAAATAATCTTAAAATAGCCCTTATCAAACTTCTTATTAAAAATAATCTTAAAGCCAGCCCTTATCAAACTTCTTATTAAAATAATCTTAAAGCCAGCCCTTATCAAACTTCTTATTAAAATAATCTTAAAGCCAGCCCTTATCAAACTTCTTATTAAAATAATCTTAAAGCCAGCCCTTATCAAACTTCTTATTAAAATAATCTTAAAGCCAGCCCTTATCAAACTTCTTATTAAAATAATCTTAAAGCCAGCCCTTATCAAACTTCTTATTAAAATAATCTTAAAGCCAGCCCTTATCAAACTTCTTATTAAAATAATCTTAAAGCCAGCCCTTATCAAACTTCTTATTAAAATAATCTTAAAGCCAGCCCTTATCAAACTTCTTATTAAAAATAATCTTAAAGCCAGCCCTTATCAAACTTCTTATTAAAATAATCTTAAAGCCAGCCCTTATCAAACTTCTTATTAAAATAATCTTAAAGCCAGCCCTTATCAAACTTCTTATTAAAAATAATCTTAAAGCCAGCCCTTATCAAACTTCTTATTAAAATAATCTTAAAGCCAGCCCTTATCAAACTTCTTATTAAAAATAATCTTAAAGCCAGCCCTTATCAAACTTCTTATTAAAATAATCTTAAAGCCAGCCCTTATCAAACTTCTTATTAAAATAATCTTAAAGCCAGCCCTTATCAAACTTCTTATTAAAATAATCTTAAAGCCAGCCCTTATCAAACTTCTTATTAAAATAATCTTAAAGCCAGCCCTTATCAAACTTCTTATTAAAATAATCTTAAAGCCAGCCCTTATCAAACTTCTTATTAAAATAATCTTAAAGCCAGCCCTTATCAAACTTCTTATTAAAATAATCTTAAAGCCAGCCCTTATCAAACTTCTTATTAAAATAATCTTAAAGCCAGCCCTTATCAAACTTCTTATTAAAAATAATCTTAAAGCCAGCCCTTATCAAACTTCTTATTAAAATAATCTTAAAGCCAGCCCTTATCAAACTTCTTATTAAAATAATCTTAAAGCCAGCCCTTATCAAACTTCTTATTAAAAATAATCTTAAAGCCAGCCCTTATCAAACTTCTTATTAAAATAATCTTAAAGCCAGCCCTTATCAAACTTCTTATTAAAATAATCTTAAAGCCAGCCCTTATCAAACTTCTTATTAAAATAATCTTAAAGCCAGCCCTTATCTTCTTAAAAAATCTTAAAACCAGCCCTAAAACTTCTTATTAAAAATAATCTTAAAGCCAGCCCTTATCAAACTTCTTATTAAAATAATCTTAAAGCCAGCCCTTATCAAACTTCTTATTAAAATAATCTTAAAGCCAGCCCTTATCAAACTTCTTATTAAAATAATCTTAAAGCCAGCCCTTATCAAACTTCTTATTAAAATAATCTTAAAGCCAGCCCTTATCAAACTTCTTATTAAAAATAATCTTAAAGCCAGCCCTTATCAAACTTCTTATTAAAATAATCTTAAAGCCATCAAACTTCTTATTAAAATAATCTTAAAGCCAGCCCTTATCAAACTTTTTATTAAAAATAATCTTAAAGCCAGCCCTTATCAAACTTCTTATTAAAATAATCTTAAAGCCAGCCCTTATCAAACTTCTTATTAAAATAATCTTAAAGCCAGCCCTTATCAAACTTCTTATTAAAAATAATCTTAAAGCCAGCCCTTATCAAACTTCTTATTAAAATAATCTTAAAGCCAGCCCTTATCAAACTTCTTATTAAAATAATCTTAAAGCCAGCCCTTATCAAACTTCTTATTAAAATAATCTTAAAGCCAGCCCTTATCAAACTTCTTATTAAAATAATCTTAAAGCCAGCCCTTATCAAACTTCTTATTAAAATAATCTTAAAGCCAGCCCTTATCAAACTTTTTATTAAAATAATCTTAAAGCCAGCCCTTATCAAACTTCTTATTAAAATAATCTTAAAGCCAGCCCTTATCAAACTTCTTATTAAAATAATCTTAAAGCCAGCCCTTATCAAACTTCTTATTAAAATAATCTTAAAGCCAGCCCTTATCAAACTTCTTATTAAAATAATCTTAAAGCCAGCCCTTATCAAACTTCTTATTAAAATAATCTTAAAGCCAGCCCTTATCAAACTTCTTATTAAAATAATCTTAAAGCCAGCCCTTATCAAACTTCTTATTAAAATAATCTTAAAGCCAGCCCTTATCAAACTTCTTATTAAAATAATCTTAAAGCCAGCCCTTATCAAACTTCTTATTAAAATAATCTTAAAGCCAGCCCTTATCAAAGCCCTTATCTTATTAAAATAATCTTAAAACCAGCCCTAATCTTAAAAATAATCTTAAAGCAGCCCTTATCAAACTTCTTATTAAAATAATCTTAAAGCCAGCCCTTATCAAACTTCTTATTAAAAATAATCTTAAAGCCAGCCCTTATCAAACTTCTTATTAAAATAATCTTAAAGCCAGCCCTTATCAAACTTCTTATTAAAATAATCTTAAAGCCAGCCCTTATCAAACTTCTTATTAAAATAATCTTAAAGCCAGCCCTTATCAAACTTCTTATTAAAAATAATCTTAAAGCCAGCCCTTATCAAACTTCTTATTAAAAATAATCTTAAAGCCAGCCCTTATCAAACTTCTTATTAAAATAATCTTAAAGCCAGCCCTTATCAAACTTCTTATTAAAATAATCTTATTAAAATAATCTTAAAGCCAGCCCTTATCAAACTTCTTATTAAAATAATCTTAAAGCCAGCCCTTATCAAACTTCTTATTAAAATAATCTTAAAGCCAGCCCTTATCAAACTTCTTATTAAAAATAATCTTAAAGCCAGCCCTTATCAAACTTCTTATTAAAATAATCTTAAAGCCAGCCCTTATCAAACTTATTAAAATAATCTTAAAGCCAGCCCTTATCAAACTTCTTATTAAAAATAATCTTAAAGCCAGCCCTTATCAAACTTCTTATTAAAATAATCTTAAAGCCAGCCCTTATCAAACTTCTTATTAAAATAATCTTAAAGCCAGCCCTTATCAAACTTCTTATTAAAATAATCTTAAAGCCAGCCCTTATCAAACTTCTTATTAAAATAATAATCTTAAAGCCAGCCCTTATCAAACTTCTTATTAAAATAATCTTAAAGCCAGCCCTTATCAAACTTCTTATTAAAAATAATCTTAAAGCCAGCCCTTATCAAACTTCTTATTAAAAATAATCTTAAAGCCAGCCCTTATCAAACTTCTTATTAAAATAATCTTAAAGCCAGCCCTTATCAAACTTCTTATTAAAAATAATCTTAAAGCCAGCCCTTATCAAACTTCTTATTAAAATAATCTTAAAGCCAGCCCTTATCAAACTTTTTATTAAAATAATCTTAAAGCCAGCCCTTATCAAACTTCTTATTAAAATAATCTTAAAGCCAGCCCTTATCAAACTTCTTATTAAAAATAATCTTAAAGCCAGCCCTTATCAAACTTCTTATTAAAAATAATCTTAAAGCCAGCCCTTATCAAACTTCTTATTAAAATAATCTTAAAGCCAGCCCTTATCAAACTTAAAGCTTATTAAAAAAATAATCTTAAAGCCAGCCCTTATCAAACTTCTTATTAAAATAATCTTAAAGCCAGCCCTTATCAAACTTCTTATTAAAATAATCTTAAAGCCAGCCCTTATCAAACTTCTTATTAAAATAATCTTAAAGCCAGCCCTTATCAAACTTTTATTAAAATAATCTTAAAGCCAGCCCTTATCAAACTTTTTATTAAAATAATCTTAAAGCCAGCCCTTATCAAACTTCTTATTAAAATAATCTTAAAGCCAGCCCTTATCAAACTTCTTATTAAAATAATCTTAAAGCCAGCCCTTATCAAACTTCTTATTAAAATAATCTTAAAGCCAGCCCTTATCAAACTTCTTATTAAAATAATCTTAAAGCCAGCCCTTATCAAACTTCTTATTAAAATAATCTTAAAGCCAGCCCTTATCAAACTTCTTATTAAAATAATCTTAAAGCCAGCCCTTATCAAACTTCTTATTAAAAATAATCTTAAAGCCAGCCCTTATCAAACTTCTTATTAAAATAATCTTAAAGCCAGCCCTTATCAAACTTCTTATTAAAATAATCTTAAAGCCAGCCCTTATCAAACTTCTTATTAAAATAATCTTAAAGCCAGCCCTTATCAAACTTCTTATTAAAATAATCTTAAAGCCAGCCCTTATCAAACTTCTTATTAAAATAATCTTAAAGCCAGCCCTTATCAAACTTCTTATTAAAATAATCTTAAAGCCAGCCCTTATCAAACTTCTTATTAAAATAATCTTAAAGCCAGCCCTTATCAAACTTAAAGCTTATTAAAAAATAATCTTAAAGCCAGCCCTTATCAAACTTCTTATTAAAATAATCTTAAAGCCAGCCCTTATCAAACTTCTTATTAAAATAATCTTAAAGCCAGCCCTTATCAAACTTCTTATTAAAATAATCTTAAAGCCAGCCCTTATCAAACTTCTTATTAAAATAATCTTAAAGCCAGCCCTTATCAAACTTCTTATTAAAATAATCTTAAAGCCAGCCCTTATCAAACTTCTTATTAAAATAATCTTAAAGCCAGCCCTTATCAAACTTCTTATTAAAATAATCTTAAAGCCAGCCCTTATCAAACTTCTTATTAAAATAATCTTAAAGCCAGCCCTTATCAAACTTCTTATTAAAATAATCTTAAAGCCAGCCCTTATCAAACTTCTTATTAAAAATAATCTTAAAGCCAGCCCTTATCAAACTTCTTATTAAAATAATCTTAAAAGCCCTTATCAAACTTCTTATTAAAATAATCTTAAAGCCAGCCCTTATCAAACTTCTTATTAAAATAATCTTAAAGCCAGCCCTTATCAAACTTCTTATTAAAATAATCTTAAAGCCAGCCCTTATCAAACTTCTTATTAAAATAATCTTAAAGCCAGCCCTTATCAAACTTCTTATTAAAATAATCTTAAAGCCAGCCCTTATCAAACTTCTTATTAAAATAATCTTAAAGCCAGCCCTTATCAAACTTCTTATTAAAATAATCTTAAAGCCAGCCCTTATCAAACTTCTTATTAAAATAATCTTAAAGCCAGCCCTTATCAAACTTCTTATTAAAATAATCTTAAAGCCAGCCCTTATCAAACTTCTTATTAAAATAATCTTAAAGCCAGCCCTTATCAAACTTCTTATTAAAATAATCTTAAAGCCAGCCCTTATCAAACTTCTTATTAAAATAATCTTAAAGCCAGCCCTTATCAAACTTCTTATTAAAATAATCTTAAAGCCAGCCCTTATCAAACTTCTTATTAAAATAATCTTAAAGCCAGCCCTTATCAAACTTCTTATTAAAATAATCTTAAAGCCAGCCCTTATCAAACTTCTTATTAAAATAATCTTAAAGCCAGCCCTTATCAAACTTCTTATTAAAAATAATCTTAAAGCCAGCCCTTATCAAACTTCTTATTAAAATAATCTTAAAGCCAGCCCTTATCAAACTTCTTATTAAAAATAATCTTAAAGCCAGCCCTTATCAAACTTCTTATTAAAATAATCTTAAAGCCAGCCCTTATCAAACTTCTTATTAAAATAATCTTAAAGCCAGCCCTTATCAAACTTCTTATTAAAAATAATCTTAAAGCCAGCCCTTATCAAACTTCTTATTAAAAATAATCTTAAAGCCAGCCCTTATCAAACTTCTTATTAAAATAATCTTAAAGCCAGCCCTTATCAAACTTCTTATTAAAATAATCTTAAAGCCAGCCCTTATCAAACTTCTTATTAAAATAATCTTAAAGCCAGCCCTTATCAAACTTCTTATTAAAAATAATCTTAAAGCCAGCCCTTATCAAACTTCTTATTAAAATAATCTTAAAGCCAGCCCTTATCAAACTTCTTATTAAAATAATCTTAAAGCCAGCCCTTATCAAACTTCTTATTAAAATAATCTTAAAGCCAGCCCTTATCAAACTTCTTAAAAAATAATCTTAAAGCCAGCCCTTATCAAACTTCTTATTAAAAATAATCTTAAAGCCAGCCCTTATCAAACTTCTTATTAAAATAATCTTAAAGCCAGCCCTTATCAAACTTCTTATTAAAAATAATCTTAAAGCCAGCCCTTATCAAACTTCTTATTAAAATAATCTTAAAGCCAGCCCTTATCAAACTTCTTATTAAAATAATCTTAAAGCCAGCCCTTATCAAACTTCTTATTAAAATAATCTTAAAGCCAGCCCTTATCAAACTTCTTATTAAAATAATCTTAAAGCCAGCCCTTATCAAACTTCTTATTATAATCTTAAAGCCAGCCCTTATCAAACTTCTTAAAAATAATCTTAAAGCCAGCCCTTATCAAACTTCTTATTAAAAATAATCTTAAAGCCAGCCCTTATCAAACTTCTTATTAAAATAATCTTAAAGCCAGCCCTTATCAAACTTCTTATTAAAATAATCTTAAAGCCAGCCCTTATCAAACTTCTTATTAAAATAATCTTAAAGCCAGCCCTTATCAAACTTCTTATTAAAAATAATCTTAAAGCCAGCCCTTATCAAACTTCTTATTAAAATAATCTTAAAGCCAGCCCTTATCAAACTTCTTATTAAAATAATCTTAAAGCCAGCCCTTATCAAACTTCTTATTAAAATAATCTTAAAGCCAGCCCTTATCAAACTTCTTATTAAAATAATCTTAAAGCCAGCCCTTATCAAACTTCTTATTAAAATAATCTTAAAGCCAGCCCTTATCAAACTTCTTATTAAAATAATCTTAAAGCCAGCCCTTATCAAACTTCTTATTAAAATAATCTTAAAGCCAGCCCTTATCAAACTTCTTATTAAAATAATCTTAAAGCCAGCCCTTATCAAACTTCTTATTAAAATAATCTTAAAGCCAGCCCTTATCAAACTTCTTATTAAAAATAATCTTAAAGCCAGCCCTTATCAAACTTCTTATTAAAATAATCTTAAAGCCAGCCCTTATCAAACTTCTTATTAAAATAATCTTAAAGCCAGCCCTTATCAAACTTCTTATTAAAAATAATCTTAAAGCCAGCCCTTATCAAACTTCTTATTAAAATAATCTTAAAGCCAGCCCTTATCAAACTTCTTATTAAAATAATCTTAAAGCCAGCCCTTATCAAACTTCTTATTAAAATAATCTTAAAGCCAGCCCTTATCAAACTTCTTATTAAAATAATCTTAAAGCCAGCCCTTATCAAACTTCTTATTAAAATAATCTTAAAGCCAGCCCTTATCAAACTTTTTATTAAAATAATCTTAAAGCCAGCCCTTATCAAACTTCTTATTAAAATAATCTTAAAGCCAGCCCTTATCAAACTTCTTATTAAAATAATCTTAAAGCCAGCCCTTATCAAACTTCTTATTAAAATAATCTTAAAGCCAGCCCTTATCAAACTTCTTATTAAAATAATCTTAAAGCCAGCCCTTATCAAACTTCTTATTAAAATAATCTTAAAGCCAGCCCTTATCAAACTTCTTATTAAAAATAATCTTAAAGCCAGCCCTTATCAAACTTCTTATTAAAATAATCTTAAAGCCAGCCCTTATCAAACTTCTTATTAAAATAATCTTAAAGCCAGCCCTTATCAAACTTCTTATTAAAATAATCTTAAAGCCAGCCCTTATCAAACTTCTTATTAAAATAATCTTAAAGCCAGCCCTTATCAAACTTCTTATTAAAATAATCTTAAAGCCAGCCCTTATCAAACTTCTTATTAAAATAATCTTAAAGCCAGCCCTTATCAAACTTCTTATTAAAAATAATCTTAAAGCCAGCCCTTATCAAACTTCTTATTAAAAATAATCTTAAAGCCAGCCCTTATCAAACTTCTTATTAAAATAATCTTAAAGCCAGCCCTTATCAAACTTCTTATTAAAATAATCTTAAAGCCAGCCCTTATCAAACTTCTTATTAAAAATAATCTTAAAGCCAGCCCTTATCAAACTTCTTATTAAAATAATCTTAAAGCCAGCCCTTATCAAACTTCTTATTAAAAATAATCTTAAAGCCAGCCCTTATCAAACTTCTTATTAAAAATAATCTTAAAGCCAGCCCTTATCAAACTTCTTATTAAAAATAATCTTAAAGCCAGCCCTTATCAAACTTCTTATTAAAATAATCTTAAAGCCAGCCCTTATCAAACTTCTTATTAAAAATAATCTTAAAGCCAGCCCTTATCAAACTTCTTATTAAAATAATCTTAAAGCCAGCCCTTATCAAACTTCTTATTAAAAATAATCTTAAAGCCAGCCCTTATCAAACTTCTTATTAAAATAATCTTAAAGCCAGCCCTTATCAAACTTCTTATTAAAATAATCTTAAAGCCAGCCCTTATCAAACTTCTTATTAAAATAATCTTAAAGCCAGCCCTTATCAAACTTCTTATTAAAATAATCTTAAAGCCAGCCCTTATCAAACTTCTTATTAAAAATAATCTTAAAGCCAGCCCTTATCAAACTTCTTATTAAAATAATCTTAAAGCCAGCCCTTATCAAACTTCTTATTAAAATAATCTTAAAGCCAGCCCTTATCAAACTTCTTATTAAAATAATCTTAAAGCCAGCCCTTATCAAACTTCTTATTAAAATAATCTTAAAGCCAGCCCTTATCAAACTTCTTATTAAAATAATCTTAAAGCCAGCCCTTATCAAACTTCTTATTAAAATAATCTTAAAGCCAGCCCTTATCAAACTTCTTATTAAAATAATCTTAAAGCCAGCCCTTATCAAACTTCTTATTAAAATAATCTTAAAGCCAGCCCTTATCAAACTTCTTATTAAAAATAATCTTAAAGCCAGCCCTTATCAAACTTCTTATTAAAAATAATCTTAAAGCCAGCCCTTATCAAACTTCTTATTAAAATAATCTTAAAGCCAGCCCTTATCAAACTTCTTATTAAAATAATCTTAAAGCCAGCCCTTATCAAACTTCTTATTAAAATAATCTTAAAGCCAGCCCTTATCAAACTTCTTATTAAAATAATCTTAAAGCCAGCCCTTATCAAACTTCTTATTAAAATAATCTTAAAGCCAGCCCTTATCAAACTTCTTATTAAAATAATCTTAAAGCCAGCCCTTATCAAACTTCTTATTAAAAATAATCTTAAAGCCAGCCCTTATCAAACTTCTTATTAAAATAATCTTAAAGCCAGCCCTTATCAAACTTCTTATTAAAATAATCTTAAAGCCAGCCCTTATCAAACTTCTTATTAAAATAATCTTAAAGCCAGCCCTTATCAAACTTCTTATTAAAATAATCTTAAAGCCAGCCCTTATCAAACTTCTTATTAAAATAATCTTAAAGCCAGCCCTTATCAAACTTCTTATTAAAAATAATCTTAAAGCCAGCCCTTATCAAACTTCTTATTAAAATAATCTTAAAGCCAGCCCTTATCAAACTTCTTATTAAAATAATCTTAAAGCCAGCCCTTATCAAACTTCTTATTAAAATAATCTTAAAGCCAGCCCTTATCAAACTTCTTATTAAAATAATCTTAAAGCCAGCCCTTATCAAACTTCTTATTAAAATAATCTTAAAGCCAGCCCTTATCAAACTTCTTATTAAAATAATCTTAAAGCCAGCCCTTATCAAACTTCTTATTAAAATAATCTTAAAGCCAGCCCTTATCAAACTTCTTATTAAAATAATCTTAAAGCCAGCCCTTATCAAACTTCTTATTAAAATAATCTTAAAGCCAGCCCTTATCAAACTTCTTATTAAAAATAATCTTAAAGCCAGCCCTTATCAAACTTCTTATTAAAATAATCTTAAAGCCAGCCCTTATCAAACTTCTTATTAAAATAATCTTAAAGCCAGCCCTTATCAAACTTCTTATTAAAAATAATCTTAAAGCCAGCCCTTATCAAACTTCTTATTAAAATAATCTTAAAGCCAGCCCTTATCAAACTTCTTATTAAAATAATCTTAAAGCCAGCCCTTATCAAACTTCTTATTAAAATAATCTTAAAGCCAGCCCTTATCAAACTTCTTATTAAAATAATCTTAAAGCCAGCCCTTATCAAACTTCTTATTAAAATAATCTTAAAGCCAGCCCTTATCAAACTTCTTATTAAAATAATCTTAAAGCCAGCCCTTATCAAACTTCTTATTAAAATAATCTTAAAGCCAGCCCTTATCAAACTTCTTATTAAAAATAATCTTAAAGCCAGCCCTTATCAAACTTCTTATTAAAATAATCTTAAAGCCAGCCCTTATCAAACTTCTTATTAAAATAATCTTAAAGCCAGCCCTTATCAAACTTCTTATTAAAATAATCTTAAAGCCAGCCCTTATCAAACTTCTTATTAAAATAATCTTAAAGCCAGCCCTTATCAAACTTCTTATTAAAATAATCTTAAAGCCAGCCCTTATCAAACTTCTTATTAAAATAATCTTAAAGCCAGCCCTTATCAAACTTCTTATTAAAATAATCTTAATCTTAAAGCCAGCCCTTATCAAACTTCTTATTAAAATAATCTTAAAGCCAGCCCTTATCAAACTTCTTATTAAAATAATCTTAAAGCCAGCCCTTATCAAACTTCTTATTAAAAATAATCTTAAAGCCAGCCCTTATCAAACTTCTTATTAAAATAATCTTAAAGCCAGCCCTTATCAAACTTTTATTAAAATAATCTTAAAGCCAGCCCTTATCAAACTTCTTATTAAAATAATCTTAAAGCCAGCCCTTATCAAACTTTTATTAAAAATAATCTTAAAGCCAGCCCTTATCAAACTTCTTATTAAAATAATCTTAAAGCCAGCCCTTATCAAACTTTTTATTAAAATAATCTTAAAGCCAGCCCTTATCAAACTTCTTATTAAAATAATCTTAAAGCCAGCCCTTATCAAACTTCTTATTAAAATAATCTTAAAGCCAGCCCTTATCAAACTTCTTATTAAAATAATCTTAAAGCCAGCCCTTATCAAACTTCTTATTAAAATAATCTTAAAGCCAGCCCTTATCAAACTTCTTATTAAAAATAATCTTAAAGCCAGCCCTTATCAAACTTCTTATTAAAAATAATCTTAAAGCCAGCCCTTATCAAAATAATCTTAAAGCCAGCCCTTAAAAATAATCTTAAAGCCAGCCCTTATCAAACTTCTTATTAAAATAATCTTAAAGCCAGCCCTTATCAAACTTCTTATTAAAATAATCTTAAAGCCAGCCCTTATCAAACTTCTTATTAAAAATAATCTTAAAGCCAGCCCTTATTAAAATAATCTTAAACTTCAAACTTATTAAAAATAATCTTAAAGCCAGCCCTTATCAAACTTCTTATTAAAATAATCTTAAAGCCAGCCCTTATCAAACTTCTTATTAAAAATAATCTTAAAGCCAGCCCTTATCAAACTTCTTATTAAAATAATCTTAAAGCCAGCCCTTATCAAACTTCTTATTAAAATAATCTTAAAGCCAGCCCTTATCAAACTTCTTATTAAAATAATCTTAAAGCCAGCCCTTATCAAACTTCTTATTAAAATAATCTTAAAGCCAGCCCTTATCAAACTTCTTATTAAAATAATCTTAAAGCCAGCCCTTATCAAACTTCTTATTAAAATAATCTTAAAGCCAGCCCTTATCAAACTTCTTATTAAAAATAATCTTAAAGCCAGCCCTTATCAAACTTCTTATTAAAATAATCTTAAAGCCAGCCCTTATCAAACTTCTTATTAAAATAATCTTAAAGCCAGCCCTTATCAAACTTCTTATTAAAATAATCTTAAAGCCAGCCCTTATCAAACTTCTTATTAAAAAATAATCTTAAAGCCAGCCCTTATCAAACTTCTTATTAAAATAATCTTAAAGCCAGCCCTTATCAAACTTCTTATTAAAATAATCTTAAAGCCAGCCCTTATCAAACTTCTTATTAAAATAATCTTAAAGCCAGCCCTTATCAAACTTTTATTAAAATAATCTTAAAGCCAGCCCTTATCAAACTTCTTATTAAAATAATCTTAAAGCCAGCCCTTATCAAACTTCTTATTAAAATAATCTTAAAGCCAGCCCTTATCAAACTTCTTATTAAAATAATCTTAAAGCCAGCCCTTATCAAACTTCTTATTAAAAATAATCTTAAAACCAGCCCTTATCAAACTTCTTATTAAAAATAATCTTAAAACCAGCCCTTATCAAACTTCTTATTAAAAATAATCTTAAAGCCAGCCCTTATCAAACTTCTTATTAAAAATAATCTTAAAGCCAGCCCTTATCAAACTTCTTATTAAAAATAATCTTAAAGCCAGCCCTTATCAAATTTTTTATTAAAAATAATCTTAAAGCCAGCCCTTATCACACTTTTTATTAAACTAACTTAAATGTTCTAACTCCTCCACAACGTTTGAAGGCAACCCATTCTAACCCTGTTAAAAAAATAAAACTGTCTCAGCTGAAGATGACTTCTACCCTACCAAATTTATACTTGTTCCCCCCGAGTCCTACAGTTCTCACTGTAAGATATGAAAACTGATGATGCACCAACATTATAAATTACAATCATAAATACCTCAACCAGATCATCCTCAACTTTTCTTCTTTTCAAGAGAAGAACTGTACAGAGATTTCAGCCTCTGAGTTGTGTGACTTGAAACACTACTAATCATGAGTATGACATAAAAGCAAGTGATTTCCATGTCAACCAATGAACAAGCAGCAATTCATACCGATCCCACTAAAGCTATCATATGTTTTTCAGTCAACCAATGAACAAGCAGCACTTCATACCGATCCCACTAAAGCTTATCATATGTTTTTCAGTCAACCAATGAACAAGCAGCACTTCATACCGATCCCACTAAAGCTTATCATATGTTTTTTAGTCAACCAATAAACAAGCAGCACTTCATACTGATCCCACTAAAGTTTATCATATGTTTTTCAGTCAACCAATAAACAAGCAGCACTTCATACCGATCCCACTAAAGCTTATCATATGTTTTTCAGTCAACCAATGAACAAGCAGCACTTCATACCGATTCCACTAAAGCTTATCATATGTTTTTCGGTCAACCAATGAACAAGCAGCACTTCATACACATCCAACTAAAGCTTATAATATGTTTTTCAGTCAACCAATAAACAAGCAACACTTCATACTGATCCCACTAAAGCTTATTGTATGTTTTTCAGTCAACCAATGAACATAATGTACTTTATAAACATATGTATGAACCAACAAAAGCACCCTGTTTCACTCAGGTTATTAGGTTGATTTATTCTGGATCACAATGTCAGTGTGTGTATTCTGAACCCATTTTTATCATAAAAGTAAAACCTATACATATTTGTGGCTCCTTTATGGGATGTGGCCATTTTATAGAAGTATCCTTCCTTCTGATATGTCCTACAATTTCAAATTTAAACGGTAAAAGCAAATTATAAAAAAACAAATATCTTCAATTAACCAAATGTCTAAATAAGAAAGAACACTTCTTTCAGTTTTGAAGTTAATAAACACTTTAATCACAGCCTTTTAACACCATCAGGATATATTGTAACCTCTAAATACAAACACTAAACAATAAGATGCTTATCTACCCTTTTGACTTGTACATATAAATATCCTATAAATGAATACAGTAAAGACAAGCAATAGGTTGTTTTTTTTCTCAATCCCTGACTGATGTCGCACCCACCTTTAACAGATTTGTAGTCAACACAGAAATGTTACATACACATATATATACCCATTAGAAAGAACTTATTTTGCACTATAATTTAACAATAGTTATATTGAAATTGGTGCCCAGTTGTCATCACAGATAACATGAAACTGACTGCAGTATTACTGGCTGCTTGATCAACTATACCACTTAAAAGTTGTTTCTTACTTAAATATGTTATAATCATAGATATAGTGTAAATATTTATTTTTTATGTCTTACTATATCTTAGTTAATTAAGTGCTAGTAATGTTTTAAAATGTTTTTATTGAAAACACTAAATCATAAATACATCATTCTTTGTAAACAAGATACCAGTTTTTAATGCAATATGTTAAGAAATCTTAGAATTACCACATGTATTGTTGTACGAGTGTAATATGCAACTCAATGTTCACAAACTGCATGAGCTTGACAAGAAAGGGTAAACAAACTGTACCTCACATAACCCACGCAATTCATCAGATATTGTTAGACACAATTAGAACACTCTCATCTCTTAGGTTCCAGAATTACATAGCAACATTTCTATATTAGTTATATCTCCAAAACTCTTCACTATAATTTTATTCAGGAGTTTTAATCACTGTGTTTCCAAGGATAATATATTTAGAGCAGAAATCTATCACATACACATGAAAATCACTGTGCTACCAAGGATAATATATTTACAGCAGAAATCTATCACATACACATGAAAATCACTGTGCTACCAAGGATAACATACATACAGCAGAACTCTATCACATACACATGAAAATCACTGTGCTACCAAGGATAATATATTTACAGCAGAACTCTATCACATACACATGAAAATCACTGTGCTACCAAGGATAACATATTTACAGCAGAACTCTATCACATACACATGAAAATCACTGTGCTACCAAGGATAACATATTTACAGCAGAACTCTATCACATACACATGAAAATCACTGTGCTACCAAGGATAACATATTTACAGCAGAAATCTATCACATACACATGAAAATCACTGTGCTACCAAGGATAACATACATACAGCAGAACTCTATCACATACACATGAAAATCACTGTGCTACCAAGGATAACATACATACAGCAGAACTCTATCACATACACATGAAAATCACTGTGCTACCAAGGATAACATATTTACAGCAGAACTCATCACATACACATGAAAATCACTGTGCTACCAAGGATAATATATTTACAGCAGAACTCTATCACATACACATGAAAATCACTGTGCTACCAAGGATAATATATTTACAGCAGAACTCTATCACATACACATGAAAATCACTGTGCTACCAAGGATAACATATTTACAGCAGAACTCTATCACATACACATGAAAATCACTGTGCTACCAAGGATAACATATTTACAGCAGAACTCTATCACATACACATGAAAATCACTGTGCTACCAAGGATAATATATTTACAGCAGAAATCTATCACATACACATGAAAATCACTGTGCTACCAAAGATAATATATTTACAGCAGAACTCTATCACATACACATGAAAATCATTGTGCTACCAAGGATAACATGTTTACAGCAAAACTCTATCACATACACATGAAAATCACTGTGCTACCAAGGATAACATGTTTACAGCAGAACTCTATCACATACACATGAAAATCATTGTGCTACCAAGGATAACATGTTTACAGCAGAACTCTTATCACATACACATGAAATTGAAAGAGATTCTATTTATTACATTATTATTGCAGATGAAATTGTAGCATAGGATCAGATTAAAATTAGTAACAATAATGTATTACAGATGAAATTGTAACATAGGATCAGATTAAAATTAGTAACAATAATGTATTACAGATGAAATTGTAACATAGGATCAGATTAAAATTAGTAACAATAATGTATTACAGATGAAATTGTAACATAGGATCAGATTAAAATTAGTAACAATAATGTATTACAGATGAAATTGTAACATAGGATCAGATTAAAATAACAATAATGTATTTTTTTTACACCTACTCCATAATATTGTCTAGATGGTGTAATAACATTTTTATATCCTTCAATCTGATTGGTCCAAGAACAATCCAGTAATAATTCAGACTTCCCTCCTGTCACACCTTCCTGTTTTTTACAATTTGTTAATAGATTTTCCTAATATCCACCTTTATTATATTTGTAACCAACAGAAAGCCATATCTTTTTTGATCACTTTGTTCTACAGACAAGTGAAGTTTTGGATTGATGATAAAAAAGAAATTCCCACAAGAATGTTTCAGAAAGCCTAAAAGAATTTTTAACAACTTTTCTGTCATACTTAGACCAAGAGAAATTATGACAGTGACATAATAGTCTTAGTCATACTTAGACCAAGAGAAATTATGACAGTGACATAATAGTCTTAGTCATACTTAGACCGAGAGAAATTATGACAGTGACATAATAGTCTTAGTCATACTTAGACCAAGAGAAATTATGACAGTGACATAATAGTCTTAGTCATACTTAGACCAAGAGAAATTATGACAGTGACATAATAGTCTTAGTCATACTTAGACCAAGAGAAATTATGACAGTGACATAATAGTCTTAGTCATACTTAGACCAAGAGAAATTATGACAGTGACATAATAGTCTTAGTCATACTTAGACCAAGAGAAATTATGACAGTGACATAATAGTCTTAGTCATACTTAGACCAAGAGAAATTATGACAGTGACATAATAGTCTTAGTCATTCTTAGACCAAGAGAAATTATGACAGTAACATAATAGTCTTGATTTCTTTCTTCATGTTACTACCACTACAGATTTTTTCTTGTAGAACCCCAGAAACAGTCCACAGAACCAAAGTCTAGGTTGAAAAACACTTTTATCAACATTTTGCAGATCATATTTAATTCTTTCAAATCAAGCTAGGTCAATTTGATAAAGCATGTGACCTGTTTGTATTTACTTAAATTACAAATTTAATATTTCTAACTTTCAATGTAGTGTGTATATCTTCAAAACATTTGGCAGTTTTCAGTTAATATTATAACTCCTTGACATAAGAAATTCATATTTTTAGTGACGTATTTGATTTGAATACTTTGTGTGTGAAGACTTTTCATGTTAAGACTAAAAATAGTTTTCCTCATGCTAAACGTTTTTTCAGTTAAACTTAATATTTTATCTGTTATTTTCTCCACCATATCTCTACAGTGGATCTGTCAGTTTGACTGGCCACCATATCTCTACAGTGGATCTGTCAGTTTGACTGGTCACCATATCTCTACAGTGGATCTGTCAGTTTGACTGGCCACCATATCTCTACAGTGGATCTGTCAGTTTGACTGGCCACCATATCTCTACAGTGGATCTGTCAGTTTGACTGGCCACCATATCTCTACAGTGGATCTGTCAGTTTGACTGGCCACCATATCTCTACAGTGGATCTGTCAGTTTGACTGGCCACCATATCTCTACAGTGGATCTGTCAGTTTGACTGGCCACCATATCTCTACAGTGGATCTGTCAGTTTGACTGGCCACCATATCTCTACAGTGGATCTGTCAGTTTGACTGGTCACCATATCTCTACAGTGGATCTGTCAGTTTGACTGGCCACCATATCTCTACAGTGGATCTGTCAGTTTGACTGGCCACCGTATCTCTACAGTGGATCTGTCAGTTTGACTGGCCACCGTATCTCTACAGTGGATCTGTCAGTTTGACTGGCCACCGTATCTCTACAGTGGATCTGTCAGTTTGACTGGTCACCATATCTCTACAGTGGATCTGTCAGTTTGACTGGTCACCATATCTCTACAGTGGATCTGTCAGTTTGACTGGTCACCATATCTCTACAGTGGATCTGTCAGTTTGACTGGCCACTTAACCACCAGAAAAAATAAATCAAAACTACTTTTTTTCCTTTCTAGAATGACTTCAAATTGTAACATAAGACTACACTTGTCTAACATAAGACTACACTTGCCTAACATAAGACTACACTTGCCTGCTTTAAGTAGTTTTAAGCTTATAACAGTACTTGTAATTAAATGTTATTGTTTTATTGCCTTTTAAACCTTGTATAATTACTATCTTGTAAGTTGTAAAACATTTGAGACAGATACAGCTCAGAGTAAACTATCAAACTACATTATCGACAGGATACTATAAGCTCCTCACGCGGGTGCCTTGCAAATCATTTATTACTTATTTTACTAACTCAGTCTTAACTAACCTAAAAAGATCCCTATTTTTACATTTTAGTCACTTCTATAATAATAAATACAGAATCAACACAAAAACAAGAAATTATTTACCTAATCTCCTTTTACCTTGCTGTTGATTGTTGAAAACACCTAAACCTATTTTTACATTTTAGTCACTTCTATAATAATAAATACAGAATCAACACAAAAACAAGGAATTATTTACCTAATCTCCTTTTACCTTGCTGTTGATTGTTGAAAACACCTAAATCTATTTTTATACTATTGGTAGTATTACACTAACTTATTATTTAATTACATGATTCACCAAAGAACACAGGCTAATAACATTTAATAACGTAGACAATTTTCTTCAAATCTCAAATGTTAATTTTCCTATGGGAAGAAAGGTTGTACTTCAAGTGACAATTTTCTATTTAGAACACAACATTATTTCATAGATGAAAAAAACATGGCTTTCTATTGGTTATACATAACATATAATTAAACATACAAAAAACTATTAACATATCCTGAAAGATAGGATGAGACAGGAGAGGTATGATTTTCTATTTCATAGCTCTATTACCAACAAAATTGAAGGCTATGAAAATTATGATTTGTTTGAACAATGACTAAATTATAGTGAGTAATTTATGTCTAATTTTTGTATTTACTGCAGGGATGATGGATAAAATAAATAAGATATATTGACAAAACATATGTAAAAATGGCTAGTATGGGAAGACAAAGCTCCATATAGAGGAGCAAACAATGTTTCTTTGGTCATTGTCAGGTTCACAAAGATAGAAAGAGGTAACTGATCGATAGCTGACCACATGTTTGAAGGAGGTTGTGTAATTGAGTGTAGGAATGTAGAGAGCGTGCTTAGATGTTTGATTATATTTATTAATATAGGTATAAAGGTGCTCCTTGTGTTGGTTTATTTTGGGCTTGAGTTGTATAAGTAAGATTTCTTTAATTTTGCATTTGTTTCTTTATTTAGTATTTGGATGTTTTCTATGGTTATGTTGTATTTATTTGACTTGCAGTGTTCAAAAATGTGTGAAGGTGACTTTTTATGTTCTTTGAATCTGGTTTCCATTTCTCTACTTGTTTCTCCAATATAGAAGTCGTGGCAGTTATCACATTGTATTTTGTAAACAATGTTGGTGTGGTGTTTGTCAGTGTAGTTTTTACACAATATGGACCTCAGTTTTGTGTCTGGTTTTTGAATAAATTTGGTAAGAACTGGAATGTCATATTTTGTCACTAGTTTTTGCCAAGTGTTGGTTATTATTCTGCTAATGTCGGGAATATATGGTATGCAAACGTATATGGTTTCGTGATTTTTTGATTCGTGAGATATATTTACTTTTGTTGGTTGATTTTGCTTTCTGTCTAGGTATGTGCGTATAATGTTTTCTACGGTTTGTGGAGGAAACTTATTGATGTTCATGAAGTATTGTTTTATTTTGTCTAATTCATCGTTAATTTTATCTGGTGAGCATAGTTTTGTGGCTGTGTTTATTTGGTTTCTTAGTATGTTGAGTTTTTGTTTTGTTTCATGTGCTGAGTCCCAAGAAATGTATAGTCCAGTATGGATGATTTTTCGGTGGATTTCTGTTTTAAATTGTGTATCGGTTCTTGTAATTTTGAGGTTAAGATATGATATTTGATTGCTTTCTTCCTGTTCACATGTGAAGTTAATGTTGGGATGTATAGAGTTAATGTGATTGAAAAAATTAAGTATGTGTTCTGTAGATCTGAATTCCGCAACTGTGTCATCTAGATATCTGTACCAGTATAGTGGTGGATGTAATGCTGTGTTAATTGCTTGTGTTTCAACTTGTGTCATAAAAATATTGGCTAGAACTGGTGATACTGGGTTGCCCATGCTTAGGCCATTTGTTTGTATATAGTTGTGGTTGTTGAACATGAAGTTTGTCTTTACCGTGGTGAATTCTATTGGGGTTGCTAACTGGTTACTGGGAATTTCTATAGTTGGGTTAAGGTCTTGGATATAGAGTTCTAAGGCTATCTTGCAGGCTTCAGTGGTTGGAATTTCTGTAAAGAGAGATATAGCATCGAAACTGGCCATTAAAGCTTTATGATTAAGTTGATTAAGATCAGACTTGAAATTAAAAGAGTCTTTGATGAATAAGCTGGCTGATGTTACATATTTGTAGAATGCCCATGCTGTGTATTTACCAATATTGTAATTAAACGATTCATATGTGGACATTATTAGTCGTAATGGAAAAAAAAATTTTCAACCCAAACCAGCCGTTTTCACATATACATTTTTCTCTACAAGTGGATTTTCTTGTCATCACTGATATAGACAAAATGTGTTGCATGTATCACGCTAAGGGAAATTCAGGAAAATGAGTTGCATGTGTCACGCTAAGGGAAATTCAGAAAAATTAGTTGCATGTGTCACGCTAAGGGAATTTCAGGAAAATGAGTTGCATGTGTCACGCTAAGGGAAATTCAGAAAAATGAGTTGCATGTGTCACGCCAAGGGAAATTCAGGAAAAAGAGTTGCATGTGTCACGCTAAGGGAAATTCAGGAAAATGAGTTGCATGTGTCACGCCAAGGGAAATTCAGGATTTTTTTAAATACTACCTTCAAAGACTAAGAACTTAAAACTCGTATACTATTAAAATATGGATTATTAGCAAAGATTTTATGCAATACTAGTCAGTATGACATAAACAAAAAGTAGTGCAATGAAATTTTGAATGTAAGACGCTAAAACTTTACATCGTGCAGAAAATTATACCTGAGGAGATAGAGTTAAAGGAAGCTATACTGTTACATGTTATCTGTGTTATAAAGACAATCTTTCATTTGAGCTGTGACTCCTAAATTTAACATATTTTGTTTCCTCAACTCTCAGCTGAATAAATAGTTAATTCCTTGCACCACTGCTGAAGTGTTATTGGTGGAATCAGTATAAGACACATATTCTTCATTAACAGAAGAGCAACACTTATTCACAATAATACATTTAAGCACTTTGTATCTTCTACAACTCATTGTTTTCCTCAATTCTGCAGTGCTCAATCATTATTTGTTCGTGTTACTGAACTTTCACACTTATTATTTTCACTATTATTTAACATTCAAAGCATTATCTTTTCATCTTTATTCTTGACTCTGACAGAAAGATTTAAATTTTTAAACAGATTAAACTCTTAATAACAGTTATTACCTTTACTTATATTACTTCTCTTAATCATACTACAACCTTTACTTATATTACTTCTCTTAATCATACTACAACCTTTACTTATATTACTTCTCTTAATCATACTACAACCTTTACTTATATTACTTCTCTTAATCATACTACAACCTTTACTTATATTACTTCTCTTAATCATACCACAACCTTTACTTATATTACTTCTCTTAATCATACCACAACCTTTACTATATTACTTCTCTTTAATCATACTACAACCTTTACTTATATTACTTTCTATTAATCATACCACAACCTTTACTTATTAGCTATTCTCTTAATCATACCACAACCTTTACTTATATTACTTCTCTTAATCATACTACAACCTTTACTTATATTATTATCTTAATCATACTACAACCTTTACTTATATTACTTCTCTTGAATCATACTACAACCTTTACTTATATTACTTCTCTTAATCATACCACAACCTTTACTTATATTATTTCTCTTAATCATACCACACAACCTTTTACTTATATTATTTTCTCTTAATCATACTACAACCTTTACTTATATTACTTCTTTAATCATACTACAACCTTTTACTTATATATATTTCTTAATCATACTACAACCTTTACTTATATTACTTCTCTTAATCATACTACAACCTTTACTCATATTACTTCTCTTAATCATACTACAACCTTTACTTATATTACTTCTCTTAATCATACTACAACCTTTACTTATATTACTTCACTTAATCATACTACAAGCTTTACTTATATTATTTCTATTAATCATACTACAACCTTTACTTATATTACTTCTCTTAATCATACTACAAGATCTCAGAACATGTTTCAATGTCTGTGAAACAGTTTCTCTCTAAGAAATATTCCCCATCATCAATAACCCAATGGTTGCCAGCCCTTATCAAACTTCTTATTTAAAATAATCTTAAAACCAGCCCTTATCAAACTTCTTATTAAAAATAATCTTAAAACCAGCCCTCATCAAACTTCTTATTAAAAATAATCTTAAAGCGAGCCCTTATCAAACTTCTTATTAAAAATAATCTTAAAACAAGCCCTCATCAAACTTCTTATTAAAAATAATCTTAAAACCAGCCCTCATCAAACTTCTTATTAAAAATAATCTTAAAACAAGCCCTTATAAAACTTCTTATTAAAAATAATCTTAAAGCCAGCCATTATCAACCTTTTTATTAAAAATAATCTTAAAGCGAGCCCTTATCAAACTTCTTATTTAAAATAATCTTAAAGCCAGCCCTTATAAAACTTCTTATTTAAAATAATCTTAAAGCCAGCCCTTATCAAACTTCTTATTAAAAATAATCTTAAAGCGAGCCCTTATCAAACTTCTTATTAAAAATAATCTTAAAACCAGCCCTTATCAAACTTCTTATTAAAAATAATCTTAAAACCAGCCCTCATCAAACTTATTAAAAATAATCTTAAAGCGAGCCCTTATCAAACTTCTTATTAAAAATAATCTTAAAACAAGCCCTCATCAAACTTCTTATTAAAAATAATCTTAAAACCAGCCCTCATCAAACTTCTTATTAAAAATAATCTTAAAACAAGCCCTTATAAAACTTCTTATTAAAAATAATCTTAAAGCCAGCCCTTATCAACCTTTTTATTAAAAATAATCTTAAAGCCAGCCCTTATCAACCTTTTTATTAAAAATAATCTTAAAGCGAGCCCTTATCAAACTTCTTATTTAAAATAATCTTAAAACCAGCCCTCATCAAACTTCTTATTAAAAATAATCTTAAAGCGAGCCCTTATCAAACTTCTTATTAAAAATAATCTTAAAACAAGCCCTTATAAAACTTCTTATTAAAAATAATCTTAAAAGCAGCCCTTTTTAAACTTCTAATTAAAAATAATCTTAAAGCCAGCCCTTATCAAACTTCTTATTTAAAATAACCTTAAAACCAGCCCTTATCAAACTTCTTATTAAAAATAATCTTAAAGCCAGCCCTTAGAAAACTTCTTATTAAAAATAATCTTAAAGCAAGCCCTTACCAAACTTCTTATTTAAAATAATCTTAAAACCAGCCCTCATCAAACTTCTTATTAAAAATAATCTTAAAGCCAGCCCTTATCAAACTTCTTATTAAAAATAATCTTAAAGCCAGCCCTTATAAAACTTCTTATTAAAATAATCTTAAAGCCAGCCCTTATCAAACTTCTTATTAAAAATAATCTTAAAGCCAGCCCTTATCAAACTTCTTATTAAAAATAATCTTAAAGCCAGCCCTTATCAAACTTCTTACTAAAAATAATCTTAAAGCCAGTCCTTATCAAACTTCTTATTTAAAATAATCTTACAGCCAGCCCTTATTAAACTTTTTATTAAAAATAATCTTAAAACCAGCCCTTATAAAACTTCTTATTAAAATAATCTTAAAGCCAGCCCTTATGAAACTTCTTATTAAAAATAATCTTAAAACCAGCCCTTATAAAACTTCTTATTAAAAATAATCTTAAAACCAGCCCACATCAAACTTCTTATTAAAAATAATCTTAAAGCCAGCCCTTATAAAACTTCTTATTAAAAATAATCTTAAAGCCAGCCCTTATCAAACTTCTTATTTAAAATAATCTTAAAACCAGCCCTTATAAAACTTCTTATTAAAAATAATCTTAAAGCCAGCCCTTATTAAACTTTTTATTAAAAATAATCTTAAAACCAGCCCTTATAAAACTTCTTATTAAAATAATCTTAAAGCCAGCCCTTATTAAACTTCTTATTAAAAATAATCTTAAAGCCAGCCCTTATCAAACTTCTTATTAAAAATAATCTTAAAACCAGCCCTTATAAAACTTCTTATTAAAAATAATCTTAAAGCCAGCCCTTATTAAACTTCTTATTAAAAATAATCTTAAAGCCAGCCCTTATCAAACTTCTTATTAAAAATAATCTTAAAGCCAGCCCTTATCAAACTTCTTATTTAAAATAATCTTAAAGCCAGCCCTTATCAAACTTCTTATTAAAATAATCTTAAACCAGCCCTTATCAAACTTCTTATTAAAATAATCTTAAAGCCAGCCCTTATCAAACTTCTTATTTAAAATAATCTTAAAGCCAGCCCTTATCAAACTTCTTATTAAAATAATCTTAAAGCCAGCCCTTATCAAACTTCTTATTAAAAATAATCTTAAAACCAGCCCTTATCAAACTTCTTATTAAAAATAATCTTAAAGCCAGCCCTTATCAAACTTCTTATTTAAAATAATCTTAAAGCCAGCCCTTATCAAACTTCTTATTAAAAATAATCTTAAAACCAGCCCTTATCAAACTTCTTATTAAAAATAACCTTAAAACCAGCCCTTATCAAACTTCTTATTAAAAATAATCTTAAAACCAGCCCTTATCAAACTTCTTATTAAAAATAATCTTAAAACAAGCCCTTATAAAACTTCTTATTAAAAATAATCTTAAAGCCAGCCATTATCAACCTTTTTATTAAAAATAATCTTAAAGCGAGCCCTTATCAAACTTCTTATTTAAAATAATCTTAAAGCCAGCCCTTATAAAACTTCTTATTTAAAATAATCTTAAAGCCAGCCCTTATCAAACTTCTTATTAAAAATAATCTTAAAGCCAGCCCTTATCAAACTTCTTATTAAAAATAATCTTAAAACCAGCCCTTATCAAACTTCTTATTAAAAATAATCTTAAAACCAGCCCTCATCAAACTTATTAAAAATAATCTTAAAGCGAGCCCTTATCAAACTTCTTATTAAAAATAATCTTAAAACAAGCCCTCATCAAACTTCTTATTAAAAATAATCTTAAAACCAGCCCTCATCAAACTTCTTATTAAAATAATCTTAAAACAAGCCCTTATAAAACTTCTTATTAAAATAATCTTAAAGCCAGCCCTTATCAACCTTTTTATTAAAATAATCTTAAAGCCAGCCCTTATCAACCTTTTATTAAAATAATCTTAAAGCGAGCCCTTATCAAACTTCTTATTTAAAATAATCTTAAAACCAGCCCTCATCAAACTTCTTATTAAAAATAATCTTAAAGCGAGCCCTTATCAAACTTCTTATTAAAAATAATCTTAAAACAAGCCCTTATAAAACTTCTTATTAAAAATAATCTTAAAAGCAGCCCTTTTTAAACTTCTAATTAAAAATAATCTTAAAGCCAGCCCTTATCAAACTTCTTATTTAAAATAATCTTAAAGCCAGCCCTTAGAAAACTTCTTATTAAAAATAATCTTAAAGCAAGCCCTTATCAAACTTCTTATTTAAAATAATCTTAAAACCAGCCCTTATCAAACTTCTTATTAAAATAATCTTAAAGCCAGCCCTTATCAAACTTCTTATTAAAAATAATCTTAAAGCCAGCCCTTATAAAACTTCTTATTAAAAATAATCTTAAAGCCAGCCCTTATCAAACTTCTTATTAAAAATAATCTTAAAGCCAGTCCTTATCAAACTTCTTATTTAAAATAATCTTACAGCCAGCCCTTATTAAACTTTTTATTAAAAATAATCTTAAAACCAGCCCTTATAAAACTTCTTATTAAAATAATCTTAAAGCCAGCCCTTATGAAACTTCTTATTAAAAATAATCTTAAAACCCGCCCTTATAAAACTTCTTATTAAAAATAATCTTAAAACCAGCCCACATCAAACTTCTTATTAAAAATAATCTTAAAGCCAGCCCTTATAAAACTTCTTATTAAAAATAATCTTAAAGCCAGCCCTTATCAAACTTCTTATTTAAAATAATCTTAAAACCAGCCCTTATAAAACTTCTTATTAAAATAATCTTAAAGCCAGCCCTTATCAAACTTTTTATTAAAAATAATCTTAAAACCAGCCCTTATAAAACTTCTTATTAAAAATAATCTTAAAGCCAGCCCTTATTAAACTTCTTATTAAAAATAATCTTAAAGCCAGCCCTTATCAAACTTCTTATTAAAAATAATCTTAAAGCCAGCCCTTATCAAACTTCTTATTTAAAATAATCTTAAAGCCAGCCCTTATCAAACTTCTTATTAAAAATAATCTTAAAACCAGCCCTTATCAAACTTCTTATTAAAAATAATCTTAAAACCAGCCCTTATCAAACTTCTTATTAAAAATAATCTTAAACCAGCCCTTATCAAACTTCTTATTAAAAATAATCTTAAAGCCAGCCCTTATCAAACTTCTTATTAAAATAATCTTAAAATAGCCCTTATCAAACTTCTTATTAAAATAATCTTAAACCAGCCCTTATCAAACTTCTTATTAAAATAATCTTAAACCAGCCCTTATCAAACTTCTTATTAAAATAATCTTAAAGCCAGCCCTTATCAAACTTTTTATTAAAATAATCTTAAAGCCAGCCCTTATAAAACTTATTAAAATAATCTTAAAAAATAATCAGCCCTTATCAAACTTCTTATTAAAATAATCTTAAAACCAGCCCTTATCAAACTTCTTATTAAAATAATCTTAAAACCAGCCCTTATCAAACTTCTTATTGAAAATAATCTTAAAACCAGCCCTTATCAAACTTCTTATTGAAAATAATCTTAAAGCCAGCCCTTATCAAACTTCTTATTAAAAATAATCTTAAAACCAGCCCTTATCAAACTTCTTATTAAAAATAATCTTAAAGCCAGCCCTTATCAAACTTCTTATTAAAATAATCTTAAAGCCAGCCCTTATCAAACTTCTTATTAAAAATAATCTTAAAGCCAGTCCTTATCAAACTTCTTATTTAAAATAATCTTACAGCCAGCCCTTATTAAACTTTTTATTAAAAATAATCTTAAAACCAGCCCTTATAAACTTCTTATTAAAATAATCTTAAAGCCAGCCCTTATCAAACTTCTTATTAAAATAATCTTAAAACCAGCCCTTATAAAACTTCTTATTAAAATAATCTTAAAGCCAGCCCTTATCAAACTTCTTATTAAAAATAATCTTAAAGCCAGCCCTTATAAAACTTCTTATTAAAAATAATCTTAAAGCCAGCCCTTATCAAACTTCTTATTTAAAATAATCTTAAAGCCAGCCCTTATAAAACTTCTTATTAAAATAATCTTAAAGCCAGCCCTTATTAAACTTTTTATTAAAAATAATCTTAAAACCAGCCCTTATAAAACTTCTTATTGAAAATAATCTTAAAGCCAGCCCTTATTAAACTTCTTATTAAAAATAATCTTAAAGCCAGCCCTTATCAAACTTCTTATTAAAATAATCTTAAAACCAGCCCTTATAAAACTTCTTATTAAAAATAATCTTAAAGCCAGCCCTTATCAAACTTCTTATTAAAATAATCTTAAAACCAGCCCTTATCAAACTTCTTATTAGAAATAATCTTAAAGCCAGCCCTTATCAAACTTCTTATTGAAAATAATCTTAAAGCCAGCCCTTATCAAACTTCTTATTAAAATAATCTTAAAACCAGCCCTTATCAAACTTCTTATTAAAATAATCTTAAAGCCAGCCCTTATCAAACTTCTTATTTAAAATAATCTTAAAGCCAGCCCTTATCAAACTTCTTATTAAAATAATCTTAAAGCCAGCCCTTATCAAACTTCTTATTAAAAATAATCTTAAAACCAGCCCTTATCAAACTTCTTATTAAAAATAATCTTAAAGCCAGCCCTTATCAAACTTCTTATTTAAAATAATCTTAAAGCCAGCCCTTATCAAACTTCTTATTAAAATAATCTTAAAACCAGCCCTTATCAAACTTCTTATTAAAATAATCTTAAAACCAGCCCTTATCAAACTTCTTATTAAAATAATCTTAAAACCAGCCCTTATCAAACTTCTTATTAAAAATAATCTTAAAACAAGCCCTTATCAAACTTCTTATTAAAATAATCTTAAAGCCAGCCATTATCAAACTTTTATTAAAATAATCTTAAAGCCAGCCCTTATCAAACTTCTTATTTAAAATAATCTTAAAGCCAGCCCTTATAAAACTTCTTATTTAAAATAATCTTAAAGCCAGCCCTTATCAAACTTTTTATTAAAATAATCTTAAAGCCAGCCCTTATCAAACTTCTTATTAAAATAATCTTAAAACCAGCCCTTATCAAACTTCTTATTAAAAATAATCTTAAAACCAGCCCTCATCAAACTTATTAAAAATAATCTTAAAGCGAGCCCTTATCAAACTTCTTATTTAAAATAATCTTAAAACCAGCCCTCATCAAACTTCTTATTAAAAATAATCTTAAAGCCAGCCCTTATCAAACTTCTTATTAAAAAATAATCTTAAAACAAGCCCTTATAAAACTTCTTATTAAAATAATCTTAAAAGCAGCCCTTATAAACTTCTAATTAAAATAATCTTAAAGCCAGCCCTTATCAAACTTCTTATTTAAAATAATCTTAAAGCCAGCCCTTATCAAACTTCTTATTAAAATAATCTTAAAGCAAGCCCTTATCAAACTTCTTATTTAAAAATAATCTTAAAACCAGCCCTCATCAAACTTCTTATTAAAAATAATCTTAAAGCCAGCCCTTATCAAACTTCTTATTAAAAATAATCTTAAAGCCAGCCCTTATAAAACTTCTTATTAAAAATAATCTTAAAGCCAGCCCTTATCAAACTTCTTATTAAAATAATAATCTTAAAGCCAGTCCTTATCAAACTTCTTATTTAAAATAATCTTAAAGCCAGCCCTTATCAAACTTTTTATTAAAAATAATCTTAAAACCAGCCCTTATCAAACTTCTTATTAAAATAATCTTAAAGCCAGCCCTTATCAAACTTCTTATTAAAATAATCTTAAAACCAGCCCTTATAAAACTTCTTATTAAAATAATCTTAAAACCAGCCCTTATCAAACTTCTTATTAAAAATAATCTTAAAGCCAGCCCTTATAAAACTTCTTATTAAAAAAAATAATCTTAAAGCCAGCCCTTATCAAACTTCTTATTTAAAATAATCTTAAAACCAGCCCTTATAAAACTTCTTATTAAAATAATCTTAAAGCCAGCCCTTATCAAACTTTTTATTAAAATAATCTTAAAACCAGCCCTTATAAAACTTCTTATTAAAATAATCTTAAAGCCAGCCCTTATCAAACTTCTTATTAAAATAATCTTAAAGCCAGCCCTTATCAAACTTCTTATTAAAATAATCTTAAAGCCAGCCCTTATCAAACTTCTTATTTAAAATAATCTTAAAGCCAGCCCTTATCAAACTTCTTATTAAAAATAATCTTAAAAATAATCAGCCCTTATCAAACTTCTTATTAAAATAATCTTAAAGCCAGCCCTTATCAAACTTCTTATTTAAAATAATCTTAAAGCCAGCCCTTATCAAACTTCTTATTAAAATAATCTTAAACCAGCCCTTATCAAACTTTTTATTAAAATAATCTTAAAGCCAGCCCTTATCAAACTTCTTATTTAAAATAATCTTAAAGCCAGCCCTTATCAAACTTCTTATTAAAATAATCTTAAAACCAGCCCTTATCAAACTTCTTATTAAAATAATCTTAAAACCAGCCCTTATCAAACTTCTTATTAAAATAATCTTAAAACCAGCCCTTATCAAACTTCTTATTAAAATAATCTTAAAGCCAGCCCTTATCAAACTTCTTATTAAAATAATCTTAAAACCAGCCCTTATCAAACTTCTTATTAAAATAATCTTAAAACCAGCCCTTATCAAACTTCTTATTAAAATAATCTTAAAACCAGCCCTTATCAAACTTCTTATTAAAAATAATCTTAAAGCCAGCCCTTATCAAACTTTTTATTAAAAATAATCTTAAAGCCAGCCCTTATAAAACTTATTAAAAATAATCTTAAAACCAGCCCTTATCAAACTTCTTATTAAAAATAATCTTAAAACCAGCCCTTATCAAACTTCTTATTAAAATAATCTTAAAACCAGCCCTTATCAAACTTCTTATTAAAATAATCTTAAAACCAGCCCTTATCAAACTTCTTATTAAAAATAATCTTAAAACCAGCCCTTATCAAACTTCTTATTAAAAATAATCTTAAAACCAGCCCTTATCAAACTTCTTATTAAAAATAATCTTAAAACCAGCCCTTATCAAACTTCTTATTAAAAATAATCTTAAAGCCAGCCCTTATCAAACTTTTTATTAAAAATAATCTTAAAGCCAGCCCTTATAAAACTTATTAAAAATAATCTTAAAGCCAGCCCTTATCAAACTTTTTATTAAAAATAATCTTAAAGCCAGCCCTTATCAAACTTCTTATTAAAAATAATCTTAAAGCCAGCCCTTATCAAACTTTTTATTAAAATAATCTTAAATGTTCTAACTCCTCCACAACATTTGAAGGCAACCCATTCTAACCC